>NC_142792.1:10513611-10822222 GCF_988280905.1 Pimephales promelas | reverse complement strand
CTTTAAGAAGCAAATTAAATTTTTTGTTTGTGATATTAACGTATCAAGAATACATTTTGTTTTCCTCATCCCATCGGAAAACTGGTTTTGATGGTTTTAAACCTCTTTTTGCCAACAATAAAAGGTTTTGCTAATTATAAAACAAACAAACTTGAGGTAAATTCCCTGAAAACAAGTTTTAAATAAATTTTATCAGGTTTTAAGGATGTTTAGATATTTGTTCTAAAAAATATTCTTTCGATTTGGAAACCCATGATTTTTGCAGTGTGGCAGTGTGTGCAACATTAACCGACAGTTGCGTAGCCAAAGTGAAGACAGGCGAAAAGCAAAGCCATTTCAGGAGACGAGCAAGTTATTAATTTTCGATGAAATATGCATGATAAGGCTAAGAAAGTGTATTGAAGTTACTAGGGTCAATTTTAATTTCATGTTGACTTGAAAGAACCAGATCTTCCACATCCATGACAAATATAATTAAATCCAATTCAAACAGAGTATCTAGGGAATTAATTCATCGCATCAATCTTCCCCTAAATAACGCAATGTGTTATCTCTCCAAAAATGTGAGCCTTGGAAAATATATAATGTAGTTAAATCCATTTTTGATAACTGGAATGATGAAACCGCTTCTTCAGGCTTCTTCAAATAATCAATTTTCAGGAGATCTGAAAATCATATTTCAGGCTTGCGTGGTCTACAATGTTGTTTAAAATCCAAATCAGAGCTTTTGGTTTCAAGGCAGAGACTGTTACATTCAAGTCTTGCTCAATAACAAGGGAGTTATAAAGAACTTTAACTGGCAATTCAAGCTTGTTCAATTTTTCAGGTGTGTGGTTTTGCTCTGAAAATGTGTCAGACTGTTCATGCTGGCGGGTGCTTTGGAAAAAGCCTGATCCACATTTCTGTGTTCTGAAGTGAAAATGAGACCTGCTTCAGTCTTGTTATGAGACTTCAAATGTTCCCTCAAACATTCTGGATTTACAGACTACACACTGACAAACACACCACCCTTAAAAATAGTTCACCAATATTTCACAAAAGGAGAATTCTGCCATCATTTGCTTACGACACGTTGTTCCAACCAATATTTCTTTTGTCCCTTTCAGAGCTTATCAGTCCCTAGTTTAGCATTCATTGTATGAGAAAGAGCACAGTAAACATTCTTCAAAACTTCTCCCTTTGTGTACCAAAAAGGAAATGGGGTTGGAAAGACATGAGGGTAAATAATGGCAGAATTTTTCATTTTTAACTTCTTTAAATGCAAAGATCACTGACGACCTAAGATTGTTGTTCAACATTCACTGCATAGTAAAATATCACACTCTTTCTTGATCTGGAGTATCATTAGGAAGATTTAGGGCTCCAGCTTCAATATTTGACATTAAAGGGTCACTTGGCAACTATTTGAACTTAATAAAACCATTTAGAAATCATTTGAATGGTTCAATAACCTGTTCTGGAGGAAATGGTGACTTTCCCCACTCCCCCCAGCGTCCCTAGGCGGAAAAGCGAGAAACACAAACTGCTTTATGGCAATTCGACATAATTCTATGATACTGTCTATGAAATATTACCCATTCGGTAGACATACTCCACACGATAAAGTTGGCCGGCTCCGATGATAAAAAAATGCACATAAGCAGCAGTAGAGAGCGGAAGGAAGTTGCAGCAAGTGAGTTTTTTTATGACACTACAGGTCCTTCTCAAAACATTAGCATATTGTGATAAAGTTCATTATTTTCCATAATGTAATGCTAAAAATTAAACTTATATATATTTTAGATTCATTGCACACCAACTGAAATATTTCAGGTCTTTTATTGTTTTAATACTGATGATTTTGGCATATAGCTCATGAAAACCCCAAATTCCTATCTCAAAAAAATTTGCATATTTCATCCGACCAATAAAAAAAGTGTTTTTAATAGAAAAAAAGTCAACGTTCAAATAATTATGTTCAGTCATGCACTCGATACTTGATCAGGAATCCTTTTGCAGAAATGACTGCTTCAATGCGGTGTGGCATGGAGGCATTCAGCCTGTGGCACTGCTGAGGTGTTATGGAGGCCCAGGATGCTTCGACAGCGGCCTTAAGCTCATCCAGAGTGTTGGGTCTTGCGTCTCTCAACTTTCTCTTCACAATATCCTACAGATTCTCTATGGGGTTCAGGTCAGGAGAGTTGGCAGGCCAAATGAGCACAGTTATACCATGGTCAGTAAACCATTTACCAATGGTTTTGGCACTGTGAGCAGGTGACAGGTCATGCTGAAAAATGAAATCTTTATCTCCATAAAGCATGAAGTGCTCCAAAATCTCCTGAAAGCTAGCTGCATTGACCCTGCCCTTGATAAAACACAGTGGACCAACACCAGCACCCCAGACCATCACTGAATGTGGGTACTTGACACTGGACTTCAGGCATTTTGCCATTTCCTTCTCCCCAGTATTTCCTCTAGACTCTGGCACCTTGGTTTCCGAATGACATGCAACCTCTGAGCAACAGTCCAATGCTGCTTCTCTGTAGCCCAGGTCAGGCGCTTCTGCTGCTGTTTCTGGTTCAAAAGTGGCTTGACCTGGGGAATGTGGCACCTGTAGCCCATTTCCTGCACACGCCTGTGCACGGTGGCTCTGGATGTTTCTACTCCAGACTCAGTCCATTGCTTCCTCAGGTCCCCCAATGTCTGGAGTCGGTCCTTCTCCACAGTCTTCCTCAGGGTCCGGTCACCTCTTCTCGTTGAGCAGCGTTTTTTGCCACACTTTTTCCTTCCCACAGACTTCCCACTGAGGTGCCTTGATACAGCACTCTGGGAACAGCCTATTTGTTCAGAAACTGAGCACGATGAGAAAACATACCACAACTAAAGTGAAAATCAGCGAAGAAATGACTGGAGTTGCCAAGTGCCCCTTTAAATCGCAAACACTCGTTGGAGATTTAAAGTTTTGAGTAAAACTTGAGGCTAATTGATGCTAACAGGTGCAGTTTATTTCATGATGTATTCATCACATGATTTGTTTTCTAGAAAGACTATTAATAATAGATAGATAAATGTCTATTGGGATACATTTCAAGTGATATACGGCTGGAGTTGCTTTGTTTCGCTGCCATTCACAAATCCTCTCCCGTGGCCTCATGGTGTCCATTGTATGTGCACTTCAGAATCTCAGCAGAGTCTCTTTTGGCATGCTGTTTTTAACGTACTGGGACATGTTCAACTTCGGATGCAGCAAACATGCACAGTGGTCAACATGGATGTTTTAGAAAGACACTATCTGGGTCTCTTGTTCGATATTAGAGGACACTGCATCCCCCATTTATAATAGTGCCTCACGTCTCATTTCTGTAGAGGTTCAATGTCAGTACTAGCAACTTCTAATGTCACCCTGGCTCCTGCCTGTGTGTGTGTGTGTGCGTGTGCGAGCCTAACCTGTCATGGCATCCTAAGCTGTAATAGATCTGCTGCATAATTCATGAGACAGTTCTGTGATTATGAGCATTAATGTCATTACTCAGCAAGCAGCCAATCACGCGACTGATAATGTGATGGCAATGGGGACACATCCTCAACTTCTTCTGGTGTCACTGTCTTTCTGGGATTTACATATACACAAACTCAATTCTGCAGAAATAATATTCTGTGAAATATAAACTCTGTTCCAGCATTCCTAATGGGCTTCAAAGGCAACATCCAAACTGAAATTGACAACCTGTTCTCATGAGAAAAACAAGGTATTTAATGGTATTCGGTCACACGACCTTCGTCAGGAGTATAACGCATATACTCCTGACGAAGGTCGTGTGACCGAAACGTTGTGTGTGAATAAACTTGATTGAAAAGTGCAAGTAATGATAGTGTGCGGGAGTTCCTTATCTGCTTAAATGACTAGCTAGTCTGGTCTTATTATCCGACGCACCTATCACCTGCAGGTGTGCGATGGAGTTTGGTCACTACTTTTTCAAAAGAATAAAAAATAAAATAAAAGAGTCATGTTAAACAATAACTTAGCTCTGAAAGGTTTTGTCAAAATGGAAAAAAAAAAAAAACACCCACTCTCCTCATGATTCTTCTTTTGAAATCAAAATATTGCCCCCGGATGGTAAAATGTTTAATTGCTGCCACAAAGTGAAATTCATTTGATTGCTTAAAAACTCACACTGCGCAACCTGCATTAGTTTAATCGATAACAAATGAATGTGATCGACAAAATTCTTAATGATCAATTATCGATCGTCGATTAATCATGCCCATCCCTATTGCAGACAAAATAGCCCTCCACAGATTTATCAAACAATTATTTTCATTATACTTAAATCCAATAAAGTGTGATATTAGCATGTTGCTAAGAGTTCAGCATGAGAATCGCATAGTAACAATACACATCAGTGATCAATATTTGTCAGTTTCAAGATTATTGGTATGCGCCACACAAAACAGCACTCACGTTTATTGAACAATTGATTCCATTAGCATGGTGTTAAGCTAAGAATGTGACAACATAAAATTAATAGATGAAGTGTCCCATTAGCATATTGCTTGCAAACCACGACAATCGTTGGCAGTCTGAAAACCTTAAGAAATGCACAATTAAGTAAATATTCCTAAAATAAGTGTTCATGTGATCTAAACCATTTTGCAAACATCTTATTAGCTATCATTTTGTAAACAATAAGCAAAGAAAAAACATTGCACACCAATATTGAGTAAAAATCTGGCCACCCTCTTGGAGGAACATTTTCATCCCCTTTTCACATTGAAATTGGCAAAATTAGATGACTTAGAATGCATTTATGCTGGCCACCTTTTGGAACAATCTTCTTGTCGCTAGCACACCTATGATGCCCTTAAAATGATTTCTAAGTAGGCAGCTCACTAGGTTTTGGAAAAGTGCTGTTGCATTACATATGAATGAAAATACATTTGTATGCATGGGTTTTTCCAAACTATCCAATCTTTCTTCCTCTCTACCTCAATCTTGCTCTTCTTATTTCAAGCTATCAGTGTCCTTGTTTCCTTTCCCTCTTGCAAGCGCTCAATGAATCCGACATCTGAGGCATTTCATCTAAGGTCCTCACACCTCATTCTCATTTTTTTATCGTAATCTCTTGTCATCCATCTCTCTCATCTGTATTCTCCAAACAACTCTCTTTCTCCTGGGTACGGATCTCACGTGTTGCTCTCTGGTCTAATGGAATCACAGCTCAGTCTCTCAGCAGGACAGTAATCACTCACACACTCTCTCTCTCTCTCTCTCTCTCTCTCTCTCTCTCTCTCTCTCTCTCTCTCTCTCCCTCTCTCTCTCTCTCTCACACACACACACACACACACACACACACACAACACAAGGGCTTCACTTGAGCAAAATCCTCACAGAAAGTATTGGTGCAGTCAAAAGACAGCATATACTGTGTATTATATCTTTGTCAAATCCCATTTCTCCCAGGCTACACTCACACTGTCAGTTTTTGGGATTGACAACCGCATTTACTTGTCTTGAAATGTCCCGTTGAAACAGCAACGTACCGTAGCGTCTCGAATACAGTCTGAACGTCCAATGGGAGTAATCTCAAAGATTGAAACGTCCACAAAACTGGAAAGTCTTATCACTTTTAATAAGACAAAAGTCCATTGAGCCACACGAATCTCATCATTCAAATCTTCATCAACTGACAGCAGCTTTTATATCTGGGTGGAAAACAGAGCATTTGTGCCACGTTTTAGACTGGATCTAAAACCTTCAGATGAAACAGAACTCTTTTCTCAGGTTTCTCGCACTGTATGACGTTGTAGTCTGGTAACGTTCACACAGTCTGGGTTTTACAAGAATGCGTTTGTATGTCCTGATAATTTGAGTTCGGTTCTAGAAAGCGGTTGTCACTCCCATAAATAACTGAGCTGTGTGTGAACCTCACCTTAACACTGCTAGAAAGCACCCAAAACAAACTAACAACCAACTGACCCTTCGCAGGGAGTTTGATTGACAGCCAATCTGACCAATCATAATACACCATCCGCCAAATCCACCAAAAACGGAGTGTACTGACCTCTTTTTGCAGTTAAAACAACATTCCTTATGTTCATTCATGTTTATTTGATGCTATAAATTAACTAGAAGGAAGAGATGATAGGTTCATGAGCAGCTTTAACTGAGACTCTACACTACAGCGATCTGTTAGACACATTACACATTATTGTTCAATTACCAAATTTGAAAATTGAGACTTTGTTTCATTTCAAAAGTAACCTGGTCTGTCCTGTCTGTCAGTGCATTGTCTCCGCAATGTATTTTGCACTGCGTGAGAACATAGTGGGGCGTGAGAGTGGCGTAGCTTGTTGGACATAGCAACAGTAACTAAAGGGGGCGGGTCTTTGCGAATGGTCAATTACCAACATGCTAGAAACCACAAAGTGCATCCTATCAAGGCCTTATCAAAGCCTTGCCAACCACCCAAGCATTGTGGCGGCATCATTGCAATGTTCCAAAGAATTTGATGCATGTAAAATCAAGTGCTCCAACAATATCAGCCAGGAATACATCAATAAATGTCCATGAAAAGGCCAAGCCAGTGAGAACAGCAGTGTCGAAGGTTAAGGAAATCAGGAAGAGTTACTCACAGGGTACTGTTCGAAGATAGAGGTTGTCCCGAATAATTTGTTGCAGCTCGTGGTCTAAAGATCCCTTCTGGAATCGCAGGTTGAGATACTGCCTGAGATCTTTATCCACAACACCTCCTGTAACACACACACACACACACACACAGGCAGTTAGATGACCCTCTACCCTGATACAATCTCATCTGATAACCGGCTCCTTGCCGTTTACTTCACATTCACAATAAACTCTGTGAAGAAATGCTTTTGTGTGCAGTTTTTCTGTGGTAATAAAGGACTCCATTACGTGAATGTGTGTGAGGCTGTTCTATTTTCCAAGGAAAAGGCCTGACAATACTGCAGCAAACCATCATTTAGTCACTTGATACAAAAACCTAACCTCAAAGCCATCGCCTGAAGAGCTATGAGAAACGTATGTGATGGTTTCCGTTTTGTTCTGAGGTCAAAAATCTTTTTCATGCTTTTAAGAGGGTCATTCCTTCCGGTTTTGTTTATTTCCCATAGATATAAACACAACAAAAGTCATGGATACAGACATATTGATATTTTTTTTTTCTAGAAAAGACTTGAAATCTGAACACATAAGTGTGCCGGGATCCCCATGAGCCACTTCAGTAATAAATACACACACACACACACACATGTCGTCATCATTATTACATCCTGTGATGAAATGGGGAGGGGATTCTCTTCAGAAAATGTGCTTTATCAGCAGACAGACAGAGAAGAATGAGAGGGGGGTTGAAGTGAAAAACAGAGATAGACCTATAAGTGAATAGGGAAAAAGCCAGTGAAATATAGAGCCACCCCAAGCCACATTAACAGCATTTCTACAAATTTTTTCTCCCCCCAAAAAATCAAAACCAAAGAGTATTAAGTAAATTAAATCACAGTAAAGCTAAAATCCTTAAAGGGCCAGTTCACCTAAAAATAAAAATTTGGGAAAGCATAAATTCGATGGCGGTGTGTCGCATTAACAAGTATCAAGACTAGTGCAAACAAACAGCATTTCTCCAAATTCCTCAATACTTCCAACAAACAATTTTATTTCAAAGAGCAATAAGTTAATTTCACAGTAAAGCTTAGAAGTTCACCCAAAAATGAACATTAAAGTGTTTGAAAATTAGAAAAGAAATACTCAAATCCTTCCAACCAACATGAAAAAAACAGTACCGAACCATACATCTTTAAAGGGCCAGTTTACAAAAATTTTACATCTTAGCGTGTGTATATTAAAACTTGCCGTGTCAAATTCAGGACTAGTGAGAACATACCGAATTTCTACAAATTTCTAAATTATTCCAACAAACAAGTTTTTGAAATGCAGTAAGTACATTTCACATCCTTAAAGGGACATTTTACCAAATTCTTAGTGTGCAATGCATTCGTACTCTCAGAGTGATACATTGTTATCCGTCAAGTTTGATTATGCGCATATACAAAGAAGATTTGAGATCTACGGTGGAACGTACAATTCAGATAATACAGACTTAAATTTAGACCTGTTCCTCACACACAGTGATCATATATATTCAGAAGACTTGGAATGCACAAATCATATGGACTTCTTTTAATGATGCTTTTATGGCATTCATTGACAATCCCAGTCCCCATCGACTTGAAGGATGACCACGGCTATCAAACTAAATTTTAGTCTGTTTCTAATTTAAAACTATCATATGACTTTTATAAGACACACAAGCCCAACAGATGACTTGCATATTGCTTTTATACTTCTGTTAGCTTTTTGGAGCTCAAAATCTCTAGTCCCCATCCACTTTCATTGTATGGAAAAGGGCAGCATGAACATTTTTCAAAATTTCTTCTTTTGTGTTCCATACAAGGAAAGGGGTTTAAAAAAAAAAGTAATACGTTCATTTTTGGGTCAACTTTTCTTTAAACCATAATTGAAATGCACATAAGCTGGTTGAAACGCAAAACATCACAGGTGCAGTCACATGTCGTCAAAAAAAAGGTAAGGACACAGTATAGAAAAAAAGACTTCGTACTATGTAACTGAGCACATGTGGGTGTCAGAAACCAGTTTTCCATGCTTCACATGTGCACCCACCAAACACACACATCACCTATCGATTCATGTATGCACACTGGTGGATATAAGAACTCCACGTAGAACAAACTCGATGCGTCTAGAATAACCTACTTCAGACGTACTGGTTAACTAAACATGACAATCAAGCTATTTACACACACACACAATCAGTGAAAACCTCAAATCATGTGTTAAAATCCAACACAGATCATCAGCACACAGTTCTGTCTGGATGACACAGAGCAGGAAATTCACAGCAAATGACACACAAATTGATGAGTCTCACACACTCAGTGCCATGAAGAGAAATAAATAAAGACTGCAGACCCTGAAGCACCCCCCACACACATGCACACACACACACACGTTTCGTCGACTCACAGAGCGCAATGGAACGGCACTTCTTTTGCACGGTTCAGCCAGATGTTGCAGGCGATGATTTGAGCGTGTCTGTGATTGCATGCGTGTGTGTGAGTGTGTGCAGTCCAGGTCTCCACAGGTCTGTGGCCACAGTGTGCCGGTTTCCTAGCAGCGTTAGATGGGTTCAGTGCTACAGGCAGTCTCCCTGCATGTTGCCGTAACAGAGAGTGTCGCTCTGCAGTGACCGAGAGAGAGAGACAGAGAGAAAGAAAGAGAAAGAGAGGTTGAGCACTGAGACGCTGCAGAAGAAACGTGCTTTAACAGTGGGAACCTATCACAAAGCTCTCTCTCCCTGTGTATGAGATGGAGAATGGGAAGAGATTCATCGCCCTCTATGGGAGAACTGGAGATGAGCAGCATAGATGAACTAGATAGCAAATACAATCTGATTTGCTGCTCAAGGAACATTCATTATTATTATTATTATCAATAAATAGTTGAACTGCTGATTATTTTTATGTAAATCATGATACATTTTTACAGAATTCTTTGAATAGAATGTACTAAATATTAAATATTAGTGCTAAATAAAAACTAAATACTTGTAACATTCTAAAATGTCTTTGTCAGTTTTGATCAATTTAATATATCAATTTCAATTAAAATATCAATTTTACAGAAAAAAAGTACTAATTTCTATCCTACTGACTCCAATGTTTTGAATGGTAGTGTTCCTTCACAACAGAGCAAAGTAACCAATATTTTGTATCAAGATTTTGAAAAATTAAGGTGGTTGTAGAGGAAATGCTTACATACACACTGGCTGCATCAGAAATTGCATACTTCCCTACTATATAGTAGGCGAAAAAATTCTGTAACAAAAGGAGTATGTCCGAATTCACAGTACTCATAAAAGCGTAGGCAAAAACAACCCGGATGATCTACTTCTTCCGGCGAGATTCTGAAGTGCGCATTTGATAGACACTTTACTATCCCATGAGGCCACGGGAGAGGACTTGTGAATGGCAGTGAAGCGATGTAGGTCACATGATAATGATGTAGTACGTCCAGATCACATTCATACTACACACTCATACTATACAGAAAGTACTTTTTAAGCGGCTGTGCAGTAGCCTATTTACTTATCCAAAATAAGTATTACCTACTCAACTTTTAAAGAAACAGTAATATTTCCATATTTACATTTACCATTCTGGATGACTGTTTCTTATTGATGGAGGGCATATTTAGTTTGATAGTTACATGAACAAGATAGAACGCATATCGACTGCTTAGACCTCAAGATCCATCACAACTCTGAGCTTTAGTTTGTCTTCCAAATTAGCAATGTTCGAGTTGCATTTGTTCTCTTAGATAATGAAAAATGCTGTGTTTGAAACTTTGGGAACACTTTCAAGTGATATTTTAGACAATTCTTTTTAGTTATTGGAAATGAGCCATCCAAACAAACTACTCAATGATATGCACTATAGTATATATATATATATATATATATATATATATATTTTTTTTTTTTTTTCTCAGAATTCTAATAATTTTGACCCAATGACAGGAGCAGAGGTCAAGAGAGGTCCAGATCTGTCTTCTGTTTTAGACAAGAACTTCAGAATCAGCAGCTCAACTTACTTTTCAAAGTTTCAAAGGATTTCATAAAAACCCACACAAAATGAGTAAGTGAAGTGTTCAGGGTGCCATTGCCCTTGAGTGAGCACAGAGCACATGATGAAGAACAGGTGCCATCAGAACCCCCAGAGAGAGGGAACAGACTGTATTGAATTCTCATAACGTCCCACAGCTGCTGCTTTCACCTCAGTGCCAGAAAGTACATCTTCTCAACTCTTTTCACATGGTTACTTAGGCTATAGAGTGCCAAAGTTATGACGTCACTTTGTAGGCCAAAACCCCCGGTAGTGAGTTAGTATTTTAGCACTTCCGGTTCCATCGCTCTAAAGTCTATGGGTTTTTTGAATGGGTTTTTGCTAAATCGTCTGAAATAATGTCTGTGGTTAATACAGTCTCTAAATATTTTCGGGTTTTGATCTATGACATAAAACACACCAGTTATAACCTGCTTAAACTTTATATAGGCTTCAAAATGTATACATTTTGGATTAACTTGTAAAGATTATTACACACTGACACACGTTATTCGTCAGCTTTTTTCAACGCGTTTTTTGTGTTCACACCCAAGTGATTTTTGCTTGAGAGAACATGCAAATTCATTCCCTGACATTAGATGGCGCCCATTTGCTCTGCAATACCACTCCATAACAGTTCTCTTTTATCAAGATGTGTGTAGTCCCTGTCGCGTTTGTCATATAGTTCTTTATGTTCTAACACCAAGGAGACCAGCAGCTCTACATTCATCTTGCCTTGCATCTTCCTCGTCTTATTTCTTCCTGGCAGTGTAGATGGCGACGCTATTGGCGTAGATCTTCTTCTCCATTACGTATGTGTGCTCGGCAAGACCGTTTTGTGTTTGAGTGCCCCCAAGTTGTGTTTTACTGTAACTTCAGAAGCTCCAAATACGTGAGCAAAAGCGGCAATCTCATTTGTCGGATATTTTTTCAAACTAAAAACATGAACCCGAGGCGTACAACACTTTTCAGCGTGGCGTTTTCCGTGTCGGTGTGCACACTCACATTGGCGCCCTTTGTTTAGTCACGAGGCGTTAAACGTCGGCGAACATCGCGCGTGACATTCGTCCCGGTGTGATAAGGCCTCAATCTCGAGAAAACTTTTTGTGCGCAAAAACAAACAAAAATAACGACTTTATTTCAACTATTCATTTACTTCTCTCTCTGCCTCGAGTCAGGTTACTAGTTTAATAACGTAAGCTTCTGTTATTGTACATCACACGCATCACACACATGACCAGCGTCGGCCAATAGTGAGCCTACGTGTGACGTAGCTCTACGCTATCACACTACGTTAACTGACTAGAGGCGCATAGAGAAGGAAGTGAATAGTTGAAATAAAGACGTTATTTTTGTTTGTTTTTGCGCACAAACGTATTCTCGTCGTTTGATAAAGTTAAGATTGAGCCACTGTAGTCACTTGGACTATTTTAACGATGTCTTTAATAAGTTTTCGAGGCCAGCAAGTTTCAATCCCTCAAGAAGCCTATGGACTAGTATGGAGGAGTGATCCAGCTCTCAGATTTCATCAAAAATATATTAATTCGTGTTCTGAAGATGAACGAAGGTCTTACGGGGTTGGAACAACACGAGGGTGAGTAAATATACTGACAAAATTTTTTGTCAGTTTTTATTTTTGGGTGAACTAACCCTTTAACAATGTCGATTTCTGAGTAAATGAGCATATTTTTTTTCCTGACACCAGTCCATTAATTAACTAATATATTATATACTAGCTTCAGTCTCAGACGTCACACCCACAGACTGTCGGCTGAACGTCTGATCTGATTGGTTGGTTGACTGGTTGAATTCTACAGGATGTCCGTGAGTCTCATTCTTTAACGGTCCGACTGGAAACAAAGATGCCGTGATGCCCATGGAAGAAGAACGCCTTCATGTTTACAACTGTGACAATGAGAACTTTTTTCCCCAAAGTATGTAAAGAACGTGAAGTTTGCAGCATTGACAGCATTGAGAGCATTGACAGCATTGTCGCAGCATTGAGTTTTACACACTAGCCTGTCACACCAGCCAAAGCGAGCTGTGATTGGTGGCTTAACATGTCCGTCAGACGTCCTCTGAAGATCTGGCTACGTGAGACTAATGCAGACCTAGTTATACTTTTGGCTGGTGGCTGACAGCCAGTAAAAAAACTACATAATTCGTGTGTTATCACTCTCACACGCAAAAATACAAAACAAACAAGTGAGCAACATCTGGTGAGTTAACATGTTTCACACTCACACCGTATTAAATCATAAAATCATTATTTGCCACACGCATCAGCACAGCACCTTTTAGCCCAGCAGGCAGATGTAGCACTTTATTATAGTTTAATGTGTCTGTAATGACTCTGTGTGTGTGCGTGTGTGTGTGTGTGTTTATACGTGCCCCCATATTTGGAGTGGGCATCAGGAAGACAGCTGTTTAGATAATAAGCCTCTAATTAGAAGAGAGGGACTGAGCTGAAAGCCTGTGAGCAGAGATGCAGTGTTGAGGAATGTAGAGTCTTACACTACTGCATTACTCAAAACATGAATCAATGTCATATAAGTGTCCATGATGAAGAAAAAAAGAAAGAAATACAAAATGAAAAACATTTTTGATTTTATACCGCTTTTAACAGAATCTTAAATGTATTGACTGAAATGTGATGTGTTGTAACAGTCAAAGAAAAAGCAAAACCATTTTTTTATTAGGCTACACATTGAAAACACGTTAGAGTACACATACAGTATAATCATTTTCTTCAAAAACAAAAAGCATTTTTAACATATAGCGTACTACAAGTCATCATGGATTGACCTTTGTCTTGCCATTTTTTTTTTCTTTTTTACTAACTGAAATAATAATAAAGATTGTGGAACACAAAAGTTTTGTTTTTAAGAACTATATTACTTTACTTCTTCAGTATTAAACCAGGATAGGAATGATATAAAGTCGCGTTTGCGAGCATTAAGTCAGAATTGCCGGATATAAAGCTCGCATTTGTGAGAAATAAATTCAGAAAACGTACTTTTTTCTCGCATGTACAAATGTATATCTCGCAATTCTGACAGATTTTTTCATTTTTATTTAGAAATTTAAAACATGCTAATGTTATTGGGTCTATTTCACTAAAAGAACGTTTTAATAAACCATATAAACATGTTAAAATGACATTTATAGCATAGATATTTTATCTTATTTGTCATCAGAGTGACGAAAGGCTGTAAAGCAAAGGTTGTACAGAATACCCTTATATGGATATTTAGATTTATAAGTTTATGCAAATTACTGAACTTGTTTACGATTAATACAAACAATTATTAGAAAGACTCATTGTTTGAATTAAAATTGTAATGATTTTTTTTAATCAGTAAACACCAAAAAATAAACATTGACCCTACAGTCTCATACTCTCCTGTGATAAAGTGTCTTGTCAGAGATGTCAATCATGTTCTCTACATATAGTATAGCCTAGAGTCTGGCGGAACATAGAAGTCTATCTTGAGTTGTGTCTAAAACACACACACACACACACGAGCACATAGATTCATCTCTCACACTGGGAGTGGCGTTAGAGCGGCTAATAGAAAATGTCCATCATCCTCAGCGCTGCAGAAGGAGCTGCAGCCTCCATCATTTACACAACACACACACACAGTCGCTGTGTTTCGTGGCTCATTTTACAGATATCACACAATGACAAGTTTATAAAATACTAGTGACGTCTATGTGGAAAAATAAAGATCTTGTGTGCAGTGTAATAACCCTAAAATTAAAGGGCAGAAAGGTCCTTTTAAGTGTCACATTTGTCATAAATGATCAGGCTTGTTTAAATTATAATTGTGAACTGTGCATGTGTGTGTGTGCCTATGCCTTAACAATTAAATAGGCTATTAAATAACACTATCTTAAAAAGCGTTTCTGTTTAATACTAACTCTAAAATTTGCCAAAGAGACATATAAGATGTATGAGGAGATTTTACGCTTGTCTTTTATTTAGTGCTTGTCATTTTCTCTCTCGTTTGTTCTTAAATCACACTATGTTGTATCTGTCTTTTCAAACGAACAATTCTAATCAGGTCAGCTAATATCAGTTAAGTTAATATCACCTTGGTTCATTCCAATTCAGTTCAGATAAGCTCAGAACAGCACGCCACTTTAGTCCAGCTTATCTCAGTAGACTTCAGTAAGTATACAGCTCAGTTTGGTTCAGTTTAGTTCAACACAGTTCAGTACAACTCAGTTTAATTCAGTTCAGCCAAGTTTAGAGCTGCATTTCCCAAAAGATGGTAGAGATCTCAGATCAGTTCAGTACAGTTCAGTAAAGCTCAGTTCCATACAGTAAATTCAGTTTTCTGTTTACTTCAGTACAGCTCAGCTGGATTTAATTTAATTCAATTCATTTCAGCAGTTTAGTTCAGTTCAGTTCAGTTCGGATCAATACAGGAGAACGTCCCAGTTTCCTCCACCTCAGCTTAATTCAGTTGAGCTCAACATCAGATCAGTTCACAACATTCAAATCAGTTCAGGTTATTTCAATTCAGCTCAACTCAGTCCAGCTTCGTTTAGTTTAGTTCAATTCAGTGCAGTCCACATTACTCAGTTCAATACAGCACAGTTCAGATCACATCACATCACTAAAGCACAATTAAGATCAGTGCAACTCACTTCAAATAGTTCACAGCTCAGTTATAGTTCAATTCAGAACAGCACAGATCTACTCAGTACAGTTTAGCTCTGTTTGGTTCACTGAGGCCATTCAAAACAATTGAATTTAAAAGGTTGAGTTAAATCCAGCAAAGTTAAATTAGCATGATTATTTATTGTAGTACTGCCAAGTAATCTCTTGTTTGTCTCATATCTTGTCTCCGAGATGTCTGATTGTAATAGAGCGCACTGGATTGTGGTTGATTACCATACACGCTGTTACCACTGTTACTGCAAGAACGGCTCCTTTAAAAATGTACCAAACCACAGAGCATCTGGCTAGCATGCCTACCTTACGTCTTTATGAGTTCCCGATGAGCTCAAGTCCCAGGAGCATCACCAGCCATAAAAAACCAAGAAAACTACTGACATGAAAAATCATATCTTCATATCTCCAGCTGTAGAGCACAGGGAGCGTTATTATCCTTGTTCTGTCTCTCTCTCTCCCTCTCTCTCTCTCTCTCTCTCTCTCTCTCTCTCTCTCTCTCTCTCTCTCTCTCTCTCTCTCTCTCTCTCTTCTCTCTCTCTCTCTCTCTCTCTCTCTCTCTCTCTGTGTGTGTGTGTGTGTGAGCCAAACAGTCAAAGACCGTGATCAAAGACAGTGTTTATGTGTAGAGATCAGGGTGGAGATGCTGTAGTCGTAGCTATCAAAGACCTGTCTCATCACATGACACACGCCGCCCGGCAGAATCTCATTAGCCAGTCTTTTGACATGAGGCAAAAAAAAAGTCTGGTCCTCAATTCAGCTTATTCTGGCCAACAATCACCCATTTACACAGGAAAAGTTATTTTTTTAGATGCAAAATGTAAACTGGCACAGTCTTTTTATATTATGTTCCATTTATGGGTTGGATTATTTGAAATAGACTGTAGCACAATAATAGATGGGCAAGGTTACATTAAATCAAAACTGTAGTATGGCAGTCTCCATGAATTATATATTTAAAAAAGTAAAGAAAAAGAAAATGTGTCTATCGAACACATTAACCTCTGATATTTCACAGACTTAACTAAGGCAACAATAAAGTTCTACTTGTGATACTAAATGTCTCAAAAACTGAAACCTTGCAAATCAGAGATTAGTTATATATATATATATATATATATATTCACTTTCATTTTAGTTGTAGTTTTAGTGTTTTTTGTTTTTGTCATTTGTATTACTTTTTTACATTTCTATTTAGCTTTATTTTTATTTCAGTTTTAGTCATTTTAGTACTTTCAACTTCATTTATTTCAATTAGTTACAAAGACGACAATCATTTTTTGTAGATTAGTTAAAAATAATAACACTGCCACCAACACTGACACGTTACTAAACAAAGCATTGTTTTTTGCACACTAAATTACATGCAAATACTATTCACTTTCCAGCTATATAGAGCAATAAACAGATGAAAACTAGCTTAGCTCACTAACAATTCAGACAAATTAATTCTTAACTTCTTTCGAGACTGGCCAACAACATCTTCCATAAGACGTTGGTACAATAATGTTACAATTTAAATTAACTGATGACAAATTACATTTACAAATGAATTCTACAAACAAACACTTCTACAGAGGTTTTGAAAAAGATTCTTAGTCTATTTCATCTTTCACTGAAAGTGAAATGTAGATATCAGCTGCTACCCTCCATGAGGAGCACCTATTGATCCATTTTTTATCATGCAGAGAGAGAACAAGAGGAACGGAGCTGGATGGCAAGAAAAAAAGGGGGAGAAAATCAATGAAAAGCTTCTTAATTAGTCTTTAATATAAAATCGAGCTCCATCGCTTCGAGCCACTGTTAAAAGGTCTTTGAGGTAGATATCTACAGCCAGTTACCATAAAGGTACATGTATACCATAGAGGCTCTATGTATAAAAATTATGTATTGATTACAACCAGCTAAACTGCGACTCCTTGAGTGACCCTTATTATCTAAGAGACATTCTAGACGAGAATAAACTGTGAATAACCTATAACCATACTTTATGCTGATAGTCAGAACTCAGAATCATCTTGTTAACACAATCCTATAAGTTGAATGTGTAACTGATCCAATTTAAACACATTCGCCTGCTCAAAGCCAATTAGAGCAAAGTCATTGCTGTTCAGATGTTCCCTCTGCTTCTGAGAAATCCTGCTGACCAGCACATTAGCAAACAGTGACCACAGGACATACAGCACAGCCTGTGAAACCAGACTCATTATAGGAAAGAAAGAAAGAAAAAGAAAGGAACGAACCAACGAACAAACAAACGAACAAACAACGAACGAACAAACAAATGAACAAACAAACAAACTGAAAATTGTGTCATCATTTGCTTTACGGAAAGCACGTTTAGTCCGTACGTTTAGACGCTAACCGCGCGTCACCGTTTACATCGGGATATTGCAAATCCATGTATCCAAGAGAAACTCTCTCTGCTCACGCATGTAAACGGGTTATTCCTGTTTCAGAAACCCGAATAGTTGCATTGAAAATCAGTAAAATGAGTAAAACTTCAAAATGAAAACTGAATAGATATATATGAAATAATTCAATTAAGCAAATCTAACATAATAGTTTTTGTTTACATAATATATATATATATATATATATTATAATTATATCACATGTCTCTGCGTGTGTATATACTGTACACACACACACACACACTTCTTTCTTTTTATCTTTCATTGAGGCACTATCTCTTTAACAATCAGCATTAACAGCCTGCACTACTTCTGAAATTAAGAAACAGAGCTGAATTCATCTCCACCGACAGAAAAACCTTAATCCTAAACCATAAACCTAATATCTCAGGCTTTTCTGCATTTGAAATCCTGTAAGCCAAAAAGGCAACATTGTGTCTCCTAAGCCCAGCCTTGTATCCAATACACTGCAGTTTCTTTAAGGCAACACTTGCAGGTGTCCTGCATCGCCCAAGAGCCCATTAGCTTTCTCTAACCATGCATTGTTGCTGGAATCTCATTAATAGAGACATAAAGTGACTAGCATTGATTGGGGGTTGTTGGGTCAGAGTGGGTAAATTTTAAATTCAGCCATAGTCAGCACATCTCCATTTGTCTAGAGGTAATTATGCCATACCAAGGCAAGGCTTTGTGAATCAAGTCAGACACAATTTGAGATGGCAGGCCTGAAGGAATACTAACAGGAATACTTTATATGAATGAAGTAATTTGATATTCTTAATCAATCTTTCCGCAAGGTTTCTCTAAAACCTAGAACGTCCATCTGAAATATTTGCCCATTGAGATGTACAGTATGTCACATTTCGATAGTCTATTACATGCCTGCTGTAAGAAAAAATGTGATTTAAGTAACTTTAAAATGCGGCATGGTGGGTTGGTCTGAGTATTTGAGAAACTACAGATTTACTGTGATTTTCACACTAAACCTTTTGGTTTACAGAGAATGCTGCAAAAAGAGAAAAAATCCAGTGAGCGGCACTTCTGTTGGTGAAAATGCCTTGTTGATTGCCAGAGGTCAGAGGAGAAAAAGCACCCATTACAAGCGAGTTCTGCCAAAGAGCATCTCTGAACGCACAACATGTCAAACCTTGAAGCAGATATGCTATAGCAGAAGATCATGCCAGTACTTTCAGCTGAGAACCAGAAACTGAGCCTACAATTCAGTCAGGCTCATCAAAACTGGACAATAGAAGATTGGAAAAACGTTGAGTCCCAATTTCCGATGTGACATTCAGATGGTAGGGTCAGAATTTAGTGTAAACAACATGAAAGCATGGATCAATCCTGCCTTGTATCAACGGTTCAGACTGGCGCTGGTGGTGTAATGGAGTGGGAGTTGTTTTCTTGGCACACTTTGAGCTGCTTAGCAATTGAGCATCATTTAATAACCACAGCCAACCTGAGAATTGTTGCTGACCATGTCCATCTTCCAATCTTCTGATGGCGGTTTACAACAGAAAGATCAAAAAGCTCAAATTAAATCGTTTCTTGAACATGATAATGAGTCCACTAAACTCAAATGGCTTCCACAGATGCTCAATTGATAAACGTGTTATTTAATCAGAAATGCCACCCATATACACATCAGCTTTCAGGTTATCACACAGTTTTTTGTTCTTAGAGCACAAAAAAAGCATTGTCTGAGTTCATAAAACCCTCACACACTACCCGAGGGGTGTGTTGAAGTGTCTGTGGCGAGGGCTCATCAGTAAGTGAGGGTGTAAATCACCTATCATCTATATGCAGATGAAATCAATTCAACCACTGTGCCTCACGCCTGCTGAACATCATTTAATTGATGTTCCTCTGTAATGCTCGCAACGACAGCCTGATTCACTCCATGCGCTCATGTGCACATTCACACATACGTATGTGTACCAAAAACATAAAGACACTGAAACGCAGGGCAGACAAAATCAGGGAAATAATTAGAAGTAATCAGAGAGCATGACAATTTCTGAAAAATGCCCTCAAAAACTCTCACAAACACACGCTGGTAGATTAATAGGATACAGAGATGGCTTGCTGAACAGATGAGCGGTGTTGTACAACACTAAATGTCACAATGACGCTTGTATTGGTACAATAATAAGAAATGTTGACGGTTTCTCATACACCATTTGCATAAATTAATTCAAGTAATGTTCTGAAACCGCTCAGCTGCGCGCCAAACAGGTGTGTTCCTTCATGCTACCAAAAAACCCCATTGAAGCATGTCTATGGTAGCAGCAGAAGAAGAAAAAATATTTTTTGGTCAAACAAAAAGTCGAACAGAGCAATTGCTGCGTTCAAGTTATAACAAAATGATCATATTTAGTGCAAAAAGAAAATTTGTTCAAGGTGTTCATTTTACTTAAAAAAACAAACAAACAAAAAAAACATAAATCTCTTGAACATACATAAACACATAATTGTGATTCCAAACCCTTTGAGTCGAAAATATGTCGTTAATGAACTACAAGCATGACACGGCAGTAGGGGTATGCATTTAATAGAATTTCGAGACTGAGTGGAACACGGATAAGCAAATTATACTTTGGGCATTGGGTGAGTGCCTAAACGAACAAATATACACAAAAATATTTCAAAATATCTGTTAAATATTATTAACACATTAATTTATGTCTTAAAGCCCCCTTCTAGTCAATAATTTTATCCCAATAACACATCTTTGGTGGATGCTGCACACTGGTGGTGGTTGAGGAGATTCCCCCCTCTATGTGAAGCGCTTTGAGTGTCCAGAAAGGCGCTATATAAATGTGATGAATTATTATTATTATTATTATTATCTTTGATCTCCAAAATTACATATTTAAATGTTTTTTCCTTGAGAAAAAAATGAATATAACTCCATTGCCTTATTTATACGCGGTTCTATGAATTTGAAAATTACCCCACCTCCACTCACTCGCACCAGCTCAGAGATCCACTCGTTGACAATCACAGCTTGACATGATTAGTTTCACAAGATCATCACAAGGTAGTTTGTGACGTCAGAAACACCAGCGATTTCAAACCATGATTTTGAGACTGTTTTGGTTCATTGCAGTATTAATCCATTGACAGCTGTTTAACTCTTTGAAGGCCCAGGAAAGTAGGAAAAACAAAGTTAAAATAGTCCAAGTGACTACAGGGGTTCAACCTTCATTTTATAAAGCAACGAGAATACTTTTTGTGCGTCAAAAAATAAAATAAATAAATAACGTCTTTATTCAACTATTTCTTCTCTGAAAATGAATGAAGATCTTATGGGTTTGGAACGATATCAGAGTCAGTAATTAAAAAAAAAACTTTCATTTTTGGGTGAACTAACCATTTAAAGGCTTGATTTTCACCACAGGAGTACAGAAGTGAATGCAAACAGTTAGGAGAAAAAAATTGTGTAGGAATATACTGTATGTGTGCATTAGGTCTTAGTAACTTAAACAACAACAACAACAACAACTCACTGATTTTTTAATTTGCTTTTTGCCATAATCAAGCAGCCCTACCTAGGAAAACTTTCAAATGTATATATTTCCAAACAGGTTTCCCAAACACTCTCCATAATCCTCCATTGGTTGAACAAGCAGATAGACCCTCCTAAAATGTATGCCATTGGTCGAGTTGATTTTGCTGTGTCAGGCTGGTCATGATGCTCAAACAAACAGATAAGGTGTTTTAAAAGCACCACTGAGTCACAACATTTACTAAACCTACACATAATTGTCTCAGCATAGTAAAAGAAATCATTTTAACATTAAATAAATTACACACTTCACCTTAAACTATCCTTTCGGTGCTCGCAGAAGTGACTCAGATCTGTTTAAATTTCTGTAATTCACACAGTGCTGATATGACCCATGTGGGATTGAAGGGGCAGTTAATTTCACCTCATTAGCAGGAAACAGTCAAAACAGATTAGTCTCTCTTCAAATGATGCCTTTGTTTGATTACACACACAACGACAACAGATATCCTCAAGGGAGATGGCTGGAATCAATAACGGACAATCCCAGATGCCTTATCAAATGCATGTTTCATCTTCTATAAAGTAACTCTGGTAATGTCAATCCATTGCCTTTTTATCTTTGACTAATAGTCTGAGTAAAATGTTTCAAGCCTTAAAAATATCACCCTCTTAAATCAATGCAATTCCTAACCTTTAAGTCTAACTCTGGGAGATTTACTTTTCAATTTAACACATTAACCCCCAGTTTCTCAGATAAGGCTTACATAAAAGCCATTGCTCATGCACACTTTACTTTTTAACCTTTGTGGATTCAACATTTAGTACTTTGTTTTAGACCACTGATAGTCACAGACTTGCTTATTGACCATCTGATGCACACTGCATGAAAAACGTACTCGGTAACTAATGTAACCTCGGTTCTCTCTAGAATAGGGAACAAGTACTGCAATTAATATACAATATAATAATAACAAGTAATATCTTACGCTAGGGGAAAACCTCTTTTCCACAAAATATTAAAGCCAAAAATGATTCTTAATTTTGAATGAATGTAAAACGCGTTGCGGCAGCATGCAGACATAGGCAAGACGGCTCGTGTGCCTATTGGCTGACCTGCTGCAACTGCATCGCCGAAGCAAACCAGAGCATGTTGCAGGCACGGCAGAGGTTCTCTCATACTACGTAATATCTTACGCTAGGGGAACACTGTTTAAAACGCCGTGCGTGCTGGGATCCAACACCAAAGTCCCAAGGGCAGGTGCCCGGGACTCATATAGTGCATAATCAACAGGGAATCACAGAGAGAGTCTGAGAAGAGAGGCTAGAAGCGTCATTCTCCAATAAAAGGCCTTTCACACAGGACGCGGAATGCACTGCGCTGGCCGCTGGGTTGAGCGTTGCCCTTCAGACAACGCAAGCACCTGCAATAATCCCAAGTTTTTTAAACATTAAACAAAAAGGTTGGTCACTTTACATATCAATCAGACAGCCCCAGACACAAGCCGCGCAATGCGATGCAACAAAGCAAATAGAACCCATTGTAATCAGTAATGCTGTCTACACTGGTGGTGCGTGGGGCAAAGCAACACAACACGACAAATTCCAGACAGTAAACTGATGCCACGTTCTATTTCTGACATACTTCAAGTGATCACGTTACTTCTGACATGAAAAAAAAAGAAAATAATTTACAACGGTCGCTTTGTGCGGCAACGGCACAGCGCGATTCGGCAACTGTCGCAACATGTGTAGTCACGTTGTAAGTATTGTAAGTAGGCAGTTCTTCACCAGAATCAGGTGCAAAAAGGCCCATAGTTTACGCCGAAAGTCAAAAGTCCGGATACAAAAGTTGCAGAGTCATGGCTTTTACCTAAGATCTCCTAGCTAATAGTACAGTCTGACAACAAGCAATAATTTTTAAGCACGATGAATGAAAAAAATTAACAAATATAATTGTTTTTCTTCACCAAAGATCTCCCTGCAATCATACTGCACAGTCTGACAAGCAACAGTTGTAAAGGACGATGAACGAACGAATGAACAAACAATTTCATCATGTTTTTTTTTAATAAATAAACATGATTATGTCTAAAATACATGTTTCACAGCTTGTTTTCAGTAGTGCCATTGATTGAGCACAGTTGAGTTTCGGAAAACTGGACTCCTGAAAAGCTCAATAAATGACTGATCTGAAAAGAAATGTGAACTTATTCTCCAATTGTCTATTGTTTGTGTTGATTTTTGTAAGAAAAAAAAAGATGAAGAGATTCTGTCTGAATCCCACCACTACATTTCTTTGTGAACAGTTCAATAACTGAGATGAAAGATTTATGATGTGGCATCCCCATATGTTTTTCATCACTCTCTCTGTTTCTTCCATTCTTTCTCTCCCTCTGTTTATCTATCTTGACATCCCTCTGTTTGGCTTACTTTCTCTGCATCCCATCACATGATTTTCTCTGCATCTTTCCCTCTCTTTCTCTCTTATTAAAACTCTGGCCATGTTCTCTCATTCCCTCAAAGCCTCTCTCCCTCCTTTTTTCCATTTCTTCTAATCAACAGAGTCTTTTTATATAGATGAAGTGGCTCTCCTCGCAGCTCAAATGTGACTCAGTAACACCTCCTGCTGGAGGCAAACACTCAATACTGCGGTGAGAGGACATGAGGCAACTTTTAAAAATCAGAGAACCAGAAGATACCACTTTTATCTCACAGGTCTCCTAGGGATTCAGAAGAGATCTCAAAAATTGGTCAAACTAGTCTCAGACCTGCAATCAATGAGGATTTCAGTACTTTCCTCATCAAAATCTTCATTTTATAGCTCTGTGCTCTTCCTTTCTCTCATCTCAATAACATTAAAAGGACATTTAGGAGAAATGTCCGCAATATCAAAAATAAATATAGCTAGAAGCTCCATTATGTGTTGTGATCTATAAAAGGGCATTTTGGTCTCCGAAACGATCCATTTGCAATCATGACGGGCCTTGTGAGGCTTTGGACAGCTATCACCGTCCTCTTAATTCCTTCGATAAACCAGAGCAATGCCTAATCCAATCAGCAGATGACCAGTTATCATTGTTTCCAATAGGTAGATATCTTCAACGTCCTCCACGGAAAGAGCTGCCAGACACGCAACCCGTCACCTCTCCAAAGCGTCCATCGTGTAGCCAGCTGCCCCCGAACACAAGCTTCTCAACTGCATTGAGAGACCAAGTGATCAAATCCATAATTTCTTAGTTTGGAGAGCAGTGCTGAGAGAGTCTCTCAAGACTAGAGACTAGACGTGACGAGAGGAGCAAAGCAGGGGAAGTAAGGGGAGGGAGGGAGAAAATGCGACCACCTTCGTTGAGAGAGAGACGACGAAGGACATTGAAAGTAACACTCCTTCCTAACCAGGAAACTGTATTTTGTCATTCCTCTCCCTTTGGCATGCTGACAGAGACGTGACAGGGTTAACATCTGTGTTTACAATATGCCACACACAAACACACTGCTTCCTTCAATCAGCCTACTTTAAGTTTTCAGAAACTGCACGTTATGATAGATTAAATAAGGACAGGTGCTGCCCGTGAACTCATTATAGGGCTTAATAATCATCGTTCACTGTATAACCTAGAACAAATGTCCGCTATGGAAGATTTAAAGGGGATTCATCTATTGAGCTATAAAAATAAAAAAAGTGGTGGACCAAAGCAAATGGCATCATAAATACTGATCTGCGTGTACGAGACCAGAGCAGGTCATTGCCTGCTAATTTAATAATCTTCAGCCAGCTGGCCCAGAGAAATATTTATATAAGATTATATGATCAGAAAGAAACTCATCCTATATCCGAAGCTCATGGGTCATTTCAGTAAACAGTGTCATTTGGATTTTAAGTTTATATTTGGATTTAAGTCTGTTTAGTGTGAAGACACTTTCAAATAAAACACGACAAAACATTATGGAAATTATCTATGTTGATTTTTCCAAAAACCTTTTTTTTTTTTTGTATTATAAACTATAATGTTCAAGTTGCCGTTCAAGTTATCATAACGTAATTGTTGTTTTGTTTTGTGGAAAGATCCATTTTGATGAAGACTTTTCTTAAAGCATATGGTTTTAAAAGTTAGCCTATGCGGTATAGTCACTGGATATGGTCAGATACTGTTACAAATGTGTTACAAATCTGTTACAAATTTTCCACTGGTCAGTAGTGGACAATAACAGTATTTTACTTTGTTACTACTTAATTACAGTATTTTTATTTGGGGATTTTTATTTATTGATTGATTTTTTTTTTTTTTTTGCTTTACCAGTTTTTTTTTACCATTTTATAAAAATATGTGGTTCCTTATTCATTTGAACTGAAGAAATCATCACTCGTTCAGAGAGGTGATAGCAGTGTACCTTTAATAATTCACCTACTGCACCTTTAATTCACTAAATTCACAAGTCTGACTCAAAATGAGCCAAGAACGGGAGTTTCTCTTGAATGTAAAAAAAAAAAAAAAATTGCCAATGTATTGACCATTAATCTGAATATTAAGCAACAATATGCCAGTTATAGCCATGACATTTTGGACCGGAGGTGAGAAAATATGATTTCCTGAAAGGTCAGCAATAACCTTTTGAGATGAAATGGTAAAAAAAAAAAAAAAAACACATTCCTGAAATTTCAGGCACAAATGAGACTGCAGTCAGTTTCAGCGCAATCAGTCATAATCTTTCATTTCTACATCCCAGAGTGTGAAGAATTAGAAGTCATTTCCCCTCATCTACAGATGTCTCCCTGAAGCTAGGCGCTTCTCCAAGCCTTGTCAGATGGATTTGAAATTCAAGAGAGTATAGAGGATCATTAGAAGAGAGGATAAATAGGGCCTGTCTTACAAGTAATCACCTACAAGAGATCTTGAAACGTATTGAATTATTCTTTTACACATCCAATGGTGAAACAATATTACACTTTTAAAAAGAGTAGTTCAGTTTTAGGGGCTTTTTACACGACATCGTTTTCAACAAAAAATGTAAAAATTTGATGCGTTTTTTGGCCGTTCATTTACACAACAATGGCGTTTTGGGTGCCTGAAAACGCAAAGTTTTGAAAAATTATTTCAAAGTGCAAGTTTTTGAAAACGGTCTCCATGTAAACAACAAAAACGAGAATCTCTTAAGACGAAGACGTCATGCAGGTGCGTGTTACGTGTTCAGTCTCTAGCGTTTCATCGTCACTTACTGGCCTGGTAGCAGAATACAGTGTATCCGTGTGAATGGGGATCGTTTTGACAATGACGTCGTCTGTACGCGGAAAACACAATGGAAAAAACTTTAAGCATGTCGTTGTTGTGTAAATATACCCTTAATTTAGCCTTTTATTCACTTATAAGCATCACATTCATCAACACACATACATAGAACTTATCAAATATGGTAAACGAAAGTTCAACACGCCTGACATGTTTATACGCTTGAAAATGTTGATTAGACCTTCAAATAGATGGACACACATTTACTGAGAGAATATTAAAAATATCTTCCAGTCTTATGAATTTGAAAAGACATGAGGGTGAGTAAATTATGACATTTTTTTCATTTTTGGGCAAACCATCCCTAATATACCGGATACGATGAGCACACAGGAAACTCGTTTTTCTACTTTTCATTCCCTCCTTCCTTCCCTCGCTCTATTTCACATAAATTCCTGGCAAAACAAACCACTCTATTCCATGACATGTATTGAACATCACTTTCAAAACAAATGCGAGAAATTGTTAGCTTGGCCCAAAACAGAACTTTCGGATGTTGGCCTTTCGACAGCCAGAATCTCCTACTCGTTTAAACTGTCATTTCCTCACTCACTTTTAACGCTCCAAAATATCTCTTTCCATCCATTAGTCATCCCTCTCTCAGGAACCTCACAGCAGTACACAACCCCCTGCTGAAACACACCATAGAACTAGTCTGAAGACATAACTTTCTTTTTAGACTCTTCTGTGGGGGAGAATATGGTCAACATGTTATTTTCGAAGGGGATTTTAATTTTGTCATTTACAGATTATTAGTGGTGTCTGCAGAGGAAATTATCATTATTACTACTTCTCAAACAAACTTATAAAGGGATTTGAACAAATCCCTAAACCTAAATATTTAACACAAATGAAATTAAATTATGCGGCTTGCTGGGTAGAGATGCACTATTCTGGAACTAATCTGAATGTTGTTCTTATGATTTTCCCATTCATCAAAGAATCCTGATTTTTTTATTTTTATTTATTTTTTTTTTTTTACAATTTTTTTATGGTAATACAATAAAAATATGAAGCAGTACAAAATATCAAAATCTGGCCAACCCTAACTTTTAAGCGCTAGTTTATAGTGCATCCTTAGTAAAATAGCTGAACAATTTATTAATATTGTTTTTTTAGCCCACTATCGGCATGGTCTTATATCTTGTTGCCTCTATTTGGGTTTTACATAAAAAAAAAACAAACAAACAAAAAAACAGCATGTTCTTGTTCATACCTTTTTTTTTATATTGCATGGCAGACAAAAATGGCTGTGCTCTAATAACAGTTGTTAGCTGAATACATAAATAACTAACAATTGACATTGAATACAAGTTCCAGTGATACACTTCATGTGTATTCTGAGTGGCAGTTTCTCTCTACAGATGATGAGGTTATACGGGACGGCATTTGAAATAACAATTGAGTTAAGAGTTATGTCTCTTCCATTTGATTATGTAAAAACTATTATGTTCACAAAGCCCTTTACCATGTTAAAAGGAAAACGATATAAAGTCATGGTATAGCTTTAATGTTTTTTTGGGTTTTTTTTGTGACGGTCTGTTTAAAGTCATAATTAAATAATCAAACAATGTGGATCATAAATTCCACATCTGTTACTTACTATGTGGAGAGGAGTAGATGAGTATCCTTAACTGAACAGAGCTGCTCACACTACATATTCTGTTAAACTAAAAGAGAAAATGTTAAAAAAAATGATTGTTACAATTTTTGAAGTTATAATTTATAGAAGTTTAAAAAAAAGAAATCATTTACCTGTTGAGAGTATGTTGACAGTTCGTGTGATAACTGTAGTTGTATAGCTGAGCTCCAGCACATCAGTAATGAGGAGGCTTTGGCAGTTACAGATTTGAAAACAAAAAGGCGGGAATAAAAAACCATACACTAATGCAAAGCACCATTTCAGCATAAGGGTTTTTCAGTATGATACGGCACTAAATAGAACTGTTACTACTTGTAAATAACCTTAAAATAACCATATTTTTTAGAGTGTACAGCTTTCAATAACTTCCTTCAACCTGAAATGTAATTACCGTAAACCTTCAAATAATAGCAGCGTCCCAAATAGACGCCTGTCTATTTTACACGCCTGGTGTGGCGACAGGTTTTGGTGACGATTTGGGACAATAAAAGCCTGGACTATTTTTTTCTAAAAGTGCCTGCAAACAGAATTCAACAATGTGAAAAACGGATTGAACCAACGGGTGAACTAACGGGTGAACCAAGGCCAGAACGCCAACTTAAGCGTATATGTCTAGCACAGTCTGTGCAAAGGCATTTGAGCTGCTGTAAGCCTCACAGCTTCATGTAGTGAGAACATGGCCGCAGTTTGACTTCTCTGAATATGTAAATACTGAATCTGGCAGGGCATTGGGTTTGAGAGTTCCTCTATTGAACAAACCCAGTGGTTTCATTGGCATGCAACTCTTTCTGTGAGTTTGAGTGCCAGGGAAGGTCGAGAAGATTGGCACACTGAGGACATAACACAACCTCGTACGCAAAAACACACCCACACATCTATGAACAGGACACATGTTCACATTCAAAACATACACTGTTGATCTGTGAATTTTGTAATTTATGCCAGTGTTTGAAAAGTTATATGATTTTACACATTTTATGTATCAATATAGCAACTTCATAAGCATATCTGGGGAATATTTGGAGATCAGAGATAAAATGCATTGGAGGCAAATCAATAAGATGAGCAATAAGCGTGCAATAAGCTAACTGACACAAAGTCAAATGGTAAGATAGAAAAAAAAAGAAAAAAAAAATCACACAAAGTGACTACCTTTGCTAAAAGCAGCTGAGATACTATTATAACATTTAACAATTATTTGTATATTAATATGCTCATTTCAATTAGAAAACAGACAATAGTTCAATGTGTCTTGTGATGTTGTGTCTAATTTTGGTATCTAATGATTTTTCCCTGAGAAAGAACATGCTGTTAATATTGCTGAAAAATAATTATCTGCATGGTTGAGACAGCCCTGAATTAAACCAATTTTGCATGCGTGCATGTGTGTGACATAGAGCGAGAGATAACAGAGAAAGTGTAAATGCATTTAAAATTATAGAGCGTTTTTGTATTTTTATGTACTAAAATTATTTTAATGATAGATAATTTTTCTTCTGAGCGGAAAGATATAGTAGAGTCCCAAAACCTAGCAGTTTGACCATAGACATTTTGAAGTCAAAAGTATGCTTTGGTTTTCATTTTGACTCTACAGTCAAAGGCATATGTGGACCATGACTTATACAGCCTAATGTTTGTAATTGCAATTTTTTTCATCAGCATATTTGCAACAAACACCCATTTCTTTCAAAAACTAATCAAAGAAAATGGTAATGGAGAAAAATATTTTAACAATATTTTGGAAGAGCATTATCAGTCTTACAAAAAATGAATCCAAGATGGCAATTATGTTGAGATGTTACTTGTTAAAAAGGTTATTCATAAATATACTTATACTTATATTGCAATTAAAATTTAAGTTGAGCAGCAAAACTGTGTTCTATATTGATACAAAAAATGTTTCTTGAGCACCAAATCAACTGAAGGATTCAGTATGATGCAGCAAATAGTAATAATAAAAAGTTGCACTCTAAAATACACACAAAAGCCAAGCTGAAACAACACCATCTGACAAAGTTAAACCCTACAGATTAAAAAGCACTGTAAACTGTCTGTACCAGAAGCCAGCACATTCTCGAAAGCACGGCCAAAAACGGCTCCAGACTTGGCAATCTTTTGTTGTGTGTCTACTGGTGGTGCACAGTAGTTCACACACAATTGAATCATTTATAGCATTGGTTTAATGGCAGTTTTGCTCTGCACCATGACTACCAGAGTCCCAGAAACAAACTGAGCATGTGTGAGGAGTCAGTAGGTCGCATTTACTTTCATCGTAGACACGAGTCCAATGAGGTTCCTGATAATATTCCACCAGAAGATTTTATTCACTTGCAAACAGAAGCCATTGAATAATAAAAAAATTCATTCATTTTAATGCAGTGCTATAGGGAACTCTGTACTGTAGGCTGACGAGTGTCACATTCATGAATGCATCTTGAGTAAAACAGCTCAATACTTCATAAAACACATACTAAAAAGCCTGAACCGGAAGTGATGCAACCTGTTTTACAGAACATGGAAGTTTGTTGTGTATAACCCATTTTATTGTTGATTTGCAATTCTTAGGGATGTCTGACTGGATAGCTGTTTTTCAGCAGAGGACACTTTGACAAATAGGGGACAAAACCATATTTCTCACAAGCAAATAGCATTGATGGGGACATAAGTGTTTTCGGTTGGTCTTTATATATATGCCATTTTCCCAGTGTAAGTGGATGAGTGTGTTTCCTCAGCTTGTAAATCCCTGTCCCTACATGAGGAATGGGGCACTACAGTGTTTATGTTGAGTTAATTCCCCCTGAATCACTGTTTTTGTTTAGTAATTAAATCAAACTTTACAACATATGAAAGTTGAAACAATAACTTCAAACTATATACTTGTATTTATCACAGTTAAATGAGACAGAATGTTGTATTGCTTCTTGCACATTTCTCAACACTTACAAAGTGAAATCTCCAGCGAATGGCACTAAAATGTAATAATTGTTTTTTTTTTTTTATGTATCGTGCAAGTTCGGTAAGCGGCACTAAAGGTCAATCATTGAAAATAACGTATATACTACTAAACCCTAACCTAAACCTACCTCTAATATTGTGAGCAAACACAAGCTAAAAATGCATTTATTGAAGCAACCAAGTTTCTAGTCAAATTAGCATGATTTCAGAGCTGATAATTTTCTGGACGTTAAATGACTACCATCACTTTAGTGTCGAAATGAGTTAAAGTTTAATGAGTGCGTAGATGACATGAAGGCATAACAAACGGACACTCATACAGTATAATACATACAGCTCCTGATCGGGTGAAATTCAGGGGGTTTTGTCCTCAAAATATTAAGTTAAAATACTCTTAAAATATGTGCGCTCTTAAGTGCTGCAAGCCATGCTCATTTTCTCTTGTCAGTCTTTGGCATAAAATATAAGGCATTTGGCACCAAATAGGCATTCTTTTCAGATTTGCTAGTAATCAGAACACATACTTTCCAGGAATTTCTTCAGTTTATTGCTGTTGTTGTGGCAGTCAGCTTAACTCTGCGCTAGTTTTTATTCGAGTTTTGCAAAAATGTAGGTAGAGGTTTTTTTTGTTTTTTGTTTTTTTCTTCAAATGAGCCTGGGTTGGTTATATTCTAAAGGAAAATAATCAAGTAATGTAGAATCTCTGCTGCGGTTGAACGACAAAGGAACTCAGACTAAAAATTCCATTAAATAAGTACAGAAATATCCGTATTTCCATATTTGCTGTTGCATATTATAACAATGCAGCATTTTCATACATATCAGTGTCTAAAAAAATTCCACACAGAGCAAGAAAAAGGCAACAATGGCAGAGAAAATAAAACACCCTCGGATGGTTGGAGCTGGAAGGAAGAAAAGGGGAGCACATCCAGAAGAGAAAGTGTTTGATCCACGGCACATTGCAATTATGGATTACAGTGTGTCCAACTACAAGGCATTTCAAGCAGGATGAATGTAAAATAAAGTCTGCTACAAAAAAAAAAAAAAAAAACTACCCAGCTGTGCCAAAAATAACACTGTGCCAGAATGAATACATTGTGCCAAGAGAAACCCCAAGTAGTGCTTTCAATCACTTAAACTGAAAGCTGAAGTCCCACTGGCGTCACCAAATTAAACAAAAAAGGGATATTGACTGTTTCAAAAGATCTCCAACCAATAAATAATATATGGGAAAAAAATCAGCAGAATTGATATTTGTTAGCTTTAATGTTTAAATTGGTAGTGTTACGTCTGAAGATGTATTGCTGTTTTCTTGCGATCTGTAAACTGTGGAAATTTATTGGTTTGCAACTTTTGTAAAGTGTAGGCTACTCACTTTCCTTTTGTCCCTGTTCAGTGTTCCACCCATTGTATCTTTCATTTTGTTTCTTCATTGTGGCATTTGTGTTGCCCCTTTTCTGTATATAAGTATAAATAATTTAAACAATGGTAATCTTTTGGTGCAGCCAGGGAGACCACTGTATTTTATCTTCTGTTTATCGGATTTATTTAGTTGCAATTTAGTTTAGTCAGTAGCCATTTTGTATATTATTTTGGCCTAGCCCAACCTTGAAGACTTTGCTTCATTGTGTTTTAGTCAACTGAAGATAGGACCAGGATAATAACAGCAGTCCACTTTAATTGTCTAAAACATTATATTTAGATTAAAGGGTTAGTTCACTCAAAAATGAAAATTGTGTCATTAATGACTCGCCCTCATGTCGTCCAAAGCCCGTAAGACCTTTGTTCATCTTCGAAACACACAGTTTAAGATATTTTAGATTTAGTCCGAGGGTTTTCTGTCCCTCCATTGAAAATGTGTATGGTATACTGTCCTTGCCCAGAAAGGAAATAAAGACATCATCAAAGCAGTCCATGTGACATCAGTGGGTTAGTTACAATGTTTTGAAGCATCGAAAATACATTTTGGTCCAAAAATAACTAAAACTACGACTTTATTCAGCATTGTATTGTCTGGGTCTGTGCTGAAACGCTGCTGTCAATAATCAGTCTTGGGAGAAATGCGACAGATCATTTAATCTTTTAATTAATTAGAAGATTATCAGTCGCATAGAAGAAAGTAGGATGACAGTGGTTTTTTTTACATTCTTCGAGCCAAAATGAGCTGATGAAATTAACAAAAAATGTTTGGGATTGGAATTGCTCAAATTTAAATGAAAAATGATTAGAGAAAGCAGCCTACGAGCTTAGCTAATATAATAGGTAACACATAACGTGGTGTCTTTATGCTCAAACAAATTAATTGTTTTGATTCTGTTTTATATTGAGAGAATTATTCAGTCTCTAACGGTGTCTGAAGGATATGTCCTTTAAGTAAAGTCATTTGTGGCCTTGCCTGGTCTCCGCTGTCCTGCAGTTTAGTAGGTAATTGTTGTAATCTATTCTGACTGAACAAAGACAAGGTCTCTGGTCTCTCCATTCATTACACAGACCTCAGCTTAGCCTATTCTAAGAGCTGAACTACACATTTGTGTTGGGTATAGGCTAGGCTAACAGGCTAATTAGCAAATAGTATGCCAATGAAATCACTTTGGAAAGCCCATGCAGTCTTTATGAATTTTTCATTTGTTGGCTTTTCTCCTGCAAATATGTGATATAAACGGGGTAGAAGGCGCCTCCTAGTGGTTTAACCCTAACCCTACCCCAGACCTAACCGAAGTGTGTTATATTGACGCTGAAGGAAGCCATGTGCGTTGGATGTCTACACTTTGGCAAAAGCATCATATATTACGCCTTGGGATAAGAATGGGTTGGACAAAACTTTTCGTTGTTTTATGGGAGGTTGGATTTAGCTAACACTTAGATAAGGGGAACTTCCCATTTCTTACAAATTCTTGCAACCAGTAGAAAGTTAACACTATATGAATATTAACATGATAATGAATTGCCAAAACAGCTTTTCCCATGTTATGGTGTGGTCACATTTACCATTGCTCTGCAAAATTCATAGGAAATGTTTCTTTGATGAATTTCACCTGAAAATTTCCTAATGTGGATTTCACATTGGGTCCACATTGCATTGTTGCTGAAATTGTCAACAATGTATTGATCAGTTGATGCTGATCAGTTCCATTATTACCTATGGTCCAATGCCACCAGAGCTTTAATTGACCTCTTGGTGACTTTGAAACTGAGATGTCTGCAGACACGCACTCTTATAAATGCTCTTAGTCAGGCTGTCTGCTTACAAAGACTCTGCCCTAGTTTCCCAGTGCAGAGAGCAGACCAGAGGGGTTAATTCAGTCCAGTCTGAAAAAAAAAGAAGCGATAAGAAAGGAGCAACTGGAAAGAGGAGAACTGTGCTAGACATCTGTGAGCTAGACACATTTGGACAGACTACAAAATCAAGGTTCAAACAAGATGTAGAAACACAAAAGTCTAATGTCAAAATCCTTAGAAATATCATCTTTTCTTAATCTTCTCCCATCTGTGTGTTTGCAAGGGAACTGATCTTTGCAACATGAGGGCTGCAACGCTACAGAGACCTTACATTTCACACCTGCATGCTTTCACGACCTGCTAACACACAAGTGGATGCAATTCGACACCACTAAGAGCAGAGAGCATCTGTGCTATAGTGGAGCTAAAATTAGCAACCAATCTCCATGAGCCTCTTTTTCACAGTGGCGTACATAGAGGAGTCAATGATTACAGCCTGTCTAGAGTCTGAAGATGCTGACGTAGAACTCCTCAAGCGGTACATTAAACTGCGCTGAAAAAAGAACAGCATTTCATGACTAAGGAAGCAATCGGGTAACTGATTAAAGTACTGAACATGCTGGACAGGTGCAGTGGAGTTTGAAAAGGCACAGGAATGAACATTATATTGTTAGTGTTTGTTCGGGGCATGTGGAGTGATTCCATAGCCTGACTGGTGGAGTCTCACCGACACTAAAGCACTGTTCCTGCCTAGACCGTACAGAAGGGTGTTGCAAAAGATAGGCAGCAACATTATACTGTCTAAATTCTGAAGCAGTATCACATGAATCCGTTAACGTTAATGCAATCCCAGAATGGGGTGATGTATTCGGTCCACTCATTGAGTTGAGTCTGCGTAGGACCTCAGAACGTAGCCATTTGTAATAGCTAAGCAAACAAAAACAAATAAAATGTGTACCCGCACATTTGTGTTGGGTATAAGCTAGGCTAACCAGCTAATCGCTAACAGAAATGTCACCTCTAATAGCTGTTTGTTTGTACCGTCGCATCCATTTCTTTATTGACTGTGAAACAAGAGGTTGGGAAGTGTAAGATAAAGTCAAAGTCAAAGTCAAAGTTTGTTTATATAGCACTTTTTCAAAAACAACAAGTGTACCAAAGTGCTGTACACATCTACATACTTATACGACAAGGACCAAACCAACATGACCAAGATACAAGAAATAAAAGACAGTAATACAATAAAATAATAAGAAAATAAAACAAACTCTCACACAGCGTCAAATGCCAAACTGTAATAATAAGTTTTAAGATTAGATTTAATAATAGTAATGGTTTGGGACTGCCTGATGTACAAGGGCAACCTATTCCACAACTTTGGTCCTGCCACTGAAAATGCTCTTTCACCCCCAGATTTTAGTTTCACACGTGGGACTACTAAAAGCAAATGGTCAGCGGACCTAAGCGCTCTAGACGGAGCATAATGCCTAATCAGTTCCGTCATGTACCTAGGAGCAAGGCCATGAAGTGATTTAAAAACAAACATCAAAATTTTGAAGTTAATTCTAAAAGAAACTGGTAACCAGTGAAGAGAGGAAAGAACAGGTGTAATATGTTCTCGCTTTTTTGTACCCGTCAGCAAGCGAGCTGCAGCATTCTGGACCCTCTGCAGTCTAGAGAGAGAGGCCTGACTAATGCCTATATAGAGGCCATTACAATAATCTAGACGCGATGAGATAAAAATATGGAGGAGTTTTTGAAAGTCTCTGGAAGACAGAAATGATTTCACCTTTGCGAGTTGTCTCAATTGGAAAAAGCTCGATTTAACTACCAAGTTAATCTGTTTGTCCAGTTTAAAATCATAATCCATAGTAAAGCCTAGGTTTTTGACATAGGGCTTCACCTAATAACTAATAAACCTAATAAACTAATTGCTACCATAAAAGCTACCATGTTCCAAATTTAACCAACTCACTTTTAACCATTAGCTTAGCAAAATGATAAGGCGAAGTGGATAAGACACATGACTGTCGTGTGAGAGACCCGGGTTTGAATCCACTGTGAGACACCAATGTGTCCCTGAGCAAGACACTTAACCCCTAGTTGCTCCAGAGGCATGCGACCTCTGACATATATAGCAATTGTAAGTCGCTTTGGATAAAAGTGTCAGCTAAATGGATAAATGTAATGTAATGTAATTGTATAATAGCAATCTCTGTTAGAATCATGTTAGTGATTAGGTGGTGTTTGTTGACTTCATTTATGGGAATGGGAGAAACTACAAAATGCAATATGGCAAAAGTCCAACCTTCTAATAAAATAGCCAACTGCCAATGGGTAAAGTCATTGCATCACTATAGCTGCCATTAGAAGCTCTGGTTCCCATTGAAACAGTTAGTACCTTAAGGCTTTTTCTCACCAAGAGGAATATTTGATGCAATAAACATTTTATTTTCGAATAAATGGCTGTTAATGCATCTGTTCAGACTGACAACAACTTGGTGGCAGAATAGACTATGTGGCAAAGTGTCAGTGAATAGGCAGAGGAAGAACCCTATACTCTTATTTGGTGTACTGTTAGAAATAAAAAGTTGTGCAGCCCTGCTCTGTAACATGGTAAGCACTGTATTTCTGCTTTTCTGCTTTTAATGTTAGCTCAACTTGTGGATTTTTTATTTAAGTATTGATCTGAAAAGAATTCTATGCAGAAAATCATTAAATACTTGTTTTGGTGCAAACATGACTGCACATGTGCATTTGCTGGACCACCTCAAAATGGTATTTCAGTTTGCAGTTCATTTCATTTTTATGGCTGATTTGCTGAAACTTGATTTAAATGCAAATGTAACAAGAAGTTTTAAGATTTCCCCATTTGAGAAAATATTAATTGGTCTAGCATGGCCATAAAAGCTGCCCAAAGCCATTGCAAATATGGCTGCCAAGTGAACTGGCTTTCCTTGAAAGGGACTTTGGTGACAGTGAAGTTTGTTGCTGTAGAGCAGTCACTTCTTTAGTGTTTACTGATGGGCTGTTCATACTAATAGTAAAGTGTGGCAAAACAAATGCCTTACCTGGGATGTACCCCTAATAACTAGCCTACCAACAATACGTTTAAGAATGTCATATAAGTTTAATTTCTCCTGTTGTTTTGTAAACAACAAACCATTAACATTTTACAGCACAATAACTTTTTTATATTTGATTAGACACCCAGAGTATAAGTCTATAATGGTTACACTCTGGTGCTTTCATTGACAGCAACTTGGGGAGATTTATCAGTGTATTTTAAAACCTAAACCTCTCAGCTTGTTAGGCATTCCCATGCTTTCATCTCATGTAGGACGCTAAGCACTAGGACCAGCAATGCGGTAAAGATTATATTGTTTTTTTTTTTTTTTTTTTAAATTACAGCAGCCTTCAATTTGCAGAGTGTGTGTGCACATCTGCATTCACACACGTTTAGACAAAGGGCTCCATCTCAATAAAGTGAGATCCAATTAAACCTTCTGACCTATATAAGTAATGGCTGAACTTCTCCACAAGCCAACAGCATAGAATATAAATTTCAGACCTAGATTAAAGGAGCACGAAATAGTGCGAGGGTAAAAAAGAGAGGAAGCAAGTGAGAGAGAGACATTAAAAAGTTCAGACATAAAAAACAAGCAGGACTCCCCATAACTATTGTCTCAAAACTGAGAAGTTTGGAGTACTACTGGGCTTGATCTGCTGGTGAATTGTAGCTATGTAATTTGAGTATACATTTATTATTGTTTACTTCAATGTTCATCTGATTTTGTCTTTGCCTTTGTTAGAGTTACAAGATTCTAGAAAAAACAATATCCGAGAGTTTTCTTACACTTGGTCTATAATAACATTTCCTAAATATTATATAAGATAGAAATGAGTGTGTCCCATATCGAAGTGCATTAAAAAATTGGAAGGCCAGAAATTTTCTAAATGTGGACCCATGGATGCTTTTTCATCTTGTTGCCCGCAATCTCTTTGTGCAATGGAAAATCAGTCTGTGACGGTTTACATCCAACTTTAGTTATATTAAATTTAGCTTAATGCTAATGCTTAAAGATGCAAACACAATGTGACAAGGAAATCAAATGCAATTACATTGAAGGTAATGAATTTAGCAAAATGCTAACGTTTACATCCAAACAATGATGCGACGGATATCTGGTATCAGAATACAATTATAGTTGTTAAGGAAATGAAAATGCTGACACACGCAAACAAACAGATGGCGACAAGAGCTTATGTGGTATCAAGAATTTCAATGTTACTTACTATATAAATACTAAAGCATTTCTATTTTTATTACACACTCAAAATATAACAAAATTATTACTTATAGTGTGTAGTAGAAGTGTAAAACTTGAAATACATAGTAGTTACAATGTTACAATGTTACCAACTTCAACAGCACACACACAAACACCTGTATACATTTGTACACACACACACACACACACGCGCACACACACACACAGGCTGGCTGCCAACTAACTCGAATGACAAATGTAGGACTGATAAAGTTCACAAACAGCAGCATACCAACAGTGAATGGAGGAACGAGGCAGAGAGGTAAAAGAAGGAGAGTGATCCCCTTTCCCACGTTTCATTAGAATAACTGCGTTCCTTTTATTTGGGAACAATGGCAACCCATCGTTCATGGTAATGTATGCAGAGATAGGCTCCTCACATGGGCCAAGAGGCCTAAATATCAGTTCACCTTTTGTCCCACAGTAGACCACAGGTCCATACTAAAGCCTTACCCAACACTCAGACCATATAACATTGATTCAATGCTTGTTTAGAGTTTGATTAATTAGAAAAAGCAGCGGAAGAGCAGAATGTAGCTATAAGCCAATCATGGTCTAAAATAACATTACTGCCATTCATCCAACCAAATGACCAAATTGTTTCATGTTTACATCATATTATGTTTGCAGTCTGATTCTAATTCAGAGCTCCTTCAGTCAGAGACTTAAACCCCGACCTCCGTTTAAACCCAGACGGCCCGACCTCCAATCAGACTTGTTTTGAGTTAATCAACTTATTTAATCATGTGAGCTCTTGACAAGCAGACACAGCGCTGGTAAACAAAGCCTCCTCAGTTCTGTGCCAAGCCAACAACAGGACTCAGGCACTTCAGATAATACCATAGGCATTAATTAAAAACAAACTGACGCAGAGAGGAAGTTAAAACATGTGGGAAATAGGAGAAGGAGAGGAGGCTGCTGGAAAGAAGAAGCTGACAGTGAGTCGAGGGGGAGACGGGCGTTTTATTTTTGAGTGGACACATGATGGCCCATTTCTGGAAGACTTATTGAGCTCAGCTGAGGAAGGCTGCACTCCCTTAACATCTAATTACTGAACGCTTGTTTTTAAAGACATCCTAAAACACATGCACACACTGTTTACTACCGTACTTAACACAAACCTAAAGCCAAGAAATAAACCTTGGACTCGTTCATCAAAATGAACGAATCTTTTTCTGAGTCAATTCGTTCATTTTGATGAGAGTCACGAACGCGCATCACAGAACAGAGCAAGGCGAATATTTTAGCTTATAAAACTTAAACTTTGTTATTTATTTATTAAATGAGCGATCGTTTCGCTTGATAAGACCCGTATTCATCGTCTAAATTCGTTTAAAGCCCTTTCAACAGTTTGCAGTTTGTACTGAAAGTGTCTTTTGGACCTTGAACCATTTGGTACTCACTGAAGTGCATTATATGGAGAAAAATGCTGGAATGTTTTCATCAAAAACCTTCATTTCTTTTCGACTGAAGAAAGAATGACATGGACACCTTGGATGACATGGGGTGAGTAAATTATCAGCGAAAGTTTTTTTTTCCAAAAGTGAACCAATCCTTTAAAGGGACATGGGGATGGGAAAAATTAGATTGTACGAAAGATTATATTTCAAAGCTTTTTGTGCTTGCTTAAAAATGCTTTTTTTGAGAGGATGTGAAAAGTTTTGTGGACGAATGCAAAGTTTCTTGGAAAAACAATAATAAAACGGTAAATACAGAGAGAATATCTCTATTTAAACAACAGACACACTAGAGTTGAACAGTGGCCTAAAGAGATTGATGTGGTTTACGATTTGAGGCCATCGATCATTGAATGAAGTGTCAGGCTTGAAACATTGACAGCACATGAGAGGTAAAAATAATTTTGATGAGAAGATGCAAAAGTTTTGCGAGTGTGTGCAAAAGCATTAGAATATCATTTTTCCTCCAATTCTTTCCTCCAAATGCAATAGATCATTTGGCCCGAAAATAAGGGAAAAGAATTGGATGAAGTAGTTGACCTTTTTAGAGAAAAACCTGATCAGATCCGACTTTCTACCTTGTGAATTCAGGTAAAGCTGTTTTTAGATGTTCTGCGTTAGCAGGCCATGCTGACCACATACAGTACAGCTTGGTGCCAAAATGATAAAATGCTGTAAGTGTTGTGAGAGAGTTGAAAGTAGAACATGCCTTGCTATTTTCTTAACAAAAGAAGCTGCAGAGCTTCTTATTCCATTCCACTTGCACGGCAACTAGAGGTGGGCAGATTTTGATAAAAGACATCTTCACCATCTTCACCAAAAAACCACACGCCCTAAGCTGAATTTGAGCAGATACAATTAATTTCTACATGAACCTTTTGGAATAATTAAATTGTTACCATTTTTATCTTACATAATGAAAGCAAGTTGGCAAACATTTTTATAACCATGCACATGTAGAACAAATCCAATCTAAATTACAGCTCACTGTTTTTAACCCTCGAACCTCGAGACTGTAAGCACATACAATTTACTTCAATCAGTACCTATTGTACTCATTCGCCGGTATGAAAAGAAATTCTTCATAATATAATACATTAATTTCATTGTGTGTAAATATTCAGAGAACCAGAATGATTCACTGGAATAAATCTTAATTGTATATGAAACTTTGAGTGCATGAAAGAGTCCAACCCCCTTTGTCCTTGGCCTTCTGCAGAGAGAGTCACAAAAAGATCCCCTGAACCACAGACACACACAAGTTTGTATTGATTCGATTGTGTTCATTCTTTTTCCAGTGAGTCATCAAAGTATTTTCTATGGCTGTTTATATCTGCTCTGTTTCTGAAAGTTGGAAGCAAATACAAGCACACAAACATACTCACCTAAAGGATTATTAGGAACACCATACTAATACTGTGTTTGACCCCCTTTCGCCTTCAGAAATGCCTTAATTCTATGTGGCATTGATTCAACAAGGTGCTGAAAACATTCTTTAGAAATGTTGGGCCATATTGATAGGATAGCATCTTACAGTTGATGGAGATTTGTGGGATGCACATCCAGGGCACGAAGCTCCCATTCCACCACATCCCAAAGATGCTCTATTGGGTTGAGATCTGGTGACTGTGGGGACCATTTTAGTACAGTGAACTCATTGTCATGTTCGAGAAACCAATTTGAAATGATTCAAGCTTTGTGACATGGTGCATTATCCTGCTGGAAGTAGCCACCAGAGGATGGGTACATGGTGGCCATAAAGGGATGGACATGGTCAGCAACAATGCTCAGGTAGGCTGTGGCATTTAAACGATGCCCAATTTACACTAAGGGGCCTAAAGTGTGGCAAGAAAATATTCCCCACACCATTACACCACCACCAGCCTGCACAGTGGTAACAAGGCATGATGGATCCATTTTCTCATTCTGTTTATGCCAAATTCTGACTCTACCATCTGAATGTCTCAAAAGAAATCGAGACTCATCAGACCAGGCAACATTTTTCCAGTCTTCAATTGACCAATTTTGGTGAGCTCTTGCAAATTGTAGCCTCTTTTTCCTATCTGTAGTGGAGATGAGTGGGGTCTTCTGCTGTTGTAGCCCATCCGCCTCAAGGTTGTGTGTGTGTTGTGGCTTCACAAATGCTTTGCTGCATACCTCGATTGTAACGAGTGGTTATTTCAGTCAAAGTTGCTCTTCTATCAGCTTGAATCAGTCGGCCCATTCTCCTCTGACCTCTACCATCAACAAGGCATTTTCGCCCACAGGACTGCCACATACTGGATGTTTTTTCCTTTTCACACCATTCTTTGTAAACCCTAGAAATGGTTGTGTGTGAAAATCCCAGTAACTGAGCAGATTGTGAAATACTCGGACCGGCCCGTCTGGCACCAATAAACATGCCACGCTCAAAATTGCTTAAATCATCTTTCTTTCCCATTCTGACATTCAGTTTGGAGTTCAGGAGATTGTCTTGACCAGGACCACACCTATTAATGCATTGAAGCAACTGCCATGTGATTGGTTGATTAGATAATTACAATAATGAAAAATTGAACAGGTGTTCCTAATAATCTTTTAGGTGAGTGTATACAGAAAGCCGAACATTCATAATGTGTACACTAGGGGTGTAATGATAGCCTCATGTCACAATACTGAACTCACTATACGATAGACAAAGACATATGAAAAAAGGTTAACAAAAAATGAACTTTTGAATAAAATGCAAAATTTGGTATTACATTGGGTGTGAAAATGAATAGGCTTGCACTTGCTGGAAACCCAAAGCACAGGACAATAGTGACATCAGAATAACAATATTCATTATTCTGAAGCTAAAAACTGAATTATTTTAGATGAATATGCTTGCACTCATCACTGACTATATATATTTAAAACAATCCAGGCAACTTTTTACCGATAACATAAGACATGTGACATTAGGACCCACAAATATTCCCCCCATAAAATCGATTTCCTCAACAAACATGCCTAAGAAGAAGACAGCTTCATTTAAAATGATCCCTCTCTCTCTCTACAGTGTTGCTTATTATCACTGATATCCATCAACCTGAGACACACTAGATATGAAACCTGACTCCGTCTCTCACAAAACTGAGATCAGATCTCTTGGCTGGCAAACTATTTTCTTCATACCCGTCACAGCAATGAACATGACGAGAGATGGACACTTGGATATGTACAGTAACAAAATTAAGTTCCACTCAAACTGAACTGTCCCAACTCCCAACACAATGCAAATGTCTTTCTCTGCAGGTGATTTAATTTAAAGTGAAATAAAATCGACCCAAATGTACCTGCTAATCGGATATATTCAGACCGATGAATCATACGTCCTTGAGCAAGGGTATGTGAACAAGCAGACAGCCATGAAGGAGTGATAAATTGGCATGGCTGTAAGGAAGCAATGGAGCTACACACACACACACACACACACACAGTTGTAGAGCACATTGTCTAGATCTATCTATCTATCTATCTATCTATCTATCTATCTATCTATCTATCTATCTATCTATCTATCTATCTATCTATCTATCTATCTATCTATCTATCTATCTATCTATCTATCTATCTATCTATCTATCTATCTATCTATCTATCTATCTATCTGCCAAACTTAGGTAACTTAAGCCTTTTTAAAACAAGTGCTATCCTCTGGCAGAAAATCTTCTTGATTTGTTGGCCCACTCAGACACGCTTTTACTGATTGGCCCTTATTCACTTATGATTCACTCTTACACAAATACTAGAGCAGCAACAAACAAATTAGAGGTAAATCCAATAAGCCACTGAGAAACCATGCAGAGCTCCCATTCAATAAAAAGTGACTTAAACAGGATATTTGGTTAAGACAAATACCATTGTATGGATTGATCCTGAGTGAGATTAGATTTAAATTAAAACTACAGACGACTAAGAGTGGCAATAAATCCCTGGAATTTCTTAATATTTTATTAATTAAAATACAATATAGGTATATATACATATATACATCATATAACATATTTTTTAGATGTGTTATATGATGTAATGTATGTGTAAAAACAGCAACTTTTATGAAAAATATGCCTCACATGATGACAAACTTCAATAACTGGTTCTGAAGCATTAATTAAATGTTTTGGGTGAGCAACTAAATTTTGCAGACATGCAATAGAGTTCTGATGTTCCAGCAAACAGTTGTACTTACAGTTTGTTAAGACTGTTTTGTAAAAATGTGCCAAAGCGAGTGAGAAAAACTGTAACAGAAACAGTCTTGATATTAAAGTTGCAGTATAAACAATTTCTGAGAAATGAATCAGTGAATCAGACCGAGCACCAAAACAGACTTGTAGCCAATCAGTGGCTGAGAGACACTAATATATCTCACTGGATATATATCACTGGAAAAAGAATGGTTATGATCAGGCAAGAGCTTTAGCACCCACATTAAACATTCCTAATTTCATAATGATGACAAAGTTGAAATTATGAGATACAAATTCATAATTATAACAAAATCTTTCTCATACTTTTCTCTCGACAGTTTCTCTCATACTAATCTCATTATGACTAGTATTATAACAAAAAAATGTCATAAATTTGTATTTTCTACTTATTAAATTGTTCATTGACACCTATTATTTCCATCCCTAAAATACTTTTTGGCTAGATACAGAGTACAACTTGATTACAAAACATTAAATGATCACTATTATTAAATATTCTATTATTATGAATTGGTACTTGACACACAAAATATTCACCTGTTCCAACAAATTCTCAGAAATGGAAAGACAATATGGAGATTTTTTATAACATTTGCATTTTTTACATGTCCAGGTAGTGTTTGTTATCAGCTTGAGATACCTTCAGTGGAGACCACTGAATAGCTATTTCTAATTTCCAGTGTTTAAGTATCACAAACATTAACTGGGAAAAAGATAAATAAATCCTATTCCTCAGTAGCCCTAGCAACATTCATTCTTATAAAATGAGCATTCAATAAAATGAGCAATGCAATTAATAGCCGTCCTTCAGGCAATGGAATTACATACATAGCTCCTCAAGTGTGTTCACCTCTGAAATATCATAACCTATGATCATGTATTATAGAACAGATCAAGAGCGTGTAAGATAAAAAAGCGGGGAAGAAAAAAGTGGGCTCACAGCTGCTACAGTTAAAAACACCACAGCTGGTTCCCTTGAGAGAACGTCCCACTTGAACGAAAAGTGAAAGACTAAGAGATGAAGAGAGGGAGGAGGTGTTAAAGAGTAATGACTCTCCATTAACACAAACTCCGTCCCTTCTCGTGGGGGTTGCACCATGCTGACTGACAATAACTAAAGTGCTGAGGGTGGAAGACAGTTCCAGATCACCAGAGGTCCAGTATTCCTGACCACTGCAGGATTTCCGGGTGACTGCATGCACATCTTTACTACAAGCACCAGGGTGCCATGCAAACACCTGGGAGACAGAACCCACAAAGAAATATGACAAGATGACTCAAGATTCATGGGCAGGCTGCTATAGAGATTGAGAATATGAATGAGATATTAATACATTTCACTCGTCTAGACGGGCTGGAAACCATTCCTGCTCAATTCCCAGAGATGCATCATACATTTTAGTTGGTTCTGCACTCCCATAAACAAACACTGGTCACTGCAAATAAACATAAAGTAGACTTTATAATTTCAGAAGAAATCGTGAAACGCGCTTGCACATCCTCACCGCCATGATGCTAGGGTGTTGTTGTGCGGTTGCCTAGGTGTTCTGAATCTGACTCCAAAGGCATTGCTATTGGTGACTGATAGGGTTTTCTGGGTCATTTTTTAGGTGGTTACTAACCTGGTCAAACCCAAAGTTATTACTCAGTTAGCTGCTTCAATATGAGTATATGGGATTCTTGCCCTTTTTATCAGTTTATCAGTTTACAATCAAGTCTACACTCCAAACAAATAAAGGTTTCAAATGGGGTTTTCACAGTGATCCTATATAGAAGATCCATATAACTTAAAATAAATATTCATAATTAAGACAAAGTTGAAATTATATAAGCAAAATTAATGGTAAAATTATGGTAAACCATTAAACTTTTTATGTCATAATTAAGACTTTGTCTCATTTCAATTTTATCTCATTATGACTCTTTATCTCATAATTTCAACTTAATTATGAGATAAACAGTCATACCTGTGACAAAAAATTAGACTTTTTAATCTTAATGACTTAGGCCCTGTTTACACGAGAACGCTCGCGGGTGAAAACGTAAAAATATTTTATCGGATGTGCCTTTACACGGCGACGGCGTTTTTGAGGCTTAAAAACGCAAAAAAGTGAAACCACCCTACAGAGTGGAAATCTTAAAAATGCTCCACCGCCGCGTTCCCGTGTAAAGTGTAAAAACGCAAAAGTCAGCTTGTGAAGGTTGTACGCAGGCACGCGGACTTGGTGTTGTTGTAGTATGCACTCCCAGCTGCCTGGAGTGCATACTACATTTAATTTCACACACTTTTGCGTCACCATTTGCACGCTGATTTCCCACCCAAAACGCTCGTTAAACGCAGAATAAAAAGTGATAACGCAACTCCACTTTTGCATTTTCTCTTCAGAATCGTTTCCGTGTAAACATAGCCTTATCTCATAATTTCAAAATGAACGCTTTGGTAAATCATAATTATGACATAAAAATCATAATTTTGACTTGGTATCTCAAAATTTCAACTTTGTTATAATTATTACTTTTATCTCATAATTTCAACTGTCAAACTTATGACTTTGAACTTATGAGTTGAAATTATGAGATAAACAGTCATAATTGCGACAAAATATTTGACTTTTTCATCTTATTATAACTTAGTATCTCACAATTTCAACTGTCATAATTATGACTGAACTTATGAGTTGAAATTATGAGATAAACAGTCATAATTACAACAAAACATTTGACTTTTTATTCTTATTATAACTTAGTATCTCATAATTTTTTCAAAAATGAATGCTTTGTTAAATCATAATTAAATATAAAAATCATAATTTTGACATAAGTTTGTCATAAAAAGTCATAATTACGAAAAACACATTTTAGAAAATACAAAAATACACTTAGTATCTCATATTTATTGAAATATATCTTGAAAATCATGACATTAAATTCTTCATTATTTAGTATCTCAGAATTTCAAGATTTTATGCCATAATTATGAATTTTATGATTTTCAAAATAATGATTTACCAAAGCAAATTCTTTCTGACACTGACCTACGACTCAATTTCTCATTACTCACAAGACCCTTTTCTCCACCTACTGATTTAACAATGTAATAGTAACCCGCAGAAAGGACAAAAAAATGAAACTGAACAGATCTTTTTGGTGAACAGATTCATCGACTTTAAAGTAACAGCACACCTCTTTAAAAACAAAAAAGCCACACTATTTAAACTACCCTTCATGCACATAACACATGTCAAACAAACTCATGTCAAACTGCCTAGGTTTAGATACCACAACCATGCTAGTATGATCTCATGCTTTCCGGTTGCTGTGGTGCCGGCTCCATCACAAGGCTTTTTCTATCTTAAATAACGCTTTCTAGTTAAGGTTGCCAACCCCCATGAGCTGAGTACCAGAAAATGTGTACTTGCTATCTATGCAATGTCACATCCCAGTTATACAGACCTCTTGGTGTGGTTTAAACTAGCATATGGCCAACCGCTGGCCCTAAATGCTTTATGATTGGTAGGTCAAGCAGTGGGTGAAGACAGGAACATCAAACACAGAGTCCAGGGTTAACAAATACAGGAAACAGAAAAGAAAATGACCAGAAGCATTGCGCATTAACACATCAATTCAGTGGCATGATTATAATTACCTCTTCTGATCTGAAATTAAATTTACAATTACAACTGGCGGCTGAGAGATGATAATTTATGTTAACCTCATATCATCCTACCCAAGGGGATGAATGAAACATAAATACAATAATGTGCAGTGCCATAATTATGATATTGTAACAAAACCACATTTAAAGGTCGCCTTGCAGCATTTCAAAGTATTATGAAAAATGATTTCGCCAAACGGTCTCGCTGATAACTTAAACCTCAGATATCAAAAAGTTGTCCAGGTCATCCCAGGAGGCTGTGTAAATGTGTGTGTGTGTGTGTTTCGCAACCTGTTATTTCACAGATGAATGCTACAGACATCTCATCTTAGGGTACTTACCTAGGCATCTGACCACACCGACCAGCGTTTTGTGTCTGCCCTACTACTGTGTCCAATGAATATCAAGTAGGCCCCTGCTACTGCACTGAAAAATATTACATGAAACGCTTCAACAAAAATTCAAACTTTTTAACTACCCGTATGAAATCGTAGATACTATCAATAACACACACACACAGACACACACACACACACATATATATATATATATATATATATTACACGGCTTTGTTGAATACTTGATTCTGATTGGTCAATTGTGCCATCCAGCAGTATGTTATTCCCTGATAACAATCGCTCAAAACAGATAACGCAGACTCATCCGGGTTACAGAAGTCAACAGCGCTATACAAGTCAGTCGAATCAATATTTTGTGCACATTTATTTAATTATGCCATCCAGTATCATGGACGTGCCATTTTGTGACTATTGTTTTGTACACTGTTGGATGATATATAAACAGGAACGATTTTAAAACAGTGTAATCTGAATCAAATCAATATATGAAGAGTTCAGATGCAAAAGCCTCTAAGTGCCATTTGAAATTTTCTTCTAAAATGATCATTTTTATCAAGCTTGTATATTTAAGTTCAGTAATTTCACTTAAATGGCAATGAAGATTACCTATTAATTGTCATTTAAGTGAAATTACTGAACTTAAATATACAAGCTTGATAAAAATGGTCATTTTAGAAGAAAATTTCAAATGGCATTTAGAGGCTTTTGCATCTGAACTCTTCATATGTTATCCCCATAATTATTTATGTAGTGAAATGCTTTGTAATAAGAAATATGAATGAGTGTATTAAAGATGCGTCTAAGGACCTAATACTGTATATATATATATATATATATATATATATATTAGTGCTGTCAAACAATTAAAATATTTAATCGTGATTAATCGCATTAATGCCATAGTTAAAGGGTTAGTTCACCCAAAAATGAAAAATAAGTCATTAATTACTCACCCCCATGCTGTACCAACCCCGTAAGACCTTCGTTCATCTTCGGAACACAAATAAAGATATTTTTGATTGAATCTGAGGGCTGTATCACTCTTCCATAGACAGCCTGAGGGACTGCCTCTTGACGGCCCAGAAAGTCATTAAAAGAAAAGGTTTAAATATTCCATGTGCCTACAGTGGCTCAACTATAACTTTATCAAGCGACGAGACTACTTTTTGTGCGAAAAAAAAACGTAAATAACGACTTTATTCGACTTTCCATTACTTCCTTATGGGCGCATGCGCGAGAACTGAGACGAGACCGTTCTTCTTCGACTACTTTTTGTTACTGGCTGCTCACCGCTTAGGAGTTTTACCGCCCCCTACCGTATAAGATGACGTACTGATATAGCCGGAGGCGCAAAACGTTCTGTTTACAAGCAGTACGTCATCTTATACGGTAGGGGGCGGTAAAACTCCTAAGCGGTGAGCAGCCGGTAACAAAAAGTAGTCGAAGAAGAACGGTCTCGTCTCAGTTCTCGCGCATGCGCCCATAAGGAAGTAATGGAAAGTCGAATAAAGTCGTTATTTACGTTTTTTTTTCGCACAAAAAGTATTCTCGTCGCTTGATAAAGTTATAGTTGAGCCACTGTAGGCACATGGAATATTTAAACCTTTTCTTTTAATGACTTTCTGGGCCGTCAAGAGGCAGTCCCTCAGGCTGTCTATGGAAGAGTGATCCAGCCCTCAGATTCAATCAAAAATATCTTTATTTGTGTTCCGAAGATGAACGAAGGTCTTACGGGGTTGGTACAGCATGGGGGTGAGTAATTAATGACTTATTTTTCATTTTTGGGTGAACTAACCCTTTAACTCACGATTAATCGCACATTTTAATCTGTTCTAAATGTCTCTTGATTTCCTTTTGTCCCATTATTTTTCCTCAACTTTAATGCTCTTATCAACATTTAAAAGTGGATCGGCTTGCTTTGTGCAATTGTTTTTTTTTTTATTGAAAACAACATTGGCATTTACAGTGTTCAATTTCACATTAACATTCTCACTTGAAGCAAATAATCTCTCACACAATGTAACACTGTCCATCAATAAAAGGGTGAAAGAAATACTGACGAGGTCCTGATATTGACGAGGGGGCGGAGAAGTCGCAGGCTGAGAGGTAGGCCCTATACATTCAATCTACATCGTGACCACATGGAACAAGCTGAGCGAGCTGACCTACAGCCTATGCGATTGCTTGATCAATATTTAAATAGTCTGGTTCAGTGTTTGCTGTATAGTCATGCAGTGCGCTATCACAGTTCCTCTGAAACCCTCCACCTCCCCCAGCTCCACCTGCCTAGATTTTCTACGGGATTCATCTATGCCAATTTATGCAGCAGCAACATATTTTACATAATATGCTCGCAGCAGCATGTCTGCGTATCTAATGTCAGTAGCAAATCCATGCTTGCTCTGCAGAAGCAGCAGAAATAATCAACAGCAGAAGCAGAAGCAGCGTAACAGTCATAGTCCACCAAGACCAAATACAGTAACATTGCCATATCCATTACCATGCCAATCTCTCAGAGAGCTGTCATGAAACATACTTAAAAAAAGTCTTTCAACTACTAAATAAAAGTCAAATAGGTATCAAATACAAAAATTAAAATAAATAAAAAAAAACAGTGAAAGGCGTAATTTAGACACATAAAAGCACTGATTACAAAAGTGCTACTTCCCACTATTAGGCCAAGGGGTTTGGATATTTTTAAGGTTTTGAATAAAGTGTGTTTGTTTTTGCTGTATAAATCAAACAGCACATCTTCTGTAAAGCTGCACAAGCATTTCTCTGTTAAAGGGATTCTAAAAAAATACATTTTTAGAAAAAAAAAAGAAAAATACTATGGAAGTCAGAGGTGCCAAAGTTCCAATCGTTCTTCAAAATGTCTTGCTTTGTGTTCAGCAGAAGAAAGAAACTCATACAGCTTTGCAACAACTTGAGGGTGAGTAAATGATGACAAAATTTTCATTTTTGGGTGAAGTATCCCTTTAAGGGGAAAGGGGGAGGTGAAAGTCGGCGAATTAAAATATGCGACTTGAAATTGAGTGCTGTAACTGAAAGTGCTTCATATAAGTTATTGATCGCTTGATTTTATTGTGCCTACAGCAATATTCAAGGGTCATGGCAATGAAACAAGGTAGCAATGTCAAATGTATCCTCTTTTTGAAATGCAGGGCCTCTAACTTTGATCTCAATGCTCAACGATAATCATCCAAAGCCAAAACAGAAGATTTTGGTGACGCTTATAAAATACAAGCATCTAATCATGTATTTGAGATGGAGGGTGTGTCATTATGGAAGCCTGTTTTCATCTAAGTTGAGTAAAAATATGATTCTGTAAATCACAATGATGAGAATTTTAATCTAATAATCTAAAAATCGCATAATTATGATTTACACTAAGTAAGAATGACTTAATATGCCATTTTAATAACTTAGTTTCTCATTATTATGAGATGTGAAGTCATCGTTGTGAGGTTTCTCATCGTTATTGCTCAAATAATCCTATTTTTACTCAACTAAGACAGAAACAGGCTTTCATTGTACATTTCAGGGAAAAGATTCTATTATTATAACGGTCTCATTCTGATTTCTAATATTGTTTCTCATTATTTTTAAGCCATTATTATGAGAATGTTTCACATTATGAGCTGTTAAAACATTAATACAAGAAAGTTTCTTATTGTTATGAGATGTTAATTAACATTATTATTATGAGAAAGTTTCTCATAATGAGACATTAAGACATTATTATGAGAACTTTACTGAAAATAATAAGATGTAAAGTCGTATTTATAAGAAAGGTTCTCATTATTATTATATACAAGGACGTTTTTGTTTGTTTGTTTCTTTTGTTTTGGTTATTATGAATTATATAGAACTATAAATTTTACACAACTGAGGCAGTATATTTCTGAATATTTACAAAATTCTACATTATTACTGTTTCACTCTGCTTTCTAACAATACATACTGGTTGTAAATCAGGGGATTAATCTTAGTATTTGTAAATAGTTCAAGTTTAAAATTAAGAACAACAAATACTACATTTCATAAAGGGATTCCTTACATGGGATTGTCCTACTTGAGGGTCCATCGGATCAAACATTTCTAAACCCTTGATCTAGAAGACATTTACTGAAGGTGGGTTTTAAAATGCTAAATCTATGTCAAAGGAAGATATTCCACACACACAAACACATCCTAAACCAGTAATCTTAAAAAATCTAGAATGCTTACAATTATGGGTCTGTTACTAAACAGAAAGAACAAGGCACTTTGTTTAACTAAACTGGCATCATTCATGACAGTGTGATTGTGAGGTTCAGATACAGGCCTTTTGGGGAAATAGTTATGTCATGATGTATTTCAGAACCGTGGCACACCCACAAAGCCCAGATTACGGCCTGATGATAACACAATCTAAACTGAAGGATAACGGGAAGATAAACCTTCAGTGTCAACAACACACAAAAAAAGCACAATTTAGGTAAATGTAGCAGGAAGTTTCCAAACATTTAATAGAATATGGTATACAGAAGCACGATGATGTTGTAAATAAATTTAAATTTTAAATTAAATCAAATAAAAAAATCCTTAAATATTATGAAGAAAAGAAAATCCATTTATTTAGAAGCTTTTGTATTGTATGTTACTGTATTAATACAACTTGTCATGTAAGCAACTTGTGAATTGATTATATTTTTATATAACTTTTAGGTTTTTTTTTAAATATCATTTATTAGTCTGCTATTATTTTTAAATATAACTTTTCTCAATTTGTTGTAAGATGTGTGAGGATGTGTGTCAATTATGTAGAAATTATGTATTATTTTATTTTGTGTGTATCTGTATGTATTTCCTTGGCAATGTTCTTATGCTACTGTTATTCGACCATAAAAAATAAAATAAAATTAAAATGTGGCGATGGACACGCCCCCCTTTCCAGAAACACAAACTCCGCTTCTATAGCAACAAACTAACAACTTTCACACGCGAGTCCGAGCAGTTGTGAAACGTGAAACAACACAAGATAGATAGATAGATAGATAGATAGATAGATAGATAGATAGATAGATAGATAGATAGATAGATAGATAGATAGATAGATAGATAGATAGATAGATAGATAGATAGATAGATAGATAGATAGATAGATAGATAGATAGATAGATAGATAGATAGATAGATAGAGTTAAAGTTAAACTGACCTTGTTTGACACACTTCAGCCGGACAGGGTCTTTGCAGTGCTTGACCACAGCCCACACATCCCTGATGGTCAGTCCGGCCACTGGAGTATCATTCACCTCCAGAAGTAAATCGTCCTGGTGCAGTTTGCCCCTGTCCGGTTTCACCTCTCCAATAACGGGGAACTGTCCATTCTCCGCGCCTCCCTGCAGCTTGAACCCAAGATCACCACTCGGACCCCTGGACAACAGTATCTCGTGTACTCTGTTAGTCCAGTGACTTTTCTTCTTCAGGCTTTTGGACATGTTTGGAGTTGTTATTGTGACCGGAGAGCAGCCATGAAAGTGCGTAATCCGTCCAGTCAGCTCACTAAAGTTGCACGATCAGTCTCTGTGGATGGGAAGAGTCTCCATATCAGCAGCAGATCCACAGCAGCCTCTTAAAACTGCTCCACTCACTGTAACAGTGATGTCCGATTCGCGAATGAGCCATTCTTATGAACCGATTCGTTTAAATGATTCGTCCGAACCAAATCTTGAAAGGTTTGTGAATTATTATTTGGGAGTACAATTGTAAGGTAAGTGACATGATAGAAGCATAACTTACGCACATTCTGACACAAATGAAGTAACGTAAACGAAAACACATTGAATTGATTTAATAATTTCATTAAACAACACGCTCAAAACTAATAAGAAACATGCTGCGTGCTTCATACAAAAAATGAATTATTCGGTAAATTGTTTCTAAACAACTTTTCTAAACAGTTCTCTCTGACACGTTGGACGCTTCAAAAAACCACAACGGATTTTCTGCGAACAATATTAGGCGACAAATCAAATTAATCAGCGAGTCTAGTCATTAAAACGAACCGTCCGCTCGAATCGATTCGCTTACACGAATCGGACTTCCTAACGCTACACTGTAACTGAGTCCAAACTGCTCTGGAAACTGAGCCGGATGTGATGTGAGGAGGAGGAGAGAAGAGACGCTTCCCGCTAGAGAAGTGAAAAGAAAAGAAAGAAGAGAGAAAGTAACAGAACTAATAATCATATCGTTAGCCTGGACTCCATGCAATTTTTCCATTAACGACTGCTGTGCCGCCTCCTGGAGAAAATGCTAAATGAAACTCAGTTTGGGAGAAAGTTATAGCCTACAATTATTTTCTGCAGATGTAGACTGCTGTATTCAGAGGGATGACAGTTTTTTTTTTTTTTTTTTTTTTTTTTGAATAGGAGGCACTTTAATATAACTTTGATAGGCTAAGAGATTAACAAAGTAGAAATAGTGACATAGCCCATATATATTAAAGTTCCATTACATTTATATTAATAGCAATTTGGTCTGTTTTCAAATAGGCTAGCCTATATAATTGATGTTTCTTTAATGTTATTAAAAATTAATTTAAACTGTGTCATAAAGAATCCTATAATAATTTGTTATGAAGCCTATTATTCAGAATTACATCATGTTTAGTTACAATAAAAATGTAAATCCTGTCATGTACTCTCATATCCCATTCTTTCCTGCATGGAATACAAAATTATTAAACAAAATGTTTAGCAGAAAAATGTAGCTATATATTCCTGCATATATTATGTCACTGCACAGTTAGTGAGTGACCGTTACAACAGTATTGTTTTCCGTATGTTGTATTGTGTGTTGTTTTTCACTTTTTTCCACACACAAAATTAAGAAAAAGGCTGTTGTATAACTCATATCTTGCCATGGCAGCATCTATTTTAATCATGTGCTCTTGTGGAGTGCAGTCCTTATTAGAGGACCAGGTTTTCAAGTAGATTAGTTACAGAGCAACGCAGCATCATGTTATATTCAAATGAGGTTGAAACCAAGCCAAATAAGCTAAGATATTATTTGTTTTCCTCATAATCCATCATTACACAAAACACATGCTTTCAAGTCAGCACTTTATCTTCCAACACAGTTCCCCTGAGTTGCTTTAGAGATATTATTATGAGACATTTAACTCCATGCTGGGAATACTTCCTATTCTCTGTTAAACAGCCAACTAGACCTCTTATTTTCACTGATATCTGCATGCATACTCTCTTCTCACACTTTATTTCATTACATAACAGAATTCATGCTGAAACCAAACCATGGCGAATACGTGCATGTTGAGATAACTTTAGGTGATGTTCAGGGGAAATAACAAGGGCCTGTGACCTTTGCTCCCTGAGACAGCTCTCTGCATTCCACAGATGGGAGTATCAGAGCGATGAGTGAGAAGTGGGAGACAAACAGACAGTGAGCTAGAGAAGGCGAGAAAGAGGAGGGCGTTTTGACAAGGCAAGAATAATTATTTGGCTGGAGGTTTTAAACATTTAGGAATTCCCTGAGCATGGCAAAAGGATATTGAGGAGTTGGTGCTTTTTAATTGGATGCTACATCCAGTCCAGAGTTCAGACACATAAAAGACACATAAGCAGTTTAGCCGATCACACAAGTAAGAGGCCATTCACACAGAGCACTGTTTTGTTTTTGAAAACGCCAAGACGCAGGGCAGAGGAATGATAAAAAGAGACATGTTTTTTTAATAAATGACTTTTACTGTATGTTCACAGTTTTAAGGGGCAGTCACACTACACTTTTTATTTTAGCGGGAGACAGGAAACGCAAACAGATGCATGCAAATTTCCACAGCTCACGTTTGGTGAACTCTTCCTCCGAATTTGTATATCTTGAAGACTGTAGCCCTCAAACCATATTCAGTTTAGCCCTTAATCCTGTAATTGTGGACAAATGTGGGCACAGAGGACTCAGGTGTGATCCTAATTTTTATTTATTTTAAATGTTATATCACTGTCTTCGATAAAGTTTTGTCTATCCATTTATGTTTTGTTTTATTATTTTGGGGGTATTTTTCAAAAAGTACCATATTTTCTATATAAATTATGCTTATTTTTATGTTTTATTTTTTTAAATTTCTTAACTACATTAAAATATCATTCAATAAATTCTTAGAGCTAAACCTGCTGTCACCTGGTGTCTTATTTTGGCTTATTTTAGAATGCTCTAAATGAGTTTTTTTCCCATTCATTTCTATGGGTGCCCATTTTTGACCCAATTACAAGATTAAGGATTTTTTTCCCCCCACTCAACATTGTAGAATTGAGTTGAAAAAAAATGTGTGTGTTCTGGAGGCAAACTTAGGAAAAGTAGCCAAGTCTTGTACCGCTCAGATCAAGGGAAGTATAGGCCTATTTTTAAAAAATAAATAAAAACTATTTTGCCCACATTTGTCCAGAATACGGTTTTAGAGTTAAATTTGCTGAATGGCAGTATTGTAATAAAGTGGAGCAGAATTATTTATATTTACATTTTGGATGCAATATATGTTGAATTTTGTTTTTTTTAAAAAGTAGCTGCAGTGTGTGACGTCATATTACAAGAGTTGGGAGTGTCCGGATAAATTTTGCATGCTCAAAGTCTATTGTGACCGCGGCTTCAGTGTTTGAGATTGAAAACCACATTGACTTACATGTGTAATGCTGCATTCCACTTACCTTGAAAGAGGGATGTCGGAGGTGGGAATGGTGTCACACCTGAGTTGACTGCGTTCCAGTAAACAGGTCAGAAAACTACGATGGACGGCTCCAACAGGCTTGTGCAAAATTCAGAATTTCAGAATTGGCCTCCATTCAATTCATGAATTGGAATTTGAATTGAATTGACTCCGCCCCACAGGAAGTTGAATTTGAACAGGAAGTTTAATAAAATCCATGGAAATTCAAAGAAATGCCACACAGTCGCAAAACAGAAAAAAATGTGTTGAATCTCACATGCATTCAGTGTTTGGAAATGTAACTGCTTACTGTTATAGTTGCCCATTATAAATGTGCTTTGGACTTTATTTAAATTATTTTATCAATGCAAAGCAATTTCCTTTTAATTTGATTAGTTTACCTCAGTTATACAACTAAATACAATTACATTTTGTAATTTAACAACAATGTCAGTACACGTTACTTGTTTAAATTAGTTTTGTTCTGGTGTTATTTTCATTTCAAAGTAATCAACACAAAGTCGTTGCAAATGCAATTATTTACTGAGCAACACTGTTGCATCTAATTCTCAATAGCTCCTCAAATGCTTTATCATTGAGTCTGCAGCGTTCTGGTCTGAATATCTTTCCTGCTACACTAAAGATTCTCTTCAACAGGTGCAGAGGAAGCTGCATGGCAAGATATTTACATGCAAATTGAGCAAGGGCAGAAAAATGGCTTTGGTTTTCTCTCCAATAGACCAAAGGATCAGTATCCTCTGTAAGACAAGAGGTACTCAAGTACACAAGGACCACACGTGGGTCTGTGTCAGCTGGCATGGAAGATCATTGACTTTATGTAGGAAAATATTTTCTTTGGTTGAGCACTGCCATTCATGGTTGCATTCCCTTTTAGGGAGGCAGACTCAACTTTTGCAGGTTTACTCAAGGTTTTTGATTATTACCTGCTCTTCACCAATACACCAGTCCAACTTAAACCTTGGGTCGAGAGGAGTGGCAGCCACTTGGAGGCATTCCATGTCTTTTGAGGTGCATTCCGTGTCGTTTTGTTAAACGGCTCTCAAGTGGGGATTGGGGATTTCAGCTCATATGATGTCAGCTGGATGGGGCAATGGAGCTCAGCAAATACATCACTTGGAACATTGAGAACATAATCTACGTTTTTGGACCTTGCCCAGTAAGTTTTTTATGAAGCCAGCATCATCCATGGCATCACAAACCACTAGCTGAAGAGTGTGGACAAAGAATGAGCTTCTCTCTGGTGGGAAGACCATCTCCTCTTCAACATTCACCATTTCAAAATCAGATATCTCATCTTGCTCTTCCTCTTCACTTTCAACAACATGCATTGGTGGGAAGAGGGTGAATGCCTTTATCATGTTGGAGGCATTGTCAGTCACAATGAATGGCACTTTGTTCTGAATATTGTAATTTGGAAGAACATCCTCATAAATTCTACAAATATTTTCAGCTGCCTCCATTTAAAACACTGGCAGCTCAGCATTACACTCTGCAAATCAAATGGCAAGTCATTCCAAAAAATGACTTCATTGATCGGTATTAGCCTATTACAATAAATCAAACTTAATTATTTGTTCTGTGACTAAAGCCTTTAACATTCATTGCTGGGGAAAACATTCCTTGTTAATGTAATCTGTACAAAAAGTTCAAACTAATATCATTTATAGAATATGTAATGCGATCATATCTGACATATACTGTAAAGCTTCATTGTTAAACACGTCACTTAAAATATGCATATGAATTTCTTTGAATTTTTATTGAATTGCAATTCTGCTTCCTTTAATTCAAATTCAAATTGTAATTCTAGATCCAGTTTTTGACATCAATTCAAATTCAAGAGTTTAATTGGAATTCAGGAGTCAATTCTGAATTGTGCACAAGCCTGATTTAGTTCCCAGCATGTTTTGCTTCTGACTGTTAAAGGAGAGCAAATGTTCAAATTAAGTGTAATTTCACGTGTTTTTCTCAGGTTATTGTACAGGTAAGGTGGCATTACCTGCTCTGGCTTTCAACCAAAGCCCGTAGCTCTACGTTTCTCCGCTTCCTCCCCCAGCACCCCCGTGGCTTTCCTCAGCCTTGAGCCTGTTAAGCCCACTCCATGTTGCAGCTGGACTGCTGCTTTGCCCACAAAGCCTCGACAGCCGTTCTCCACCGGGTGAACAGTTGCTTTCCAGCCAGCGTCTTTGCACTCAGCTGCTAACTCGGCGTACTTCTGATGCTTCCTTTCGTGGGCTGCTGCCATATTCTCCTTCCAGGGGATGGTTAGCTCGATGAGGAGGGCTCGCTTCGCCACTGTGGACCACATGAATTGTGCACAAGACTGATTTAGTTCCCAGCATGCTTTGCTTCTGACTGTTAAAGGAGAGCAAAAAATAACCTATATGGAACGCTCCTATAACGTTCTTGTTTATAACCTCATGGGACCATTCGGGAACATTAGGGGAACGTTGTGTGTTTGCTGGGAACGAACCAAATGTCTGTATGAACAAGCAACTAAAAATCCCTAAACCTAAGTATAGGCAGTATGCAGTTCTGTGCAGGTCAGAGCTTTTTTTTTAATATTCAACACACTCTTCTGCAAAAGGTTTGTTGGTTTGTGCTGTAAATCTAGTTCATGTTCACACCCACACTCGCTCGCTTTCATCCAACAGAAAAGTGCTCCCAGAAATGAGATGCTCCATCCCTGTACATCAGAGAGCAGGTGGCCTTCCTAAACAGGACAATCGAGTCAGAGATCCAAAGGCTGGAGGAAGCAATCTCTCGCTCTCACAATGCACTCCACCAGATGGGAGCACATTGGTCCTGACAGTGATGTCGCCGTGGGGACTGCAACATATTGCTAGGCAACATGATCAAATGATTATGACAGGCGTAATTTCCAGCCAATTTAAAGCCATCCAGAAATAAAGAGGCTGAGCCTGATGGTTTTAACGGGAGATGGAAGGGACACAGAGAGTTGTTAATGGCTGCTGTGTGTCATTTGGGATGGCAATATTCAGAGTAGCTTGAAACGAGGACCTTAGTTGTAGTTAGTTGAGTATGTGTGTATTTATAAGTGGTTTCTGCCAAGGCAAACATATTATTACTCATAGGTTAGGGATTTTAATAAACCCCTAACCTCAGGGGTCGGTTGCACCAGCTGTGCGTAAGTTACAACTTTTGACGTGAATGGACACTAAGTTACAGCAACTAAATATTTTTTGCGTTGCACCATTAAACTAGTTGAAGAGCAACTCTAAATATTTGTGCAAGCCTCCGATCAGGAGTGACGGTTGGAATAAAATAGTAGACTGACTAAAAAAAGCACCTATAAGTTCTTGTTTTATCCGACATACTTCAATTCTTCAATAATAATGCTGACATTTACACTCGCTTACATTTAAAGAGAAAGAGCATTATATGACTCAGTTGACTTTGTTAGCGGCTCTTTAACTTGAACCCGTCCCAAATCGATCCGTTTTGTGCATGACAAATTTAATCAGCTATAATCAATAAATGTGATATCAGTATTTATTTATTGATCCTTAATTTAGTTTCAAATACAGTTTATAAATGTAATTGACAAAAACACTTATGTTATTCATGAACAAGTAATATCGGAAAGTTTGAGGAAAAGCTGAAATTTACAATATTTCAACAACTTCTGCTCACGTATTTGAAGGCTGCTATTGGATCACCGAGGGTAAAACTCACATTATGCGACTATGCATTACGTTACAGAGAGATACGTTCTGCCTTAAGAACAAAATTTGTAACCGAATGAACTAGAGTTAGTGACAAACTAGGTAGAAGTTACTAAGCCTACAGTGTGATCTTTACATTACAATTTCAGAAAGAACTTAAGAACAGCTGGTGCAACCCTAACTACACTCTAAACAATGCTGGGTTGTTTTAACCCAGATTTGGGTAAAATATGGACAAACCCAAATGTTGGGTTAAAAATGTAATTTAAAATTTTAACCCAACTTATAACCTCACTGTAGATTTTTTTCTCTCGCATTTTAACCCAACATTTAGGGTTTGTCCGTATTTGGAGTAATTGGAGTAGATGGATAAAAATTGAAAATTGGAGTAGATGGATAAAACATGCAAGAAACAAAACTACACTAAAACGCTGGGTTGTTTTAACCCAAATTTGGTTCAAATATGGAAAACCCAAATGTTGTGTTAAAATGTAATTTAAACATTTAACCCAATGGCTGAGTTTGTCCATATTTGACCCAAAGATGGGTTAAAACAACCCAGCATTTTTTAGAGTCTATACATAAGGTATTTGTCTCTTGGATTTATATTGTTATAAAACACAGATGAAAAAAGGCCCATATTTGGGACATTTTTGTAGTTTTCTGTGGCATGGGGATAAATCTCAAGGGAGTGTTTTCCCGCCAAAAATATCACGAGGAAGCTACCTTCAAAACACTTTTAAATGCTTTCAAATTCGAAGCTTTTAAGAGCTTTTCAGTCCTCTCCTCTCTTCCTGTAAAGCACTCTGGACTCAAAGGCTGGAGTGTGGGAGAGAGAAAAACGAAGTTACTTACATGCATCCATCATAAACCTGACAGCTGTGACATGATGGCCTCCAGTCTAAATCACCTGTGATGGAGCATACTGTATGTGTCAAACAATGTTACTGGAACAGAGCCACCATCCTTCTGTCACAGGAGTTAAAACTCGATAAGGATCTGATTGGGGGCTTTCAGGAGTAGTCAAAAAAACTATTTTATATTAAAACTATCGGTCCCAATGTTTTTACATTGTACATATCTTTGAAAAATACCAGCATGTAATTACAGCTATAATCAATTTATGTTCCCTCACACCTTAACCTACCCTTAAACCGACCCATACCACCACACCTGTCCCTAACCTTACCCGTATCACACCTCAATAGCAGCAAAAGTGTTTTACAATACAACAGGAACACAATAATACGTTGTACTTATTTTTCGATGCAAGTACAAAGCCACTTAATATAAAGTGGGACCTAACTATCATATTCCAAGATTAGCCAATTATGAATCCGATATGTTATCGCAATATTAATTATGTGCACACCCTTTTGTCATTTCAAATTTGTTAGTCAATGACAAATAAGAGAGCCCTTGATCATTTTCATAAAAAAATATATAGTTTAATGTGCAAAGTTATTTTAAGCAATATACTCATGAATTTATATTCATGATGGTTTCGTATGGTTTAAATTTTTTTTTTTTATGGTAATAACATTTTCAAGAAAATGTATTTTAAAAATGACATTTTATTCTAAAATATTTTAAAGCTAGAAAGGATTTTTTCACCAATATCATGAATTATAAATTTAAAAATATCATATTTTGGGGGGGAGTTGCACCACTTGACTTTCTTTCATGTAGCTGCTTAAAAGATTAAGCCAAACTACTTAAGGTTTTCTTTTCAAGAATTTCTTTCCTTGAAAATGTGCAAAATTCTGCAGGAGTTGGGGGGGGGGGGGGGGGGGGTTAGGGGGGGGACAAGAATCATGTGGCGTTTCTCCTAATGCTCTGTGTAGATGTTAAAGGGATAGTTCACTTTGAAATGAACACAGTTTCCACAGTATTTCCAATTTTGACATTTTTCAGTCAAACCGTTGTTGTCTATCAGTCATACACTGGAGGCTAAGGGCGGGGGGTCCACCAAAAAGCACGCACAGAGAAGTCAAAATTAATGACTCGTAAATGTAAGTACACATTGATGGCCTACGACACGAAACGAGCGGTTTTTGTGAGAAAACGAACAGTATTTATATCGTTTTTACCTCGTGTAATCCAAGTGATCTGTATCAGTTGTTCAATGTCCAACTGAACCGAACTGAATCAGTTTAATGTTACGCCGGAAGTGATCGCTTGCGTGTGACGTCACTCAATATTTATGCGAAGATTTAGATATACCGAAATCGTCTTCCATTCCGGTTTCCCGTATATCTAAATATGTTTAGTGAAAGGTAAAACTTCCGAAATCTCTGTATAAACAAAGAGTGACGTAGGCGCGCAAGCGATCACTTCCAGCGCATGCGCAGAACGAAGCGCCCATGCCGTCAGATCATTTTGTCATGGCTATGATTACAAGAGGTAAAACGATATAAATACTGTTCGTTTTCTCACACAAACCGCTCGTTTCGTGTCTTAGGCCATCAATGTGTACTTACATGTACGAGTCATTAAATCATGTTTAATTTTGACTTTTCTGTGCATGCTCTTTGAGGTGAACCGATTGAGGACCCCTCAACATCTTGGATCCCCTTGAGGTAAGCTAACACATATCAAAAATTAAATTCAAAGTGAACTATCCCTTTAACATGGTGCTTAATGCTCGGAATTCTCAGAATCAATCTTGCCTTTACATGAAATGGACCCATAATATCACACACTCTTTGGACTGAGAGTGTTATGTAACCCTCCCACTTCAGATGCTAGCCTCCATTCTTTATGTAATGAGGCAGGCAGCAAAAGGCACAGTAAAAACACTTTAAAGCTCACTGACAGATGTTCAGTTTTAAAACTAGACAGGCTCCTTTTTTCAGCATTGAAGTGAGGAACAAGCCTGGGCGGGGGCAATTTAAGGCAACTGGTCCTCCAGTTTGTGGAGATGTTTCTCCAATCATGTGTATGGCTTCATCAAGCATTGAATGGGTAATTCCAGGAAAACCTCCCTGAAAGTGTGAATTGCAACCAAGAAGGGCCATAATAATCGGTTAGCATCGATTTTTGGGTTCAGATAGTATATGTCATCTTTCAACAGGCCATGCTTAATTTTGCAAGCAAGTCATTTAAAAAAAAAAAAAAAAACCTGGATTAATTAACTATGCAAAAATACACACAGAACGCAGTTCAGTGACTTGATTACATATCTTGATTAACACATTTTTGGTAATCTTAAGTAATTAACTATTTTTTATTTGAAAAGAAAACCCAATTAAGCACTTTGGCATAATCTGTATTATTTATTCGCCATAGTGTAAATATTCCGTAACAATAAATCGTATTAACCTTCAAGACGGTTTGTCGAGGTCAATAACTTTCTTAAAAGACGCCCTTAAAAAATTACAAAATTTCAGTTTACCTTGCTTGCATTCATTTTAGCTTGATAATTAATCAAATTTACCTTGATATATATAGGGTCATTTAATTTAATTGAAACTTTTGTTAAAAATGCAATGTAAGTTTTTATACATTTCAAAGAACGTGGCACACACACACATACTGTATGTTATTATTTATTATTGTTGAATATTAATATTATATATATACATTTTTAATTGTTCTTTTTATCTATGTCGCACACCCGTAGGTCTATTTGTAACTGACTAGTTAGCATGGCCCAGTTAACTCATTTCAACAATGACAACAACAACAATAACAACAACACATCCAAAAGGTCTTTTGCATTCAAATGAGGGCAAAGTTATCAAAACTTAATGAAAGTTGCCAGAGCAAAACCATGTTTAGAAATTACAGTCCAGGGTTGGCTGGTCAAAATCAACATTAAGCTCTTTGAATGCGCGACATGTACAAACTAACCTTACTCTTTTGCCATTTGAAGTCACTGCCAACAACTTTACACATGGTAATCAATAACCATATGGTAATTATAATCATAGAATTTTTGGTTGTTTTTATCACTTGGCTAGAATCATAGTAATTTTCTTTCTTCACACCTACATGCCATGTGAACCTCGCCCAATTTGATAAACATTTTCCCTAGCCAATGAAATTAAATTATTTCTCATGACCCAGATACTAAATCATGTTTGCGTCCTCTCTCAAGATTTTGCACAGAGGTTTAAGCTAAACTAATCAGTGCCCCCTGCTGGTCAATTTGGAGGAAATAGAAGGTTTCGTGTGGATAGAGGTGGTGATATGGGACATAATGGTGTTCAAAAGCTCAACATTTCTGACAGCTTCAGCTTGTCATTGTCTCACATTGATTGGCTGCCAGCTCTTATTTTCATTTGCACAAGTTCGGTATTCCCAACTTTCTGATGCTCTGAACCACTTGCTCTGCCCTGCTGTCAATCCCACAATCCCCTGAACAATCCTGCCCAATAGCTCCCATAGAGAATTAATTGAAAATGCCAGCTCATGGACACATACTCCGAGGAAAAGAAAGTGGATTGCACGGATAAGATAAAGAGAGTAATGAATCCAATCGCTCACATGGCCACATTCCCTGAATAACATCACCACTCACAGTGCCAAATAGTTCTGACTTTTCATGAAACAAAATGCATTTTGAAATGTAAAGTTTGTCAAGATGCAGTGAAGGGCGACAGTGAGCACACTTTTGAAAAGACACGTCACATTTCATATTCTTTTCCATCGGCATGACCCTTCGTGGTCTCTGTAGATTCTGTTACAATGAATATGGACATCAGTGGTGTTCGAGTTAAATGTTTGTACTTTGAAAGTGGTATGGAAAGAAATTCCCTATAGGTCTCATTACTTTTGTCCATATAGCTGAGAGTGCTTTCAAGTTATTTAGTGTGGACGGACATTGCTAAAATTCCAATATTCTCATTCATGTTAATCAGAAAGAACACAAGTTAACTGAGCATATTTGATGATTTATTTGAAGCAACCTACTTGGAGATGGTATGCTGCTAGTAAAGTCACATGAATTGCTATTTCTGGATGGATATCGTTCCTTTAAGAACTAGAAATATGACCAAATGACAAATCACTTATAGCATAATTCCCATTATTACAGATCAGATATGGCTTCTCCTGAGCATGCATATTTTTCCTCATTATAGCTCTGATTCATAATCATATCCACAGAGATTTCACAGAATGCCAAATCTATTTAAAATATCAGCTGAATAATTTTTCTAAGATCTCTATTTTAAAAAAGGGCAGACCACAGAGGAGCTTAAAGTGCCCTTTTCAACAAAGTTTCTCTTGTAAGTTTAAGGACTTTTCTGGGTTCTATACAAGATAATCTCTTGCAGCAGCATCTGCCGATTAAAGACAAAGACTCTGTCCCACATCGTCTTGGATAAAACCGATTTCAAAGCATTCTGGAATTGATCCATCAATAAAGGATAGGCTACATGCCTCAGCATTTGTCTAAAACATAAATATTACAAATCAGCATATTTCGGAACAATATTTTTAGAGAGGGCCTAAGATTCTTTAAATGAATTGTTAACCTGAAATCTAACTTTGTTCCAAACATGTAACACCAAGTAATTGAGTTACAAAGAAACCTGAATGAATTTATATATATAATATATATATTTCATAATGAATGTCAGTAGGGTCTGATGTTGTTTTGGACCCCATAACTATCAAAAAATCTTACAAAAAGGACATCATAAAAAAGGACATCATACAGGTTTGAAATGACATGAGTGTGAGTAAATAGAATAAAAAGTAGATGAACTGCATTTAATAATATAATATAATTTAATGCAACTGAAAAATGTCATTGGCAATTAAATAGAATAGAATCAAGATATTAATGATTTGAATATTCATAAATAAGTATTTGTACACATTTGTACATCTGTATAGTTGTTCATAGGCCTACGTCATTTTATTTACGTTTCGGTGTCTGAAATTTGGTCAGTAACTATGTGGAACCACACTTTACGTAAAAATACACATAAATACTCATGAGATCACATTGGTTTAAGGGGATGGTACATGATTGAGTGCAATACAGCTTGAGTGTTTGATGTATTATGCATATTTTGAACAAGAATAAGGTCCTTTCTTCTCTGAACAGCATATACTGACATAATTCTCATTTTTGAATAAACTAATATTAGTCCCTTTAAGTTTGGAGTTTTGAACTTGAACAATAAGTAAATGACAGGGCTATTGTTAACTAAAATAATATAATGATATAATAAATAATATAAAAATAAAAACGATTTCAAAACATTAATTAGGTATCTAAATGATACTCAAATAACAGGTAAAATGATGACAGAATTTGTGGATAAACTGTTTAGAAGCAAAAAAAATAATTTGAGATTACAGCTGACAGGTTTTAAGTTAGGCTTTCTATCGTTTTACTGTACAAAAAAAGAGATATTCAAGAGATCCCCAAAAAGCTGATGAAAAGATCATCACAACGCGAGCAGTGACAGAGTTGTATTGAATCCTCACAGCGAGGACGTTGAGATGTTTATCACTGTTTGATGGATGTATGAGTGAGAGAAAAGGGACACCGACTTGTTTCCGTTGAAGAGCAGGGGGAAGGTTTCCTGAGGGTCTGGCGCAAAGCTTCAGCTACACAAACCGAAATCACAAGAAATAAGACGCATCTGAGAAAGAGAGAAAGGGCTTTTTTCACTTTTACTTTTATTATGCAACATAGCATTAGTGTCACTTGCTCATTCTGTTTCACTATATTGTTCCATCCAAATTTGTGAACTTAACTTGGAAAATCATTTGGTTTTAACTTGGTTTAACTTAACTTGGAAAATTAACTTGGTTTCCATCCCATGTGTTCAAGAGAACAAAATCGTTGCTTCCTTGGAAATTTGCGCAAAATATCTAAAATTATAATAATATCTCCATCCATCCATCAATCTTCTTCCGCTTATCTGGAGCCGGGTCACGGGGGCAGCAGTCTAAGCAGACTTCCCTCTCTCTCTAGAAACTTCCTCCAATTCTTCCGGGGGGACACTGAGCCAATCCCAGGCCAGCCGGAAGACATTCCCGGGGTCTCCTCTCGTTGGGACGTGCCCGTGCTTAAACTTAAGTTAGTAGCCAAGAAAACATTAAAAAAATTTCTTCAAGGTTTTCAAGTTAAAGTTTTACATCTATTATATATATATATATATATATATATATATATATATATATATAGTTTCAAATGTATTTTAATTAATGTAGAATTGTTGTAAATAAGAAAAATGAAATGAGAAAGATGTAAAGAGGACTCCTGCAACCATCATACTTCAGTCATGCTTCTTATGTGAGAGTCAGACAAACAGAATACACCACTATAATGATAATAATGATCACACTCCCACAGGCTGTTAGACTGAAAGCATCCAATTTGAAAAGAGAGAAGAGGATGAATTTATTTCCTGTACACACACACGAACCGCTCACATGGTCCTGAGGAATGACAGATTTGTCTTCTCTTAAGAGTCAAGGCCCTGAGTGTGGTGATAACTCAAAGACAACTAATTCATAACTGAGAAAGTACTTTAACAGAAAATTTTGCGGGGTGAACCAGCTAGGAAGATGTACACCATAAATCTTTCAAAAATGCGGCAAAGATACAAAGGTCATCCAAAATTAACTATTTGGTCATTATTGTGCTTCTACACACTTAACATATGTTGTCTCAGTGAGCCCTCAAATTAACACAGTCATTTAGGTCTTAAAGGTGCTATATGTATTTTTAGCGGCCTCTGTCTGTGATGTTTCAGATTGCAACCAATTTTTACAAGAGCGCTCGTACTCTAGCGCATGCTCGAACACAAGAGCGAGCACTCATGGTACACGGCCACACTGAGACTTTCAACACATCGGAGAAACCATGCTGGAAACTCATGTAAACTCCCACTGCAACGTTACAATAATAGACTATTATTATCAGGTTGACGTTGAACTAATGCTCCATGCCCGTACCATGATAATGTTACATTTGTGGTGTTATCTAGCATAAGGCATTTCACTAACTATTTGTGTATCTTTCACAATCAGCAATGTCAACATAGGTGAATGTATTATATGATAACGAAACGGTTAGTAAACTAGACTGAATAATTTCAGTGTAACAGTAAGATCGTAGGAAGTAACATTAAGTTACTGAACGTGTCTGGAAAAGTGTATTATAAACAATATGATAGTAGTGGGATGAGTGGCGTTAGACAGTAGATCTAGTACATAAAATAAAAGTTACATCCTAAAGCACCTACTTTTTGTTATCCTGGAACAGTCTTTTGTGTTCATTTCATGTCTCATATAGTTTACCTTGTTATTTCATTACAGTTAACCATTATTTCAGCATATCTGAAAACTTGTAATTTATCACATTAAAAATGGAGGAGGTCTCGCCATAATTCAAACGCTCCGCCGATGTTGATCAGTGTTTTCGATTCGAGTCACGTTTGGCTTGACGAGCTTCAGCAGATACATTTTTGTTTAGTTTTTTATATTTATGTGGAGTTTGTGTTGGAGTTTGTGTTGTGCTGGAGGCAGCTTGTTTTTTTGGTGTTATTAGACTCATGTCGTCAGCTGCAGTGCTGTCGCATAGACTGTATATAAAAAGGATAGAGGCTCGGGAGCGCGTGTGCATGTCATATCTGATGGATTTTGCAGAAAATCCGACTCGGAAACTTCACATAGAAATGTGGGTGATAGCAAAACCCAACAAGTGGATCATTGTAATGTGTGATTACAACGCCTTCACACACAGGCAATAAAAAAGGATTCATTTAAGAAGAGAAGTTACATATAGCACCTTTAAGTGAACGTAAACAGTTGGGAGAAAATTGGACGTGTGGATCCGTGCATTAGATCTTAAAGTGACAGCAGCCTAATATACCTGCTGCTGTCTGTGTCCTTAATGATACTCAAAAATGATTGTGATCGAAAGTGATCGAATGATTCACTTTAGTAACTTTAAGTATTTTAATTAAATGCCTACAGTGATGATTTTCACTTACGCTACTATATATATTTTTTGCTGTTGTAATGAAGGGTTAGGGTTAGCAGGATAATAGTTATGAAATGACATGAAATCAAAAAGGCAAGAAGCAATAGAGGTTACACTTACACATTTTTTTGCATGTTGTACATTTGATTTGATATTAATATTAAATATTGATAAGCAGGGACGCTGTTTTGCTCATCTTGATAGGACATCATTGACCCATTTTCGAGCTACAGGACAGGGCAAGATTGTCTGTGGATAATGGTACTTTTATTGTGTTTTTGACCTTTTAAGAGCTTGCCAGCCCCCGTTCCCATTCACTTTTACTATATGGATAATAGAGCAGCACGCACATTTTGTGAAAAATCTAATCTCGGTTTGCGTTCGGAGGAAAGAATAGCTTACAAGTTTGAAGAAGATTAAATGACAGAATTTATGACTATTCCTTTAATATGACACTTACAATAATGATGCAACTCAAGGACAAGGGATTCTTTATGCTTTGAATTCTGAAAACAGATGACATTTGTTCAGGTCACGGCAGCATTTCCGAGCTTAATTCAAAATCTGTTTTTCAAGGTTAGTCCTCATGTGGCAGGCTAATTCCTCCCGTCTCACTGAGAGTTGTAATGTATGGCTTCAAAGAAGGCATTTATCTTCACTACTGTGCCTCATATTTACCAAGGCTGTCTTTTCAAAGTGAACTCATCTGATGGCTTCAGTGATTGGAAGCCATTCGCCCTGCTCTCTGTCACTGTTTAGTCATCATTCTCACCCCCATCTCACTCTTTTCAGAATGATGTCTGAATTAATGCGAAAACTCACATTATCTACGCCGGAGGTTGCCGTTTCACTCGGATATAACTGTTCATTCTTAGACAATGGTGAACATCTCATTTGTCATGTTTGGAATATTCACAGTCTTTTTAAAAATGAATCTCAGCGCCTTGGCATGTTTGAAGAGAGTACGAGAAACAGACTGGAGGGGGGTTGATAGACCTTTTCAAGATGTTTTGAGAGTTATAAGGGAGCTGAATAGAACATTTGTCTTGTTTCTCGTGTAAAATGACTAGCAAACAGTCTGGGGAGATGGGAGAAGTGGAATAATTTGGCTAATGAAGGCAAAAGTAGCCCTGCTCTAAAACTGCTCAGTGAGTCGTTTTGCTGTCAACAGTCTATATAGCCTGAAGGCAGCGTCCTCCTAACCAAAATGAAACATAAGAAAAGATGGAAAAGCAACTCTGGTGACATCATTATCACGAGTCACATAAAAAATTGCACTCTTCTGGTGTTTAACGTTCACACTTGATTCAAATTTAGAGTCTGACCTTAGCATGTTGCTAAGCTAACAACTCGATGCTCTGCAGACACAATCTGAGGTGAAATAGTGCATTCTAATTAAAGAAAACAATATTTGCTGATACTTTTCATTACTGAATGAAAAATGAGTATATTAACTATAAGTTACCTTACTATATTATACAGTAGAAAATTGTAGGCTACATGGTTTAACATTGTATTTAACTGTAAACTAAACTATGCAAAAAAAAAATGTTTTGTTTCTCCCTTTTATGTTATTAGTAATGTACATTAGGGTGTTTTGTGTTATTGTACATTGTGTTATTTTATTATTTTAATATTGTGTGTTACCCTGATGGTGCTTTGTGTGCATGACTTTGTCCATCATTTTTATAGAAAAATTGATCATTGATAGTTCAAGTAGTTTGGCAACATTACATTCCTAAAAGAGATATACAGTAATTAATAAGCCTAGCATAACACTGGAACACTGTCAGTATTTTGTAAGATGAGTTTCTGACAATGCTGTTTTTTTTTTTGTGTACAAAACGGGATATATCACAGGTTGCAATAATGTGGCTGTCATATGATAAATAGGTTATTCTATAGAATTTTGTCTAAATAAATAAAATACTATAAGCTAAAATCAGTCATTTTAAGTGAATTTAACGGTAACGCTTTAGAATACTTACTGCATAACTAATAAGGAATTATTGAAGAACTAGCAGGTAATTCTTCATTAACTACTTCTTCACTGCTGTTAACTACTAAGGAATATGTGTCAGTATAATTAATAACTAATCAGTATAATTAGTTATTAGTTATAAAGCGAGCACCATGATTCATTATAATACCGGTATACAATAGAAAAGCAGATATTTATTGCATTGGGGACAGAGCTTGAGTGACGGAGCTTGAGTGTGTGGTGGAATTAGAGGGAGTTCTGTGCTACTTGTTTAGTTTTTCATTTACTTGTTTGTATTTCATTAAGGCCACCCTGCTCTAAGCATCCAAGCTGTTTTCATTCTAATGCAAGGGATTATAAACCCATGTTGTCTCTGTTAAACTGCTGACCTGGCTGGCAGTCTTGTCTCCCAAAATGCAGTTGTGAGGATGAACAGTCAAAGTTTGAACCTGAACACTAATTAGTAAAATAATTCCCAGAAAAATATCTAGCCTCTTTGCTAACTAACACACAAAACACCATTGGAATGCTACTTCCGCCGCCTCACCGGAAGTTTCACCCACTTTATTTTTTACAGGAGCGCCCCTCGGAAACTTGTGGATAGCTTTCCAGAGTTTAATATTTAGATATTAAAGAGTTTAAACAGCCCATTTGGCTTAAATACTTAGAACCAAACCAATTAACGAAATGAATCACTAACACAGTCTCATCCCAAAAAGTCATATAACTGACGTTTTGGGACGTATTTTGACCATACGTCAATATCCGCCTTTTTAGGGCCCCCTTAAACGTCGGTAGATGGCGATCCCGGGCCGTCATACAACTGACGCTTTACCTTTAACGTCAGTTAGGTGACGGGTTAGGTTTAGGGTTAGGTTTAGGTATGGGGTAGAGTTAGGATCCCATAACCTCATCTACCGACGTTTAAGGGGGCCCTAAAAAGGCGAATATTGACGTATGGTCAAAAGACGTCCCAAAACGTCAGTTATATGACGTCTTGGGATGAGACCGGGTTGGAATCACATGTGCAAACACTAATCAAACAATAAGTAACCATGGAGACTAGACAGAAGTGGGAAAAGGGAACAAAGGTAATGGAAAACAGAGCAAAACCAACTCACAGTGAAACTCAAAAACACAAAAAAGACATAACCCTGACAATATTATTTTGGTATAAGTGCTAAGTATTACAGAAAGCAGAAAAGAAAGAAAATGAAGAAACATGTTTCTTCTGGCTCAATGGGGGTATAATCACATGGATTGTATATTGGTGAGTCTGTGTCTTTACTGGCTGGGAGATTATTCCCATTAGGTTGCGGGAAAGAACAAGGAATATACACATCTATCAAGGGCATTAGTAACACAGATCTGAACTTCCTTGAAATTCTAATCAATACAGCAAGTATAAGCAGCTCATCCTCATTTAAAAAGTCAATTAAGCCCCCTTAATGATTCAAGAGGGAAACAATTTCATGCAGATGCCTGCAGATGAGCGATTGCTCACGGCATTCGTAGCTCACTGAAAACACACACATTCATTTGTGAGGAACTGGTAGCAGATTCATCACACTACTAACACAATGTCTGCAGAATAAATTCTGTGTGCAGACACAGTTAGAGGCAACTAATATATCTTTACTCATGAACTATTACAGTCATCAGACCAGGGGAAGAGATAATGTTTTCCGTTTCAGAGGAGAAATCAACATATTGATGTTGCACTTCAGAAGAATTCTGGGAACATATCCAATTTTCACAATAAACGGCATTTCCATACTGAGGAAAATGTGCTGTTTGAATAATGACATCATAGGAGGCAGGCTAAGTTAGTTAGCAGGACTGTGCCGCCACCTTCTGGTGACATTGGGTGTTCTGAACAAAGGTCAGTCTGGTTACACATGATTATCAAAAACGTTGAATATATCTATATATGGAAAAAAAATTGTGATCTTTCATTTCATTTCATTTATTTTATATTCTCTCTTTTCATGGTAATGCAACACGAAATACCACAAAAACAATTTAACAAATCAAACCAACACAAAGTACATTCCATGACAAAGAAAAGAACAGGAGTAGGATGAAGAAAAAAATCTTATAAGCTCCTACCCCATTCCTATAAACAAGATTCACAAATTAGATCTTAGTCCTGGAAATTATTAAAACTAATATATATATATATATATATATATATATATATATATATATATATATATATATATATATATATATTAGTATATTAGTTTATATATATATATTAGTTTGCGTGGGATTTCCTCCTTTCTGGTCAGTGTGTCCCTGCAACCCGGTATCACGACAAGACGTGAAATATTCACGTTGGTCCACTTTGGAAAACGTGTAGATGTCACGGTTTAACAAAACCATAAATAGGGCTATACTGCCCATTTGTGTCAAATTATATTTTTATATTTATTTTTCCAACAAATAAAACCAAACCTGCAATAAAAACCATCCAATAAACCCTTAAACTCAACAGGCTCAGTGGCTCAGTTGATAAAGCGTTGGGCTTTAATCAAGAAGACTTGAGTTCAAATCCCTTTCTTGCTTGCGTTATGTTTTTGTGATTATATCAAACAAAGTGGCCACAACATTTCTCCAGCCGACAAGACGTGAAATGATCACTTTGGTCCACTTTGGAAAATGTGTAGATGTCACGGTTTCACTCCCTCAAAAGTGAAACTTGCACTGAAACTGAAACTTACCATAACGACCTATGGTTTTCATTAAACAGAGAAAAATGTAATTTTGTTCTATTGACGATCACTGAAAAATGGTCTATTATTTAAAATGCAAAAAAACAGATTTATTATTTTCAAGGTGAAAATGATTCATTTGCCTTGATCCACGTAGAAGAAAACGTCTAAATGTCACGTTTTTAATGAAGCAGCCTAATGAGTAAAATGTCTATTTTTTCCGGTGTCCCCCAGCTCCTCGTTTGAGCAAAAGGTGCGCTAAAACAACGTATTACATCGACGTTAAGCAGCGTTAACCTTGTTAACCATAACCTTTTAAATACTCGACCTAGTTCCGTTGCTTAGCAACGGGAAGAAACTCCTGTAACTTCAGTGCGGGCACTTGGACCAAATATTTTGCAAATCTTGGGTAAAATTAGGCTATTCTCTTATTTTGTCCACTAGACAGCATGTAAGAGCAGTGACGTGCGTGCCGCGTGCTCCCCGTTCTTGTCTATGCGTGCTCCCATAGACTGTAAAAGAGCGCGTGCAAGGTAACTGTCCTGCTGTGAAATTCTCGCGCATGCGCGTCGTTGCTATTATTTGTCTGCGTATATGAATCTCGCGAGTGTTTCGCGTTCGACCGTTACCTTTCAAGAACATCCTGCGTCGCATTTAAGCACGTCACAGCCGTGGCAGTGCTTTGATTGAGTGAATGCGGGGCTCGAGTCCTAGAATGAAAACTCTTCTGAACCGCTTTGACGCATTCAACCACAGAAAGCAGTGGAGTTATATTTCTCTCTGCTGATGCATACACCTAAACGGTTTCTCCAGAATTATTTGCGTCTAAATGAGTTCAACTATGGCGACGCGACTCTCTGACTTGTTTGGAAACAGCCGGTTAATTGCAGGGCTGCTGGTTAACTTACTATCTTCAATCTGCATTGTGTTCATCAACAAATGGATCTATGTGCACTATGGCTTTCCCAACATGACCATGACTCTCATTCATTTCGTAGTGACATGGCTGGGGCTGTATATTTGCCAGAAGATGGATATATTCTCCCCCAAGAGTCTCAGACCTTCTAAAATCATCCTGCTGGCTCTGAGTTTCTGTGGTTTTGTTGTTTTCACGAATCTGTCTCTCCAAAGCAACACTATAGGAACATATCAGCTGGCCAAGACCATGACAACACCTGTGATTATAGCCATCCAGACCATTCACTACAGAAAGACATTTTCCACAAAGATTAAACTGACTCTAGTAAGTGGGTTTTCGTTTTACTCAACATATCAGTAGTTCATGAATCTGGTGTTAAAAAAATAAATAAAATAAAAATCACAAAATATGCATATATGGTCGTAATAATGTTTCTTGATATTATTAATAAGTGTTATTGTAACTGCCACCTGACACATGCATGCCATACATCAGTTTGAACTATGCTCAGACTAAATGCTGATAAAAGCAAGTCATACTTTTACAGATTTGTTTATGGTCATATACCAGCTGTAATCTGCTTTTGCATCACTTTTCACACACCTAATTTATTGACTGTGTGTTAAAGGTGCCAATCACTTTAGGGGTCATACTGAACTCTTACTATGATGTGAGGTTCAATCTTCTGGGGATTATCTTTGCCACACTGGGGGTGTTTGTAACCTCACTGTATCAAGTGGTAAGTATATGGCAATCTCACTTGGTATCCTTATGGAAAAGTCCTATCCCAAGTCATATACTGTAACTTTCATTGATTGTTTTAAAATTATTATTAAACTAAATTATTATTAAATATTAATGTTTATTTTTTTATTTTTTTTATATTGAGGATGCATTAAATTGATAAAAAGTGACAGTAAGACATGTATGATGTTACAAAAGATTTCTATTTCAGATACACGTTATTTTGAACTTGTACTCATCAGGTTTCACAGTTTACTCATCAAAGTTTCCACAAAAGAATATGAAGCAGCATAACGGTTTTCAACATTGATAATTATAAGAAATGTTTCTTGAGCAGAAAATCTGTATATTAGAATGATTTCCGAGTAATGATGCTGAATATTACGGTTCACATCACAGGAATAAACTACATTTTAATAACATAGTTATGAAATTGTAATAATGTCACACAATTACTGTTTTATGGTATTTTTGAAAAAATAAATGCAGTCTGTCAGCAGAAAAGATTACTTTCAAAAACACTTTTAAAAATGAACCGACTCCAAACCGAATCAACCAAACATTCTGAGTGTTTATGTAAATAAACATAAAAAAGTAGCTATAGAACAAATCTACCACTATTATATCAAAGAAAGTATATATATATATATATATATATATTAGGGGTGCACAATATATCGGCCACCATATCGGTATATCGGCCCGATAATAAAATTTGGCTGATATATTAAAGCTGATAAATAATGAATTATTTCCTTCAACACTTGACACCTGAGACACTTAAGATGCGCACTATTCAACATGATTGATCTTAATTGCTTGAAATATGATTGGAATCAAAAAGGAAAATATAGTTAAGTGCAAAATGTGCTGTCATATCGGCTACATGAAATTATAATGAGAACATTACAATTGTGTTAGGGGATGGATTTTAATTGTGAGACTTTTGTTGTTTTTTGCAATCAGGCTTTCAAAAATTATATAAAAATTGGATTTACATTTGTCGACCGAAATATCGGTTATCGGCTTTCAAATATAAATAATTATCGGTATCGACCAAAATGTTCATAAATGTTCAGAGGTGCATCCCTAATGTATATATATATATATATATATATATATATATATATATATATATATATATATATACAGCATAATCAAAATATCTTAATAATTACTGGGGATCCATGAAAGTATTTTCTTATATATATATATATATATATATATATAAGAAAATACTTTCATGGATCCCCAGTAATTATTGAGATATTTTGATTATGCTGTATTTACTTGACTAATGACTTGTTTCTCTTAATATAGTGGGTTGGTGCCAAACAGCATGAGCTGCAGGTGAACTCTATGCAGTTACTGTATTATCAGGCACCCATGTCGTCTGCATTTCTCCTGATCCTGGTGCCGTTCTTCGAACCCCTAAGCGGAGAGGGTGGGATCTTTGGCCCCTGGTCATTTCAGGCTCTGGTAAGAGAGCGAGTGCTCTCACTGGCTCACACACTCCCTCTGTAACTATCCAAAGGAATGTCCTTCTTACACAAACACACAGTCACAGAGAAAGCCTTGTGTAATTGCCCAGATTTACTGGGAAAAGTTTTACTCCAGTCTATTGCGTAAAATTTGGTTCACAAAGCTCAATTTAAGATACTTTTTAAGATCAATTACAATTGATTTTTTTTTCTCCCCTTCATCAAGGTTATGGTTCTGCTGTCTGGTGTTATAGCCTTTCTGGTTAATCTGTCCATTTACTGGATCATTGGGAACACGTCTCCTGTCACGTATCCTTTCTGCTACTTCTCCAAAATACCAACAGCTGTGGCTATTTCCTTCTCTTCTATTCATGGTGCAAAACACACCCTATTGACAAATATCTGTAAACAGTGCTCTATAACATTACTTGTCTGTTAAATTGTCAGGTTAGGCCTATAATGCGAGCACATGTTTGCTTTCAGAGCCTGGGCAAATAGTTAAAGCATAGTTATGCACTTGTTTAATAATGAAAGAGGGCACTGTAAATCAAGGCACTTATTTGTTGCCTTGAGCCATACTAGAAACGTTTCATAGTTTTGAATACACCCATTGAAAGTGAGTTTATGAGTGAGACCTCTCTCAAAACAAGCAGCAGAGGGAGCACTTTACTATCTTGTGTTTTAAACTGCACTTTTGGGCCACTTATTAGGCAAGTGTTCTGTCAACCAAGGGATTTCAAGCTGCTTCTTTAAAAAAAAAAAAAAATGTTTAAAGCCAAGGATCTGGAATTATAATGTATATACATTTCTATTACTAAGTATTAACTACGACTTTTGCCTCAAGCTCACAATTACTCACAATTACTGCTGTTAGGAATATGGGATATTGAATATGGTAAAAAAAAAAAAAAGGCATTAATATGTGGTTTATAAATAGTAATAAACAGCCCAATATCCCAGTCTAGTGATATGCATGCTAATGAGCAACCAGTTAATAGTGAGAATTGGACCCTAAACTAAAGTATTACCATTTATGTATAGGTTTATTTAACACTGATTTTTATGTCCAAAAATTAGTAAAAAAAAAAAAAAAAACAAACAAAAAAAACTGTTATTTTATCACTTGATTATACTTGTTATACATTTTTAACATTTTTACATATTCACAAGACTGATTTAGCCAATTATAAATATTATAAATAACATGTGTTATTTTATTAAGATTAAAGTTATTTTAACGGATTTTATTAACTTTTCACATATATTCACAAGACTGATAAAACCATAAATCAATATTAAATATAGCATCTGTTTTTATCAGTTTTATTATCCATTTTTTTTCTTATTTTGAACAGATTTATTAATATTTACATATTCACAAGTCTGATAGAGCCATAAATCAATATTAAAAATAACATCTGTTATTGTATTAATACATTTAACTTATTTTTATTAACGTTTATGCATTCACAAGACTATAGCCATAAATCAATATTAACAGATTTTACTAATTTTGAACATACTTTTTTAAAGTATATTCACAAAACTTAAATAAATGAATAATACAAGTAACAGTAACACTTTACAATAAGGTCTCATTTGGTAACATTACATTAACAAACATAACAATGAGAAATATTTTTACAGCATTTATTTAACTTTTTAATATTAGTTAATATTCTTTTAGTTATTTTTTTATATTTAAAATGTTCAAGTTCACATTTGCTAACAGTGCTAACTAATGTTAACAGATACAACTTTTAATCTTAAAAAAAGGTTTTAGTATATGCCAAGAATAACATCATAACAATTGTTTTAGAAGTATTGTTCATTCTTAGTTCCTTTTACCTAATGTAATTAACTAATTAAACTTTATTGTAAAGTGTTACCAAATAACATACTATGTACTTATTATAGCAATTACAATAACTGGGTTATAACTACTAACCCTGAACCTTCCCCCTAACCTTAACCCATAGTTACATTATATTACCAGTACTTTCTTGGGTACTTTCTGTATACACGTACTGTGAAATGAAGTGTAAGCATATTTTATTTATTTATTTACAGATTTATTAGCTTTTTTAAATATCAACTATAAAACACAAAAACCCTAACTATAAATGGTCCAAAGAATGTTAACGTTCATAAAGAATCATTTTGAAGCTTTATGAGTGCATGACTCAACTCTGAAGTGACTCAAGTGACTCAAGTGAGTCAAGTCTGTGACTCAAGCGTGAGTCATAAGCCTCAAGAGTTCTCAAAAGTCATTGTCAAATAGGATTCCTTAACATTTGTTTTTAAAGCTACAACATGTTTGGGCACTTCAAGTTCTGCATCACATTACTGGGTGGGTATGTTCTGTTCCAGGACCCCTTGTCCTTAAACCAAGGGCTGGGCATCCTCTGCACCCTCACTGGCATCCTTGCATACACCCATTTCAAACTGGCAGAGCAGGAGGAGGGCAAAAGCAAGCTCACACAGAGACCATAGGCCTGCAGGTGTGCCGATCTGCAAGACAGACAGTGTTCAGTGCCTGATGCTTTCAAGAAATATATGGCAGGCGCTCTTGCACAGGAGCGTGAAGACTAACCAAAACGTAGACTGGAAGAACGGTTGAGGCTGAGAACTTTAGCATTTCTATCTTTTTAAGAGTTAAAATCAGTATTTGAAATAAATATGCTGAACGTCTGAGAGAAAAACTCTGAATGTTGAAGCATTTCCTTTCTTATTTTGTATGTATTTTCAAATGGTCTGTACAACAATAAAACTTTTATAGAAATTTACAGAGAACTTTTTTGGTCACATTTTTTAAAGATGGAATGTTATCTTGTATGGAGTCTAGTTACAACTTTGAGGACAAGGGTCACTGCCTACTTGGCAAAAAGATGCAAGTCTTTTGCTGTCTATGAAATGGAATGTCAATCATTTGTTTAGTTCATGTTGAGGGGTTTTCTACATGCTTTTCTCTTTTGCAACTTAAAGATTAATCTCATTCCAAAGTCCAGTCTCCAATCTAGATGTTTCACTGCTTTCTGCGCAGTTTCAAAAGGATATGGTAAACCAAAATGCTGAAAATATGGGGACAGTTCACCCAAAATGACATACTTTCAAATAAAGAAGATATTTTGAGAGATTTATCAAGAGTGTTTTCAATCATACTCAAGTTGATGACCTTCAATATGTATATCTCAATGTTCTTCAAAATATTTGTGTTCCACAGAAGAAATACATTTGTAATGACATAGGGGGGAGTAAATGATGATAGAAATGTCACTTTTTGTTTAACTATCCCTTTAATGCCTTTAATTTTTTAAATGCTTTAACTTTAATCTTTAGGACTTGTCTTTATCCTTACTACCTTTAATTAAATTATTGGCTTTTTTTGATGACTTCAGTGGTCCATGGAATTTCCTCATTATTACAGACGTACAAGCCCAAACATGTTGTGCGTAAAGGAACATGTTGCACTAAAATAACCTCTTGAGTCATTCTGCTTGGGCCCTAAAGATCAGATCCTGTCACAGGGACCGTACAAGAGATGTTTTCAAAGCATTTGTCCTCAGCACCGATTTCACTCGGCAAACAATACCTACCCTAACTAGCTTCTGTGTAGTTGGCTAACCGATGGTATACAATTCACAATAGTGTACAAGGGTCATGTTACAACAGTCATCATTACTCAATAAGAAATCAAAACTGATGAAAGGGATTTCAGTTACAATAGAACCATGCATAATAGTTCAATTATCAAAGGAGGAAATCATTATCTAGTAGTTTAATTAGAGATGCATTTAGCCTAATGTTTTCAAGTGATCATAAACACTATCACTAAATAACTACGTAACAATAAAATGAAAGTAAGTGATAACATATCATATAACAATCAAAACATGGACTGAATTGAACCCAAGAGCATATAGGTAAATTAAATTGTATATTTAATTCAAAACAAGTATGTGAACTATATACTTTAAAGCTTTTAAAAAGGCAGGATAGAGCTTATAAAATGTGTAGAACGTGTCTGATTTCTGTCACCTAACTTTTATAAAATCAAGTATCTCAATGTTTTTAATCTCTAAACAAAAATCAAACCAACTTTGCCCTGAATTGCTCATTTTCAATATGTTTTTAAATAGGCTACAACTTTTTAAATAGCAAATATGGTCAAGCAGAGAATAACTTTCTACAAGTAAATGTAATAATAATAATAATAATAATAATAATAATAAAACACAGCAGCAAAAACGATATTATATATTAAAACAAGGAGACAAAAAATTTTACAACACAGATAACGCTCAATCCTATCTTAAGAACCTGAAAATATAAAAGCGATTTTACAATTTTAAAACCGAGCAACTTTAAACCCATACACAGTAAAACAGCAAGAGTAGAAAGTGTAAATAATATTCAACTCGAGTGTATTGTGTGATGTTTACACCCCGCGTTTAGTGCACGTGCAAGAACATTTCAAATTCAAACGGTCGCCAGTAGAGGGAGTTAGAGTTCGCGTCTCTCAACGGCCACCAGCAGGTAAGACAGATTATTAACACTTTCAGTTTAACAATTTCGCACTTTCTCATATATTTATTACACCTATCAGGTTGAATATATCTGCAAAACGCCCCACCTTATTATTTTAACACGGAATGAGACTTTAATATCCGTTTAGTCGCCTGAAATCCTTTGCCTCAGTTAGCCTTGCGCTAGCTCTAAGCGAGGCCTACTGCAGCCTCGGGTTTTCCTGAGTGTCCACGGCGGGAAACAACACACCCGCGGGAGCGCGCATTTGTGGCGTTGTAACATCAACAGCAGCAAAGTTCTTGTCGCTCAAATAAGCTACACTCCACATTCGTCGAGAAGCATTTTATGTTGATTATTTAGTACAATTAATTACGGAAGAGTAACGTAAGTTACGTAACGTAAACAAATACAGCAGCGGCTTGCGTGACGTTTATGCTGAATTGAATCAGTCAATTCGCCGATATTTACAGAACTTTAGAAAATAACGATGTAAACTTCGTCAAATATGAGACAAATTCAAATGCATACGTAAAACAACATTCACACGTCGATCTATTTACATGTTACCTCTGGGGGAAAGTTCCAGGTTTTATAATAATCATGCGCAGCTATTTGAATGGAGGAGATATTCCCACTCAAGCACGCAGATTTCAGATATAAATCCAGGTTGTTGTTGTGTTTTAGTGTGCAAGTTAACGTTACTACTGTTTGCAGAGCATTTCAGATAAATAAACAAAGCACTGTCGTATTCCAAAGACATTTGGAGCTTTACTCGCATGACATCCATCCATCCGTAGAACTTGTAACGTAAATGATGAACTTTTGGTCTTTTTGGTTAGTTTATTTGGTTTATTTGACTGAGACAGAGGCTCTATTAATCCTGGCTGGTCATCATCGCTTTGGTCCAAACACTTCGTTATTTCACCTGTCACTGGGCTGATAAGCTTCAAATCCATGTGCTTAGCCAGCAATGGTTGGGTGGGTGTAGTAGTCGGGACATGCCCGGGCATGATCGCAGAGACGCACAGACAGCTCAGCAAAGATCGTCTTCCACCACTAGGAGTCGGAAGCCAGTCACGCTTTGACTTGTCATGCCCTAACCCGCCCAGGACATGATGATCGGTGCTGTGGATTCTAGCCCTGACATGTCTCTCTGCGTCTATTTAAACCATAGACTGGCTCTCAGCCGGCTCCCACTCCACACTAACCCAGAGCTCAAGCACTTTATGTACAGCTAGCAGAGTATATTTAGAGGATTTTTAGGTAGAATATCCAATTTACCTCCATTTGCACAGGTAATGTTTTTATTTCTGAAGTTTTTATGTGTGCTGAATTGCTTCTGATTTGTTTTACGTAACACCTGTTTATTTGTTTACAGATCACTACAAATATGGCAACAGAGAGTTGTTTAAGCAGTTCTCAGATCAACAAGGTTGACAATGAAAAACTGGTAAATGCAGTGTTCTTTTGAGTATTCAAATGTGTTCTTATGCCTTGAAATGACTTATTTATTGTAACTTCCTTAGGTAAGACCAAAGTTGCAGTTAAAAAGGCTGTTAGAGGATGCAGGTGCAGATAAAGATGTTTTCACTATGAAGGAGGTGAGGAGATGTCTGTTGACAACAGTTTTTAGCCTAACTTTAGTCCATTAAAACTTTTAAGCATCAATACATACCATGCTTTATGGTGTTATTATTGCTAGAATTATACTAGTTATTTTAGTAGCTGGACCTTGCCATATGTTTTGTGTGAATAGTCTTTCATTTAAGCACTTATTTGAGAGTTTCTAAAATGAGTGTGGTCATATGGCAGTGGTGTTTGAAATTGCTAGCTAAAATAATCCTCCAGTTTCATGTTGATGCTGCTCATTTGTGTGTATGGTTAAACCTGCATATCGTTTGTAAATATTCTAGGGCAGTGGGTGGTGAATTATATTTAGTTACTGACTTTATTCAGTGAGATATTCGTTCTTGGTGTTTGCAAGACAAGAATGTTTTTTTCTTTTCCCCACATTGCTCATTCTTTGCTTTAGGGATTTGAAAAAAAAAAAAAAAAAAAAAAAAAACCCCTGCTAACCCAAAGTATTATGCTTCAATTTGGGTTAGAGATGAATAATAATTCATATATTGCTGCTTATTACGTCAGTAAGTGGTCAGACTTAGGTTTTTGATTGCAGGATAATAGAATATGCAAAAGATCTTTTTGCATTAAAGGAAAGACCTGAGTAATGCCTTGAGACGTAAGGGGGCTTTTTTTGAGTCAATCTGGTAAGAAACCATTCTGAACACCTTAGCAAATATATATATATATATATATATATATATATATATAATGGCAATAGGTTTTGCATGGACGATTAAAACTACAAAATTTAATTTCTGTCTTTCATTGGTAGTGTGGACTGTGCAGTAATATAGATAATCGGATAATGTGCTTACTTATGAAATGTAAAGTTTTTGATATATTTTCACCTGTTGTCAACTTTTTAGTGTAAAGCCATGAGTCATTTTTTTTTTTTTTTATGGGTGGAAGTTGTGTCTGACTAACAGGAACGTATTACTCATCTGTATTTAAATACCAGCCACATCTTTGTCATCCTCTCTCTCTACACACTTTTTTCAGAAAATGGTTCCTTGTGGATTTCTAAACTGTACTCTTTTGTTTATGTGTTTGTTTAGGTTATGTTTTATTTGGGGAAGTATATCATGAGCAAGGAGTTATATGACAAGCAGCAGCAACACATCGTTCACTGCGGAGAGGATGCTCTTGGTGCTGTTCTTGGAGTGAAAAGTTTCTCAGTCAAAGAGCCACGGTGCGTATTGACCCTAACTTCACTAAGACAGAAACAGCTGCAGCAATAATGAATGACCCCTGAGAATATCAGGGTGGGGCTTTAAAGCAACAGGTGGCAGCGTCTGTGATATTTCACCTACTAGCTCTGAATAAATCTGCTATCACCTGTTTAAGTTGCTGCAAAATATATTTGATTAGTTGACGAAAGAAATGTATATGTATGTATATATTTAAATAGTATATATACAATGCGTTCCTCATATTTTTTTAAGAACTGAAAGCGAAATTTGCTATATGACCGTTTTACTTGTAAATTTTACCTTGGTTTTTCTTTTTTTTTTTTTTCAGAGCTCTCTTTGCAATGATCAATAGAAACCTTGTGACAGTGAAAAATCCAGGTACTATGACCATTAAACCTTTTGTTTTATCTCCTATAATATTATTGTTTTGCTCGAACAAATGTTCTTATCTCTTTTTTGTTCAAACTGTCCTTGTTTCCTTTTACAGAAACTCAGTCTACCTTCTCTGAACCCAGGAGTCAAAGTGAACCAGATCGAGGGCCTGGGGTAAACATTTGTTTTAATGCTCAACACACATAGAACCTCAGAGTATTGACCCATTCCACAGAGTTGCCCTGGTAGTGCTGCGTTTGTGCTTGAATGGGTTTTATAGAGCTCCTGTTGTGTTTGAGATTGCGGCATGACTGAAACCCAACTGTCTGTTCCAGGATACAGATTCAGACTCTCGCTCATCTACCTCACAACAGCAGCGCAGGAGGAGGAGGAGCAGTGATCCTGGTAATCGCACACACCACAGAGCAAAATACACACAAACCAGCTGTGTCCTGTTGGGTGTGTATGAAAGCACATGCTTGATCTGCTGGGTCTGATGGGATTTCAGATAGAGTTGTATCTTCACACTCAGCTGTCTCTTAACAAATGTTTTGAGTAGTGCTTAACGTTCAGTGTTCTTTCCAGTATTTGCATATTTCCTGTTTAAACAGGAAGGGCTTGTCCCTGTCTTTTATTTTTGTTAGCCAGTGTCCTTTTGAAATTTTGCATTAAATGGCTGTTAAATAAAATAGCTGTTTTTAGATTATGATGCCCGGATTGTTTGTTTTTCATATGAGTTTTGTAAAAAGGTTGAGGCAACTCCTTTCTTTAAGGACTGTTTGCTTTTTTGCCCTATATATACGTATATCCAATTTACATTATAACAGTCTCAGCCGTTGAGTTGAGAAGACAATCCTCATAATGTATAATTTTGTAGTTCCTTCAGTCCTGACAGAGGACTTTATGTGCCATGTGGGTAAACATGTGGTACCATAGTGACTGCTCTCTCTCTGACTGTGAACCTCTCAAAAGGACATTGAGATCTGGAGGCTGTACAGAATGTGCTCAGATGACTGCTGCTCTTCAATGGCCCATTTTAAAACCCCAACTATGCACACAAAGGCAGTTTGTTGAGCAAGCAGCGCCAGATGCACCATTAAAACAGGGTTATTGCTCTGAGCATTGCTCCTGCATGGCCCATAAATGTCCAAAGTTGAGTGCATAGAAAAAGACCATCAGCAAATTAACTGATTTACACTAATGCATTAAGCAGTATACACTCAAACTTGTGTTTTTGTAAACGCACAAACTTGGAAAGCCTTAAGAAGCAGTCTATTCTGGTCCACCTACTGAGCAATTATATGTGAAATCCCTCATAAGGACACGTGTCCAAAAGCAGATTAGTTCTAAACTCGGCTTGGTTTCAATAGAGAGTTCTTCAGCCGAAGACGAGCCTAGAGAACGCAGGAAAAGGCACAAGTCGGACAGCTTCTCCCTGACATTTGATGACAGCCTGTCTTGGTGTGTGATCGGCGGCCTGCACCGGGAGAGGAGGAACAGCGAGTCTTCAGATGCACACAGCAACTCTGTGAGTAGCACCTTTAAATGGCCCTTCACATAGTTTTGTTTTAGCAGTGGTTACATTAACCTGTTTGTGCTGTCTTGTGGCCCTCTCTGACCAGTGTTTTGTTTGTTCAACAGGATGTAGGTATCTCTCACAGTGAAGGCAGTGATGAAAGTGAGGACTCGGACTCTGATAATTTCAGTGTGGAGTTCGAGGTGGAGTCCATCAACTCCGATGCCTACAGTGAGAACGATGAGGATTCGTTGCCGGGAGAGAACGAGGTTTCAACTCAACTCCTGCTCTATTGAGAGAGATATTTAACAGACATCCGGATACATTTGAAAACCGTATTTTCAAAATGCTCTCTGTCCGCACTAGCGTCTTCAAGCATTTTCCACAAAGTTTCTTGTCCACACTGAGACATCTGAAAATGTTCAAATCTTCTTACTGCGCGTTAAATGTAATAAAAGATCACTGAGATAACTCGTAATTATTCTTGCACATTCATTTTATTAGCGGAAAAAGCATTTTCAAATGCATCCACTTAGGAGAGTGTCTTTAAAAGTCACCTCATTGTGGATGGAGAGCCAAAATGTATAGAATTATTATTATTTTTTTATGTATCCGGCTTATTGTAGAAGTAGCACAGGGTAGCACTCCTTCCGCTGGAGGGCCCTTGTCCTGCAGAGTTCAGCTCCAACCCCAGTTAAACCCACCTGAAGTAACTAATCATGGTCTTTCTATGCATACTTCCAAGCAGGTGTGTTGAGGCAAGCTGGAGCTAAACTCTGCAGGACAGTGGCCCTCCAGAAATGAGATACTCCTGACGTAGCCTGAAGAATCTGTTTAACAGTACTTAACTCACTGCAATTTTTCTTTTGCTCATTCAGGTGTATGAAGTCACAATCATCGCTGAGGATGAAGACTCGTTTGATGAGGATACTGAGATAACTGAGGCAGTATGTGGCAATTTACTTCAATAATGAAAGCAGAACTGGACTTTATCCAGACAAACTGATAAACTGAATGAATCTATTATGATTAGATTGGATCGTGAAAAGGGGGTGTTGCATACTATTGTGGTGTCATTTGGATCAAAGGTTGCGGGTTAAAAATAAGAGGCTTTTGTGAGTCTGCCAAAAAATAAAGTTGTTTCAAAGAAGCAGCTAATGAATTGGGTTTAATATATGACCAGGAATGTGCATTAATAACTTACATTTTGATTTCATGTGTTGACCATATTTTAAACTTTTATAGCATTTAATGTTAAAAGTTTCTTGCACCAAAACCAGTTTTTCATGTCCATTTCCATTCTTTAACTGACCCTTGGATTTAACAGGCTTTTGTATTTCAAAAGAGCAAGAAAAATGTGCTTGTGGATAGTAGATATGAAAAATCTGTACTAATGCAACAATGTGTTCACTCAGGATTACTGGAAGTGTGCTGAATGTGACGTGCTCAACCCTCCTCTTCCACGGCATTGCAAAAGCTGCTGGAACGTCCGACCCGGTTGGCTTCCAGAATCAGACTCCAACAATGAAAACCCCTCCACTAACACTCAAACCAGCACTGAGCTCACCAGCATCACCACAACAACCATCTTTGCCTCAGGTGACAAAATGCTTCCTTCCAAACCCTCAAGCCCTCTTCCAGAAACAGATGAAGGAGTGGACGTACCCGACGGCAAGTGCTTGCAATCTCCCGTCTCCGCCGCCAAAGAAGTAGTTCCCTCTTCTGCCACCCCCGGCTCCCTGACTGACTCTCAGACCTCGTCATCGCAGCCCTCCACCTCCTCTGGTGGGGGCAGCAGCCAGGAAGAGACCCCTGAGCTAGAGCGCTTCAACAGCCTGGAGGCCTGCCTGCCTGCCACATGCCTCGAGCCCTGCGTCATCTGTCAAAGTCGCCCCAAGAATGGCTGCATCGTCCACGGAAGGACTGGACACCTTATGGCGTGTTACACTTGCGCTAAGAAATTAAAGAACCGGAACAAGTTGTGTCCGGTGTGCCGAGAGCCCATTCAGTCAGTGGTATTGACCTACGTGAGCTGAGGCACTGCAGATATACCTCCACTCCTCTGCTTTCCTCACATGAAGTCTGGGAGGCTCCTATGTTGCCTTGTCTTAGTTCTTCTTGTTCAAATTTCTTAATGATTAATTAATTTTATTTATGACTCAAGCGAGGTTCTCACTCTCATGCTGGTTAGAAAATACACATTTATGTTTGGGTTGAGTTTAAGGGCTTAGAATTTAAACAACTACTTGTGGACTTGGAGTGATGTTAAATGCATTATATCATACTAGAAATGTTTGTAATTATTTAATTTATGTACATGCTGATGTATTGGTTTCTCCGATTTATGATAATTTGAGTTCTTTGCTGCACTGAAATGAGTTTCTGAGCTCTTGTGACACCCCTTTTAAATTGCTCCTCCTCTTGGGGGAAATACTCCCCAGCATTGTTTTCTGCTGCAAAGACTGTCTTATTTTCTCTGAGTGAGGCATAATAAATGATTATTTTGAGGCTCTTGCACATTTACAGTACAGGTGATTGCTCTTTTGACTGATGTTGTTTTCTGAACGGTGTGTAATGGTTTCAGCCAATGGGCTTTAAGAAGGTGGTTCAGGTGGCTGTTTGTTGGGTCATACACAGCGGTCACCCAGAGAGAGCTTTGGTTTCTAGGGACCCACTTTTCACTTAATATCAGCAAACAAGTTCTGACTTGTTTCTCTCTAATAGCAACTTGGCACAAACTTCCGCCTCCTTACATTTACAAAAGGCTTTACAATGGGAATCTATTGTGTTGCAGCATGAACAAGTGAATCGTTTGTATTCTCTATGTGTGTTTAATTGATGAATATTTCTTCCACCACCTATTTAACAATTCTGTTTAAAATTAGCTTTTTTAAAAAAAGAACAAAAGAAAGAATAAAAAGAAGCACTTGCACTGATTACTCATTGTCATGGTAAGATTTTGGACACAGTTTTTTTTTTTCTTTTCTAAAAATGTTCAAAAAGACTAATCCAGTTCTGTTTCTGCAAGTTATTAGAGTACAAATGTCACCTAATGTGACGTTTAAGTTGAATCTTGCTGAGTAGCAACTTGCCAAATGAACCTGAAAAGTTTACACTAATAGTTATTCTCTTTTCTAACTGCCAGATGTTCTACAAATGAAGTGCTATCAGAAGTTCTCACACTTGAGGTATGTAATTTCACTCTCTGCTCTCTTTTACACGCACAACCTGAACAATTGCAGACTAAGACTTGGTAAAAACCACCAAAATCATAAGATGCAAAGGATGAAATAAGTTTATAATCATAAAATAAATAGTATTATATGCATTTTGTTTATGACCCATGTTTGATCCCCGTTTAACTGTTTTATGATAGTAACTTATTAAATGGATATGATTTATGCTACTTATTGAATTCTATACACTTCCTTTAATTTCACCAAAGTCTTACCATACACTTCCTGTACCCATGAGACCTGATGGATGTGCTTTACAAAAAAAAAAAAATGATTACAAATTCTTTAATAAAAATTATAGAAAAAATGGCTTGCCCTGTGTCAACATATTTTGACTATGTAAACTTCAAATGTTCAATTCCCACCCCGTTGCTTAGACATGTCTGTTTAGGGAATCTCCCTGAATGAAATATTTATTTCACATTTCATCTCACTTTAAAGCATGTAATTAAAATATTTTAGAGAAATAAGGTTGTAAGTTTTAAATGAAAGTATTTAATGGTGTTTTGTGACTTCGCCCAACTATGCACTTAAAAGAAAATGACATCTGAAATCTGACTATTAAACTACTTTTTCCTTTATATCTTGTTGCTAAGCCTTTCATCTGACAATTCAATGGCCGAGAGCAACCATGCACTTATCTGAAATGCTTTTAAACTGGAATAAGGCTACACAATTGCCAACATGAACCTGTTATCTGATACATGCTACAAAGGCTTTATAGAGTGCATCCAGAAAGTATTCAAACCCCTTAATGTTTTCTCCACATTTTACATTGTAGTTAAAATGTGACATTTAACTACACACATGTTCTATCCCCAGTCGAAAACAGGTTATAAATAACAGTAAATGATGTTTGTTTTTATCGTAAAAATGTCATATGTATATGGAAAGTCCTCATAAAACGTGTGTGTGTCATCATCCTGTAACCTCTGGGCAGATTCACAGTGCCACTTCATCTATTAAAAATCTGCCTCAGTTTTAGAAGACTTTTAGGTTAGTGGGAATTCTTAGTAAAATAATAAAAACACTGGCGGCCATATGCCACTCATATTTTTTTCACCATGTTTGTAGGTCCATAGGACGACAAAGCATTTCTCTCGAAGCTATGCAAATCAATCTTTCATGTGATGTGTGCAGTGCTCATATTTTGAGACACTCGGATGCTGTCACTCTGCCAGATTTTTCTTACCAACAAATTTGTCATAAAAACCACAGAGTCACTACATTTTAAACAACTCAATTCCCCAATTCTGAAGATACAAAGTGTAAAACCAACAACAACTTTAATTCCTCCAGGTCTCGGCGTATTTAGAAGGCTATTCTTTACCGCAGTCACAAATGCTACGTCGTGTCACACACACCTGCTCACACTTGTAACAGCTGTGAGGTTGCAATAATATGATCTTAAAGTAAAGGTTTTAAACATAAATAAAGTGTTTACACAGCAATGCATTGGAAGAAGTAATAACTTTTCAATTAACAGTTCTTAAAAGAAAACGAGATGATCCATCTCAAGGGGTTAATCCTATTCAATAAACTTGTATCAATCAAAAGAAACCCCAATGGGTGTGAAGAATATTAGCCTAATCCCACGAACCGTTCAGTTGGAAGGTTCTGTTGATGTTACAGGTTCTTCATCATGAAACCATTAATGCCATTAAATAACCTTTATTATTAAGGTGTACGTGAACAATTTAAATTAAACTGCAGCATATGATTCGTTAGTTTAATACTGTGTAAGACTCGCGCAAGACTTGAGAGAGATGAAGCACAATTGAAGTACAATTACTAGTCAACCGAAAATTCAAACCCTATTAGATCAATTCCTTGCCGCTCCTTTCCCGCACAATAGTGAAGGTACAAACCTAGAAGTAGACAAGCTGAACAGAATATTTGAGGTATCAGCAACATTATCCAACTTAAAAACAACAAAAAGAAAACCAAAAGACAACCTGCCACTGAGAAATGGTTTGACAATGACTGCAGAAAACTTAGATAAGAATTAAGAAAGACATCCCAAACAGAATCTGGCTAAAAATAATCAAAACCATAACAGAGCCCATCGCGCTGTACGGGTGTGAAGTCTGGGGTCCACTCACAGACCAAGAGTTCACTAAATGGGACAAACACCCAAACAGACCGAGCTGTGCAAAATCTTGCTACGTGTTCAGCGCAAAACCCCAAAATAATGCCTGTAGAGCAGAATTAGGATTATACCCCCTTATAATTACCATTCAAAAAAGAGCCATTAAATTCCATGCCCACTTGAAAAATAGAGATAAACAGACCATCACAAAGCCCTGACCTACCAAGAGCTGAAGCCAGAGAAGAACGCCCTCGGCAAATTGGTCTTAGAGCTCACGTCACAAACGGACAGTAAAAACATAGTGACCCCAAACCAAATAACTAAAACACAAAAAGAAAAATACCTCAAACATTGGGCAGACGCAACAGCCAGACAGAGGAAACTGGAATGCTATTTGGCCCTAAACAGAACATATGAATTGGCAGGATACCCGAGTACAGTGAGCGACCCGAAACTGAGGAAAGTCCTGAGCATGTACAGACTCAGTGAACACAGTCTGAGCATCGAGACAGGCAGACACAGGCAGACCTGGCTGCCGAAGGAAGAGCGACTGAGCCCTCACTGCACAGAGAACCAAGTGGAGACAGAGGTTCACTTTTTGACATCCTGCCCCAAATATGTAAACAATAGAGACACTTTCTATCCCCTTTTCACAACGTACCACAAAGACTTCCATCAGAAATGTAATATAGATAAACTCCCACTCCTGCTAGGAAGCCCAGCGAGCTGAAACCTGGCTACCAGATACGTGAGGTCCTGTCACGAAGAAAGAGCCTCCAGCTGGACAGAGACTGCAAACTACACGCCTAGAGACACTGTGTAAATATTAGAAGATTGAACTTTTTTATTGCAATGTTTATCTCCACGTAAAAAACAAAAAACAAAAAAAAACTTCTCCTTTATTTTTATTTTTATAATTATTTACTTATTTGTATTCAATAGTGTTATGAATGATTTGGCAATGTAAAGATTTCTTTCACCATGCCAATGAAGCTATTTGAATCTTGAATCTTGAAGCTCTGAGATGTGGCCAGTTCGAGAGTGCCACCACTAGAGGGCACTGTGACACTGACTGCATTCTCATACAGCACTATATTCTCATTAGTAGTCCACCCTGTCACAATAATTTGTGCCTCATATTTGAACGCATTAGTATAATAAATAAGTAATTAAAAAAAAATGCACATGGCGACTGAAGCGTTATTATTATTATAATTATCAGTATTATTTATCAACCAGTAGCATTGATAGTTTTATCCAATGGGCCTCACACTGATTTTATCTTCACATCATCATTAAAGACGTATAGCTCCGTTGCAGCTATATCAATAAAAAAAAAAACTGAACCTTTGTATGAGAGTAAAGCAGTTCAAAGGAAAAAGTAACTAATTATGTATTGATGGCATGTGAGTGTGTACATGGATGTATAAAATAACTACTATTAATTTATAATAAGACCTGTGATGTCTCCGCAACACACTCTCTCTCACACACACACAAAGGAGTGTGTGTGTGCCTGTGTGTGAGAAAAAGTGTGTGTGTGCATGCATGATGCGTGTGTGCGAAATGAAACGAAATGTCTAATCTCTCTGTTCCTCTAAACATATTGGAAAGCCAAATCCATAATCCTCATAAATAAAACCAGCAGTGCTGGAAAATAGAGAAGTTTTTTTTTCTAATGTCTGTATATTCAAAACCTAATTTCACATTTATAACTCATGTCTGCATAATTTAAACTAGTGTACAACCCATTGTATTCCGCAGCCAAGATAATGATAAAATATTGGCATATTTATATGATACACAGCCGAAAAATAAAATGCAGCAGTCATCGGACTGAAATAAAAGCATTCACTGCTGAAATAACTATAAAGAAAAACAGACAGACATTTTTTATTTATCCCTGGAGGGAAATTCATGGCATTTGTCATAGGAAAAACAAAACGGCACAACAAAAAAAAAAATCACCAGAAAAATGACTGTGTATGCTAAACAGTGTCTTGCTTGACACGTACCACTGAGCGTCTAAATCCACATTTAACTATCGCTTTCTTGCAGAAGGTTGGGGATGAGTGTCCTGGCCATGAGCAGGCCGAAGGTTCTGGGACGGTCACACACACACAAGTACAAGCGGATCCTGGACAGCTATTTGTCCTGTTTGTCAGCTAAGCGATCACTATCACAAGTTGAAACCCTTTGTATGCTTTCTTTATGACTATATCTACAGTTATGTATATTTCATAACCATATTAGGTGAGTTTATGAGGCATCCTCAAAAATATCACTGAAAAAAAAATATTTCACGATTTGTTATCTCAACTTTTTGTCTTTTGTCAAATCAACTTAGATAATGTGGTTCATATAACAATATTTTGAGTTTCTATTTACAAAACCATTTGTTGAATGAACTATTTTTTTAAGTTCAAAACTCAAAATACTTTAAATTAAACCAACTTTTTTACATTGTAGAAAACACACAAAAAAAATCAAAAAAGTATTTAATAATGTATAAAAATAAAATGCTAATTGAGAAAAAAAGTTTAAAGTCACAATCTAATGAAGTATAGGAACAGTTATTTTCTTTCATTTTGTGACGTACATGTAAAAATGAAAACAGTAAAGGCGGGAACTTGGTTCTATCCATTGGTTGTTGATTCAATGGATGCGAAATTAATGGAGAAGTCTGGCATAGTTAATCAGAAAAAAGTCTGATGTTTCACAGAATGACCTTTCAATCCAAAATTGCAAGGTGAAATAAAGATAAATATGAAACATGCACACAGGTGAATCATTGACAATAAGATCAACAACATGCACTTAGAAAATAGATGATTTTATGGCATATTTAAAAAAAGAAATAATCGCAAATTTGGGAAATGATATTGTAATTACGAGATACAAAGTAGTAATTACGAGAAACAAGGTTGCATTTGTGAGATACAAAGTCACATTGTGTAATGCGAAGACAAAAATGGAAATAAAGTCTTTAAAAATATTAGTGTATAAATCACACTATCTAAAAAGTGACAGCAGTGTTTAAAGTTTCAGAAGGATGCACCATCTCTCTGGTTTCCCATTTTGTTCTCATTGAGCTCCCAAAAAGCATGACAAATGCATAAATGTTTAAGAAACAGAACAAAAAATACAGGAAGAGTTATTCACCTCAAAGTAATAGCAATTATATTAGTGATGCTTGTCTTAAACACAATTAGCCTTAGTTAGCAGAGCTCTGCATGGAAACAGCCTCACACTGTCAATCTCCAACACAGACCCAGTAAACTGAAAGTAGAGCTCGGGGTGTTAAAGTTGAGAGGCATCTTTCATCCCAACATTCAATGTGTTACTGCTATCAAGGCAGCAAAATGGGGTCTCTCATGATTCTGTGTCATTCTCTTTTCATCCTTGTTCCCTCACTTGGCAAACTTTACGCATTTTCTTTTATCTGTTTTGACAGTTACCCCGTAACAGGATGAAAGGACTGAAAACAAATTGTCTCCGCATCCATTTCTTGTTTATTTACGTACATCAGCAAACAAGCTGACAGTTAATTTTCCAGAGCAGAAGCTGTTTGCATAAACATATTGATATTGCAAGGCAATTAAAGAGCACGTCCAAACTTCACTGTATTCTGATTAGTGCCGAATAACAAAAGCCAAATAAATTAACTCTGTAGAGTAGATGGTCGGATGGATGGATAGATAGATAGATAGATAGATAGATAGATAGATAGATAGATAGATAGATAGATAGATAGATAGATAGATAGATAGATAGATAGATAGATAGATAGATAGATAGATAGATAGATAGATAGATAGATAGATAGATAGATAGATAGATAGATACATATGGATACTGGTAAATACATGAATGAATGGATGGATGGACGGATATATGGATGGATAGATCTATGGATGGATAGATGGATGGATGGATATATGGATGGATATATGGATAGATAAATGGATTGATGATGGATGGATGGATAAATAGATTGATAGATAGATGAATAGATATATGGATGGATGGATAGATGGATAGATAGAGGATAGATAGATAGATGGATGGATGGATACATAGATACTGGTAAATACAAAGATGGATGGATGGATGGATGGATACATAGAAAGATACATGGATGGATGGATGGATAGATAGATGGATCATAGATGGATGGATGGATGGATGGATGGATGGATATATATATATATATATATATATATATATATATATATAGATAGATAGATAGATAGATAGATAGATAGATTCCCCTACTGCAGCAGATCAGTCCAGACCATTAGAGAACATCTGCTGATCATGTTCTGATTCACAACTCTCTCATGGTTTTGCACTTAGAGCCCATGATTTATTGAATAAGAGGGACGATAAATCATTAAACCGAGGCTGCTTTACATATGCTTGCTCAGTGTTCTGAGGAATAACAGTAACAGATGAGTGGATAACATAGCCTGTCCAATACAGATTAAGCAACCAGGAAAAAGCTGCTCTCTCCACTAGCATCACCCTTCTGAAAGATCACATTTGAGTTAGTGGAGCCTTTAGTTCTTCCGAAGAGAACATCAATTTCCTGCGTGCAGCCCGTTGGACTCACCTGCTTTAATTCACATTTGACTATAAGCACAACAGCCCGCTGAGGGGATAAAAAAGGCTTGTAAGGACTTGGACAATCAAAGGTTGCTAAAGCATAAAAGGAAACAAACAGGAGTGGGCAGAACAAAGAATTTTACAATCAAATCACAAATAAAGCTCTCAACCTCTCAATCAAATTTTCCACATTCCAAAAATTGACCTGTGGCTAAGCCACGCCCCCTCCACTCACCGGGACAAACAGTCAACATTCGGGAACAGGCGCTATGGCAGCTGTCACATAGGAGACGTTTCACAGGAGGCAATTGGTGATTTTTGGAGACAGAAAGATTAAGGGCCTTAACTATGCATTGGAGGGTTATGTTGATAATTTTATTGTTGAGAAGGTTGATGAAAAGCTTCAGCTCCAGGCAAAAATGTACAGGTCACAGTGTAAACCACACATTGTTGCCCTCACCGTTTGGTGCCACAGTATTTACATGAATCATTCAGCACAAAATTAACATTTGTCATCTCGGCTATTTACAGATACGTTAATGAAGCTAAGTGAGATGATGTTTTCTAATGTTAGGCTTTTAAAGATAACGGTTATATACGTTGTTGACTTAACTTAGAACAGATGTAGACATCCTTGTTTGATTTATCCACGATTAGTTGGTGTTGTGGTCTACCACATAACTTAATTGCACAACTTAAATCAGAGCAGACACTTTTCTTGGTTGAGATGTGGCTTGGGAAAGGGTAAAAAAATACACACCATCGCCCAGCCTCTCGGGAACGTAGTGTCGGAATTGCATGTATCCCATGCACACCCTTTGACCATTTTAAACTTAAAATGACAAGAAAAAACGAATGAAAACTGACTAACTGCAATACATTTCAATGGACGTGGAAGCAGAGAATGTCCGAGTGTATTGGGTTAGCTGCGCACTGTGATTGGCTCATCGCGTTTGGGGTGTGGCTTAGCCATAGGTCAATTAGGGCCTGTCCCAAGATCCTATTCCCCTAGATTTTTGCCCTATCCCTCGCTTTAGTGCATTCACGTGTAGGGGTAGGGTGTCTCAAAACTTTAGGGAGAAATGGGTAGTGCTATTCTTTCCTTAAAATCAACCCTCAAAACATAGTGAGGTCTGATGCAGGCATAAAACGAATTGGGAGATGAAATTATTACCCAAGATACCTTATGAACTCAGCAAGCCAGCCAAATTTTGATGCATTCATTTCTCCCTAAACCCAAACTTAACGTCAGAATCAGCACTGAGCACAATCGGTGATTGTTGTAAAATGAAGAGTCTGCTGTTTGATAGTAAAAAAAAGTGCTATTAAAAGCACAATGATCCACACAAGAGTCGTTACCCCGTTCCCATGGCGTCGCATGCTCAGAAACGGACTGCAGAGTCATGCAGAGTTGCAAACTATATTTAAAAATATAGCAAAATGACCGGTTTGGGGATTCACTTAAACAAAGTAAATCTTAAATGGGAGTTAATAGTTGGGATAAAATATATGTTTATTAGATTTGCATTCGGTCTTAAAGTAGTAGCGTCTAATAAAACTGTTGATGATTGCACCATTAATGTGAATAAAAAAACTAAAAGTCAAAGAGAAAATTACTTGCAGCTCTTAAATGAATAACTTTAGCTTTAATAATGTTTAATTTATCTATAATAAACTATGCTGTGTTATTTCTAGCATATTATTATGGATACTTCCATCCTGATCATAACCGGCATTTTCCTGAATGAAAATAGTAGGCTATACTGCCGGTAGACACGTTGACGCTGTGCATGACGTAGGTGAGCACGTTCGCAATGCTAATTCACATAGGGAGAGATCTTCACCCACACTTCCCTCGTCGAGGGGACTTTTTGTCTCATTCACTAATGATTCCATTGGTTGTTTGTATTTATTTGCACAAGATAAATTCTCACCATAAAATCAGCCTAATTCACATGAATTTTTTCTTAACCTTGTTATAAAATGAATAAATTTGTATTCTAAATGAGTGACTACATGGCCAATGTTGCATAAAAATGTCCAATCAGCCTCTCAGCAAACATATAACACTCCTTTATTTCAAGACAAGCTGCAGTCTGAAATTCTCAAGCAACGACAACTGTCCTTGATAATAAGCCTTATTAACATTCATAGATTTCACATGGTAAGGGATTGAGACTGAGGGCTCCATTTTAACAATCTAAGTGCATGGTCAAAAGTGCACTTAGGACGTGTCTGAATCCACTTTTGCTAGTTTAACGATGGGGAAAATGGTTGGCGCATGGTCTAAAAGGGTTGTCCCTATTCTCTTAATGAGCAATGGGTGTGTTTTGGGCGTAACATGCAATAAATCAATCAGAGTGTCATCTCCCATTCCCTTTAAAAGCCAGTTGCCCTCGCGCCATGACGGATTTGCTATTTACATGGCGGAAATTGCAGGTGGAAAAGCTGAACGCTTCCGTAGCGAGGAAACAGCATGCAAGCAGACCATCTACGGGACAAAGTGTTGTGGAGCTGCCTATAGGCGCACATTATTAACACGCTCTTTCAACAACTACAAAAAATATTGCGCCATTGTCTTTAGACCAGATTTTTGTTGGTCAATGGTGCAGTTTATTTCAGGTGCCTAAAAATAGCAACGCAATAACAATGCACCTGAACACACCAGCACACCCATGGGCGCACAAATGAGCGTAAATGCATTTGCTATTTAAAGGACAACTCCGGCGCAAAATGAACCTTTGGTCTAATTACACATTGTTACCTATTCAACCGTTATCTGAGATTTGTTTTCATGATTGCTGAATGTAAATAGTTTTATCTCTAAAAACAGTTTAGCCTATAATGCTAGTATAATGCTAGTAGATAGGGCATAGAGTAATGACAAATAAAAATCGCTTGTTATTACCACTAACAAGGCTCAAAATAGCCCCACACCAACACACTAGCATAATAAGGGTCCCTACATTCAAACTGAAGCATTGAGAACTTTGTCAGTGTCCATACAGTTTAATAAGAAGATATTTTATACACACAGTCAACTTTCGCGAATACAGGAAGAAGCCATCTTTGAAAAATAGTCTCTACCAGTCGATCTACGAACGTTGATCCAAGTGCGCTGAACTGTGCAGAATCTCATATGGTCCGTTGTTTCCGGAAGAAACACAAACACGAAACGTTTTCCTCTCTTCAATATGTACTACTGTTCGCGCTCACCTTATCACCTTATTCACATCTCACCAGCGCACATGGATCGGTGTTCGTAGATCGACTGGTAGAGACTATTTTTCAAAGATGGCTTCTTCCTGTATTCGCGAAAGTTGACTGTGTGTATAAAATATCTTCTTATTAAACTGTTTGGACACTGAAAAAGTTCTCAATGCTTCGGTTTGAATGTAGGGACCCTTATTATGGTAGTGTGTTGGTGTGGGGCTATTTTGAGCCTTGTTAGTGGTAATAACAAGCGATTTTTATTTGTCATTACTCTATGCCCTATCTACTAGCATTATACTAGCGTTATAGGCTAAACTGTTTTTAGAGATAAAACTATTTACATTCAGCAATCATGAAAACAAATCTCAGATAACGGTTGACTAGGTAACAATGTGTAATTAGACCAAAGGTTCATTTTGGTCACAGGACATGAAAAAGATAAATTCATAGGGCTGAAACTAGTGAAAAAACACTTGAGCCTGTTGCTGCATTGCGCCAGGTGTATGATAGGGCCCTTAATGTTTATTGATCATTATTCAAAAATATTTGACTTCAGGATCCTTTAAATGCCCAATCAGAATCAAGTATTCCAGAGAGCCAAGATAACGTCATGCCAATTGTCATGCTCGGTCCAGTTTTGCAATATGTGGATTTGAACTTGATGTCCACTCCAATTTATGGTTCTTCGATTTGTTCCATTATCCCAATATTCTGTCGGAGTGGAATTAAAATTCTTTTCCTTTTTATAGTCCCACATGTAATAGGGTCATTCAGAAATGTGGAATGCATTTTTTATGTCCATTCTTATCATGTTTTAGTTGTAGGCTCAGTGTGCGCCTGGTTGGAGAGATAATGGTAATTGACAGTGACTGGAGCACTCTGTCATTTGGACGTGAGTCCCTCTTGTGAATTATGGAAAAACTTGGAAAGTGGCGGTCTCTTTCGTTTGTTCTCGGTAAGGACGGAATTACAATGGACCAGAAATCGTCAATGGGTGACTTTAAAAGGTTGGGAGCTTTACAGAAACGCCTGGAAGGAAAAGCAGATAAGCAGTCCTCAAATGGACAGACTTTCCCTGTCTCTAATTTCCAGTCCTTTCTGTAGCTTCTCATTAGATGAAGAATTTGTCAATGCGATATCGCCCTCGAGTGCACAGGAAGGGCAGAGTGGAAACGCCTGTCAAATCAAAGTTAGGAGATTGGACAGACATTAATTCACCTTAGGCTGCTCTGTATGCTTCTCTTTGAAGTCCATAAACAACACCCTGGAGTTACAAGACTGAAAAATGTCCTTGCAGTAGCAATGGTGTACGACATCCTGAGGGGAAGACCGAAGTGATGGAGGCACTCCTTTGATTCCCGAAACTGTTTTTCACTTGCACGCATTCTCTTTCATCAATGACTTTAAAGAAAGCGCAAGCTCAAAACAATGAGTTGGCTCAGTTTGCTTCAGCTAAAATTTGTCTCATACTCTCTCACTCCTTTAAGACATTTTTTTGTAGCTCTTTCTGTATCCAATAGGCGTTTTAAGCCCCAGTTTGAGCAGATGGCATGTGAAGCCATTTGTCGAGTTTTATGTGTCTGTAGTCTTGGCAATCAGACTCTATGGATGTTTGTGGATCCGAGGCACTTTGTTAGCGTGATGTATGCCAGTACGGCTGTGATGTGAAGGTCAGGCTCCTGTCTGCATCCCATCTCATTTGCAGCTTCATCACAACACTGATTTTCAAGCTATCAAACCTCATGTCCTATTTTGCTGCAGTCTTGTTAGGGCAAGTTTGGTCCTGAGAGCTGCTGTCCTACAGAGTTTGGCTCCAACCCTGAATAAAACCCTCATATAGCCTTAGTAATCCTGAAGACATTGATAAGCTTGTTCAGGTGTGTTTGATTAGGGTTGGAGCTAAACTCTAGGTATGACCTTGCCGGTTTTGGTTAGGCTTTTTTTTATTTAACTTGATCTGAAGGCAGTGAAGCCACACCAGTAAAACAAACTAGATGTTTACTGGGTGGCAGTGTTGTAGTATTCAAAACCAGAAAAACATGGTATTGGACTTCTGACTCGAATCTGTTCTTATTCTGGTCTTGGTCTTCTAATGGTGCACATACTGATCCACTCAGTGTGTATGTGTGCTGTGGAGGAACCAAAGCTCCATTAAAGATTCAAAGCAGTTACACTTTCTGAATCATTCAGACCTTTTCACAGCCTTGAGTCCTACAACACTGCAGGTTTGGGATGCATTCTTTAGTACTTGGGTTCAAATCTCAAACCTGAGTATCAGCAACAGTACCGGTGTCAATAAAATGATCTATTTTGAAATTAATTAAATTATATTAGCCAATGAAATGATCTAATTATCAGATATATTTATTCAAAAGTACATTCAAATGAAATGCATGCATACAATACACACTTTCTATGATGAGCATGTTTTCATTTTTTAAATAAAATTCTTTTTGGTTGTTGTTGGGTGCATTAATAATAATAATAATAGTAAAGATTAGAAAGGATTATATCTCTTTTTATTTTTGGTTTGGTTGGGGCATAAACTAAAAAAATGTCAGAGTGTTACAATTGACCAGGGGCCATATTCACAAAGAATTTTAAGGCTAAAAGTAGCTCCTAACTGGCGAATTTAGGAGCAACTCCTAAAAATAATGGGCGTGTCACTCCTAACTTTAGGACTCCTAATTTTTTTCACTAAGAGTAATTCACGATTCACGAAGCATTTTAGCCCTAAAAGTAGCACCTAAGTCTGGGACAGCTTAAAAGAAGTCGAGAGGACTAAAACCTATTCACAAAGGATTGTAGCACATACCACCGCCTCCCGCAGTCATCCAGGGTCGCGAAACAAGCGGGAATGCTGCATTCATCTGCAAACAAATCCTCTCCCATGTCTCACGCTTAGTTTTGCTTGATATCCCAGAGCCAAAATTCCCTTTTATTATGTTTTTTTATTTTTTATTATGCCTCCAGTTGGGCTTTCTTTTCCATTTTGGTGAGTTCATAATGCACCGTCATTCAACTATTACATTACTTCAATAGGAATAACATTTCCTTGCTTTAAGTACTCTATTTAGGCTAATAGGGTGTCATTTAACCAATGCAATGTTAATGCAGTGTTAATGCAAGTGTCGTTTTTTTCATTACTAGGCAAGTGCAAGGCGCACTTGCAAAAATGCAAGGCGCGCCACATTCTCCTTTTTCCAAAACGCTAGGGCGGTTGCGCGCCGGTTGGTTCTTGTCACGTGACCTACGGTGCTCTCCATACGGACGCGCTAGGAAAAAACGAGCGCGCATGCATTTGAAAAAACGAACTTGAGTGCACAAAAGACGCGATATGTGAACACTGCAGGCCCTTAGTCTACCTTGATTTAATTTAATTCATGACTTTTCTCTCTCTGCCTTTTTAGAATTACACTTTACTGGGGCTTGCACAAACATGTCATTATATATGCATTTTGATGACATTACTATTATTATTTTGTGTAGGACATACTATTATATATATTTTATATAATACTATTATATATATATATATATATATATATATACATACTATTATATATATATATATTATATAATAACAATTAATAGGTAATTATCATTGCCATTTAAGTGAAATCACTGAACTTAAATATACAAGCTTGATAAAAACATCATTAAAGAAGAAAATTTCAAATGGCATTTAGAGGCTTTTGCATCTTAACTCTTCATATATATATATATATATATATATATATATATATATATATATATACACTATTATTATTTAACAACACTGATTCACTGCTTATTAATATTTAAGTTAAGCTTTTATTCCCCAAATGAATCATAGTCAGGTGGTCCAATCAACATGTAAAATAAAACAAAATAAATAAATAGCAAAGTGGTATAGAGAAGGGTGTTGAATTGGAAAGGACCACCAGTCGGGATTCAAACTCGGAATATTTTTCAGAGTGCTGCCCACAAGGCTATCGGATCTAACATCTAGAACGTTATTTGTCAGTGACTCAACGGCAATGCTTCTGCTAGCAAGAACCACTAATTAACTCACACTAATTAGTAAACGTGCAAATTCATTCATTTTGCCACTTCAACTGATAGGAAACATGGTGTTAGTACACACACACACACACACACACACACACACACAGCTTAGTGCCTCAGAGCTAAGTAGATTCTCAGTGACTGAGCAAAGTGTACTCGCTTGCCACTGTTTATCTGTGTACATTCCCACTGCTATTTCCCAGTGCTCTTGAGAAAGCGTTTCACCTTATGTTAGCGATCTAAATCTCACCGTGAGTTAAAGAGAGCTGATCTAGGAACAGAAGCACAGGCTCAAAAGCATCCTTGTGAGTCACTTAGTCACAGCAGGGCTCCATAATCATTAGTCATGGCGAATCCAACGAGACAATTGTTTACAGATCAACAGAAGAACGGCACTTAGCTAAGAGGCAGCTCTTTCCTCGTTCCAATTACCTCGCAGCTAGAACAGCTCTTGGTACAAGCTCCAAACAAGAGAGCCTCAGAAGAACTAGACGAGTTGTGAAAGTAGTTGTCAGCCCTGGAAGGGCATCTAGGCAATGTTTAACAAGTATGCCATCACCTGAAGTCTATGCATTTCATTGCAGAAAGCAAGTGGGATTGATCTATGAGTCCAACCCCCACTCTTGCCTGAAGAGCAAAACATGTCACTTACCTTGACCGGAGCACTTCACCAAAGAGCACCCCAATAATTTACCTAGATCCCAAAGCACAAGAATCCACGATGAGATATTTACCTATTCAACCTTAGTCGCTGTCGCGCACAATAAACGCCCCTCTGGGGAAATAACACTGAATATGTCTCTACACTCCATTCTTCTTCAGAAAGCCTTGACAGAACAAATACAAGGGCATATCTTTCACTCTAACAAAGTTAGCATCCAAAACACTTTCCAAGAACAACTTGCAGGCGGAATATCAATGGAGCTTTTTGTTGTTTGCAATTCCAACCTCAGTTCAAATCCTCTCGGTCAGCCTACCATATTTTCCCTGCGTATTTTTGACGGACAGCGCGTTTGGTGCAAGCCAATTTGTGTTTGACTAGAAGCTGACGGTTTGTCATATAAAGTTACTTGTGCAGCCCGTTGTGGTCTCATTGCTACAACTGCTGTGGACCCAAGGATCACTCAAATTAGCTCTCGTTGCACCCGGTGGGAAATCCCAGACCGCCTCTACTTCAGACTGACTGATACCTGATAGCTAAATTGGGTTGTCTGTCAGGCTGATATCCACAATTACTCCCAGGTCTCAGGACACAAAAAGCATACAGTATGCGAAACAGAAGTTGCCGAATGCAGGAAAAGTTTATTGAAGACTCTCGAACAGTTTCAGAAGCTCTGTTCAGGAATAGCATCTGCCTAATTGCAGCAATTATCAAGATGTCACATTGCTTTATCCATGATTTCACCAAGTGCTCTCCTTTAAATAGTAAGATAAAGTTCTCGAAGTGTTAATGTGTAATTATTAGTGTTACCTGCTAAGGCAGGACGATGAACAAACACTTTGGACCATTACTTGTAAATTAGATGCAAATGAGTCCTTAAATCATGTGGATTGCTGAGAAGAGGTGTGATATTACTTTTACGCTAGGGTATTAGTATGATTTTCACCTCGTGGGTTATGAAATGGGTGAAACAAAGCCATAGACTTAGGCATCATTGTGCACTAAACGACACACCAGACTTTCAAGTCATTCTGAACACAACATATTATACATAAACATGCGCCTCTGTGATAGAAGAGGAACATGGAGAAGAGCATAGAGTTGATAGTGATTAAAATTTTAAATGATGTCTTGGACAGGTAGATTTCTGTCATTATGGCCTATACAGATAGCAACAGAAGTTGTACATGAGTCAGTTAAATAAGGTGTAGCATAATATCTGTTCTAAAATCAGCTCAATATTTAACAGGATCGATTTTTCGATTTTAACAGGATTTTAAAACCTTTAAATTAAGCGCCACATTTTTTGATCACTGGATTTCTCAACCCAGGCTCATTGAAAAAACATGCCTCATTCAACAGATTTGCAATGTATTTAGCATTTCTCCACATCCATACCATAACATATTGACTGCAGCTTCCAGCTATAGTGGCGGTAAACACTAACAACTTGTATTTCTTTTTACAAAAAATATGATTACCGTGTCAGATTATCAATTATAAATAATGAAGACATATTTTCATGTGTTTCCTTGCAAAATACTATGTTTTGACCTCAAATCACTTTTACCATTGCGTATCATTTGTAAACTTACATTTGATGTTTGTATCACATAAGCAGCTTCATGTGATGCTTCACATTTTGCTTGGTCGCTCACCAGGTGCATTGCACCTGCAAAGTAGAGCGCTTGGGTACGAGTCTCGGGAAACACGAGTCACAAGAAAACTGCCCAAATGCTTGTAGAAGTAAGCTAAAATGGCATGGCTTTGTTAACACTACCAGTTAGCTTTAAGCTTGGGTTCACTGTAGCGCCACTCCTTCGAAATTAATTTTCCAAACATTTGCGATATGTACAACAACCTAAAAAACAAATTTCCGAATTCACGTTCAATCTGTTTCAGATAAAACTGAATGGACTTTTAGCGCCACTCACAAGACTAGACGTTTCACTTGTGTTGCAAAATATGCAAATTAATATCATTTTGCAGAAATGTCACATATAGGCACATTTTTCCAGTGAGCACGCATGCATATAAGCTATATGACCTTGTTTATGAGGAATTTATTAGGAAATGATTAGAAGTGCTAAAGGAAAATCTGTTTCATTACATCGGCCTGTACATTAAAATGGACATTGTAGTAGTCTACTTTATTGAATATAAAAAGGCATTACTGCTAAAACATTTCCCCTCAAACTCATGCTGACTTCCAGTTAATGACGTGTTACATTATATGGGTCGCTCATATTTGGCTAGCAGATGTTTTTGCTGTAAGGCTAGAAAAATGAAACGGACACAGAATGAGACTATAATTCCACACACAATCAATCTTCATTTTTATGCATCTTCATACAAATGATGTGACATTATTAAACCCAGAAAACATTACCACCATCATGCCCATTGATTTAATCTTCATAACACAGAAGTTATTGGACATTAAGCCCTCATTTGGTCAAAGATGAAAGACGATCCGTTCAACTCCACGTATTCATCATCCATCTTTAAAGGTTAGTCGGGGTCTATAATGTCACCCATCTGTCACCATTAAATAGGCCTAAATCTGTCACATTAGGGTTGTTCCTGAAATGGCCAGAGTGGAATTTTTCCCCTTCTCCAGGCGGAGAGGATATTAAAAACTAAACAGGTTGAACGAACCGCCTAAGATCACAATGAATCATGCGAACAAAATGCAGCCTGAAGTGTTTACGGTTCATTTTACCCCTGCTTAAAGATTGTTCCCATCATGCAATGGAAAATGTGGATGCATTACCGCAACAGTGACAAACATATGCTTCACTCCGTAGATAATGAACCCACACTACATGCTTGTTTATTAATGCCTCGCTGAGAAATAGCATTAATCCGTCCTTTCTTTCCCCATCCTTATTCACGGTTTCAGTTACATTATATTGATTACCCAGCAATATGAATTCAAACATCTAATTTTAAAGCCAGACCCAAATGAGACCACTCATGTATATACAATGTATTTTCAACAAGCAAATCGAATATGAAATTTAATCTGTCCTGTATAGCTCCCGGGTGTTATTAAAATAACCTTCTCTGTGTTATTGTAGTTATTGTAACCCCTGTGGACCTTTTGTAAAGCATAAATTCAAAGCTCTTTTCAGCTAAGCAAGCTCTGATTAAAAAACCTGCGCCTAATACATTTTTTTTGTACTGTTTTTCTCCTGTCGGCTCAATCAATTGCATCATGTCTGAGCAGCCATTAAAGTACATGAAGCCAAGATTTTATAATAGATTTGAATGGAAATGTTCACCCGACTGTCTTCCGTGGAATACAAAAGTAGAAGTTCTGAAGAATGTTCACGCTGCTCGTTTCTGTGAATGTGAATGCCATTGAGCTTCAAAGATGACAACTAAGCACCACAAAAATTCAATTAATGTAGTCTATAAGGCTGTTCACTGTTATCGCCGCTCTAAACTCCGATTTTAACCCTGCATAACGCAACGTTTCATGCTTAACCTCGCGTTTCGGTGCTAAACTTGTAAACGGCTAGATGCTTAGCAACAGACAACCAATTGATTGCCTCATATTTACGTGCTTTGGACAGATATGGAAGCATTGTGTTACATTTAAACAGTACTTTCAGCGTTTGAGGAGAAAAAGGTCATTAAAAACGAAGAAGTGGAGAAGAGACCTTTTCATTCTTACATTTAGTGTCCGAAAGGTCAGTTCATGATAAACTTGATAGTACAGTCAGCAATATATAATATGAGGATGTGCAATCCAGAATCTTTATGTACACATATGGTTATTGTGTGCTGCATTCGTCAAATCATTGACACTGTCGAGGCAAATCTGAAAATAATGATGTTAGGGAGGTTTAGGGTTTAAGAATGTACAGTGTGAAATGTCAGCTTATGAAGTATGAGAACTGCAGTATGAAACTTTTGTGGATTCTGTTTAACCAGGGTTTACAATGAGCCTATTTTAAGTGTTATTTGGCAAGTGAGGCACATTCCAAGCTTTTCCCTTTTCTCAAAATTGTACTTGTTATTTGCTGAATATCTCGATTAAATTTCTTCTCAATCATCTCGGTGTAACTTTAAAGACCCTTGTGATAAAGAAGTATACTTTAGCACACTTATAAAAATAGGAATTATTACAGAAATGCTGCTTAAATGCGAACAAAATGTAATGTTTTCAGACACTGAATTCACTGTACAGTAAAACATTAAATGATCAATACGATATGACAACATGTTTTTACATTGCTTTAACTCATCAAAATAAGTTAAGCAACTTTTTAAAACTTTTTTTATAAGTTATACATTCAATGTAAATTAAGTTGAAATGACTTAAACATCCAAGTTAACTTTATTATTTAATTATCTCGGCAAAGGAGAAGTGCTCACTTACACTGATTTAAACAGATTTGTGAACAATGTTTGAGAGAAATAGGACTTTTGTGTATATAGAAAGTCTAAGATTTTTGAGTTCAGCAGCTCATTAAGAAGTGTTGTGTTGTGTTTATAATTGTGTTAAGCTGCAGTCCGCAGTTTTTCCTATTTGTCGCCATCTCTGTTCGAAATCTGCAACTTTACATTGATACTGTGTGGAACTTGTGGATACTGTCATTCGGAATCACTGATTATTCTTTTTGGAAGTATGACCAACATAATAATTTTCACCGGAAAATGTCATCTGAACAATCCACATTTGATCTGGTTCTGACCAACTAAGGAAATTTAGGACTTAATCAAATTAACTTGAATTAAGTACTCTAATCAAATCTGAAACCATAGAAACAAACTGACATAGAAACCAATTAACAGATTAGAAGATAAACAAGGACATTCAAACATGAACAGAACAGAGAAACAGATCAAAAACACTCAAAACGTGACAGTATTTCCTGACCAAACTATTTCTTTAAATACAAACACAATGTTACCACACACACAAGGTGTGATAATGGTTAACATGATACTAAAAAAAAGAAAAAAAGAAAAAAAAAGTTTTTTGCCTTTTGGTTTAATTACTTGTCATACTGGGAAATTTCTCTATTGTATTTCGAGAGACTAATTGAGCTCCACTCAAGCAGAATGTCCTTCAGTTATAAATCAGGTAATAATTACCTCTGAGGTGAGAGAATCTTTTTTTCACGTGAGGTAGCAGAGACCACAAAAGAGAAACAGCAAACAAGAAATCCATCAGGCCTGTTATGCTTCTCTTTATAGAATTAAGACGCTACAAGACATAAAAGATTAATGACCAGCGGTGGAGGGGCTTCTGTTCTCTGAAAACAGGCCACCGATTCCCAAACGCAAGTCAACCAAATGAAAATCCTTTTCAAAGCTCTCCTGCTTTGGGTACAAGAAGCTTAAACTCATTTTCTTTGAACTGGAAAGAAACCAGTCACTGACAGACTGCACTATTAAAGTCACTATTAACATTCCCATTCATCTCAAAGACATTTGCTCAGCGGGAACACATGCCACTGCATTCTATCATCTTTGCTGGAGAAAAAAATCAACAGAAAGTTTTAAGAGTCCTCAAAAAAATTCTGATATATATATATATTAATATAACACAATTTTTGAATTATCCACAATCCCAGGTATCCATATTAAGTAAATAGTATTGGCTCACCACCAATATCACATTCATCAAATGAGGCAATCATTTCTCTCATGCCTTTAAATTATGTTAAATGTCAATCACTGTCATTTGTCCAGATCATTTTAATTTTTGCATCAAACAAACACGTGTTGTCTTTCACAGCTCTGTCAGGTGCACTGAAGCTGCATCCTAATGAGAATCAAGATGCCACAGGCTAGACACTAGTGTGATGCATCTGGTAGGAAGGCAGATAACTGAGAGAATATTAAAAGAGTGGAACAAACAAGCTTATAGCTCCATTCTGGCATAAAGAAGATGCTCAGGAAACTCGGAAAGGGGATCAGCTGTCCATGACATTTGCTCTGTCTGTTCAGCCACACATTCATCTGGAAAAGCAGATTTTAGCAGGGCGACCTTATGAAGCGTGGATTGCTTCTCTCACATGCAGAGATTTGTCTATATTAGGATGTCTTTTTGCTCTCATAATCTAATTGGGATTGAAAATGATGCAGTGTCAGGGTAAAGTAATGCTGGTTGCATAGTTTAGGTATCACCTCTAAGTTGAGGTAGGAATCATTTTGAATAAATGCAAATTAACAAACAAATGCAGTGTTACTTCAAAGAGAAACTCGAGCAATGTTACAGGGAGAATGTGTCGACTTCAGTTGATTTTGATTGATGTTGCACCAGCTTTCATAGTGATTCTCTGCTTTCTTCTCTAGGGAGCCATATTAATCATTAACCAGGAACCTGACGAGAATCACTGCCGTTCATTTTTAACAACAAATTTGCAACATAGTTAAAAGCATTTTCTTCAAAATGCTTCAACGATAATTACTCACGCCTAATTAGAGGTGCCGTTAATCAAACTGCCCAAATTATGACTATTTTCTCTCACAAAGCACAGAATTAATGAAGTATGCATATTCATTAAGCATTTATTACAGGCCAAGAGTAAATTAGTTGTTCTTCTAATTAGAAAATGCATTGGCCTCATTAAAGCTCTGCGATGTTGAGGAGATTCCATGAAATCTGAATCTAGAGTCATACATCTAACCAAAGAGGTCAACATTAATCATATTTGTGAATATAGAGATGGAATTTAAATAAGTTTCTAACTCTGTTCTCAAACCCACTGAGATGCAATGTGCATGTTTCTGTGTGAACATAGTTGTCAAATCAAATCAACACAAATCAAACACAATCAAATGCAGATTTTTGGCATTGTATTATTATTATTGATAGTACCGTGATAGAAACTTAAACTCGGGACGTCCATATTGTTGTGTTGTATACGGCGCACTGACCACAAGGCTACGGCTCTAAGTTTGACAGTACTCATGGTTTAATTACTGTGGAAATCTAAGATGACCGAAAAGTTGAAAGAACTTTACTTATATCAGAAGAAAAGGTTCTATTTAGAACCAAAAAAGGTTCTATCAGCGCTACGTATTTGGAACCCTTAAAATATTCTATACAGAACCCTTTTTAACCCCTTTAGGGTTCTTTGTAACCAGGAAAAAGGTTCTATATGGAACCTTTTGGGTTCATTCATTATCATTTGTTTTGTCCTTTCCGGATTAAATATTTCATATTATTGACAAACATCAAGACCCTAAAATGTATTTATGTATTAATGATCACAAAATTCAAGATATGGGAGTTAGAAAATGCAGTGTAGTTAATCAATATCACACGAAGATCCAAATATCAGAATGTGATATTAAGTTACTACAACAGTTAAATAAACAATAATTAAATTACAACAAAATGTTGCAGAATAATGTAATATATGAATAAATTTTAGCCTATAAAGAACCTTTGTGCCAAAAGGGTTCTTTCTTGTCATTATAGAACATTTTTTTTAGCATAAAAGGTATTTTGGAGTTGAGTAAAGAACCATATGCTTCATATAATAGAACCCCAATGAACCCTTTTTGTCTAAAAGTATGGAAAGCTATCAATAAAAACTGTAAAAAAAAAGAAAAAGAAAAAAAAAGGACAATTTTACCCGATATGTGTGTTATTTTTGTTGATGCTTATTAGAGAATCAAATCATTCGCTTAGCAACAGGATAACAGCAGACTCTTTTGGAATCAATTGTGTACTACATAAATAGAGATGTTTTGTGGTTCATTCACCTAAAATGTCCCAAATCAGTTCCTGCTGGAAAGTCTCAACACATTTTCATCCTAGGGCATTCTATACAGTGACGCTTTTGACGTTTCGTCTAAATCCAACGCACATGGCACCCTTTAGTGTCAATATAACCAACGCATTCTCACCCCAAGGCGTCACCTTTGACCATGCTTCAATATTTGACGTTTTAGGCGCCCTTTAGCGTCACTTACATGACCCGATCCTACGGCGTCATCTAACTGACGCTAAAGGAAAGCGTCTGTTAGAGGACGCGGTTAGGTTTAGGTGTGGGGTGGGGGTAGGGTACACGGCGGGCGTCATCTAACTGACGCTAAAGGGCGCCTAAAGCGCCAGGTATTGAAGCATGTCCAAATGCTTCCCAAGGCGTCAGTTAGGTGACGCCTTGGGGGTGAGAATGGGCTGATATAACACAAGCTTTGTTCGGTTATGGGTAGATTCAGGTCTGGTGGTTCATACAATCTTAAAGCTATTTGGATGGCTTTTGAACCAATTGTAGCTGGTCGACCATCCAGTGGCTAGATAGAAACAATATAGAAACCAGCTACAATGTTCTAAAACAGCTACCATGGCAGTTTAAGACAGATTTTCCAGTAGTATCATCATCTAATGGTGGCTGTTCAAAATGCAGTATTATTGACTGCCTTCTGCCGGGCTAAGGTGGTTGACAATGGGGGGGAAGGTATAGGGAAAGAAAGGTGGTGTGGAGCTCCACTGATGTGCTTTCCTATTGGAGGACTAAGACAAGACTTTTACAGAATAGATGAGGGAACTATAAAGGGTCAAATCCTGGTTTGAGAATGTGTCAAAAGTACACAAGAGAAGAATATTGTTTCTGTCTCTGCGCTACTCATTCCTTGATACAAGCTATATATCATATATTCGCTCAACTGCTTCACTGATAGGGTTTCAACCTTAGTTCAGACAAACCGAACAATTTCCCCTCAGCCAGCAGGGTTGTTTGTTTCTGACAGTGATAATGTATGTGGTTGTCAGTAGGGATGGCTCATATGTTTTTGCTTTTGTAAACAGCAGATGTTGGTTATGAATTATGTTGAGGTTAATGAGGAGGAGAACATTTCTCGGTCTGTCTGTTTTGGAGTGAGACTGGACACTGGACAGACTTGTTAGATTATGAGGGATGAGATGCTGAATCGCAGCTCAATGAGTTTTGTTTTGAAGACATGGGTGAATTTGGGTTGCCAAGTTACACCTCCTGGTTTTCAAACTAGTATCTAAAAAGCATCGACTTTAAACATTGATGCTCAAGGAGATACAGAATGCAAAACACAATAAGTAAATCATGTTGCTGTTCAACTTCAATCCCCACAACCACGGCAGCTATAAATATTTCTTACCGAACATGAAATTTACATTATCTTATTATATGAAATGTGTTTTTTTTATAGTGTTGAGGAAAAAATAGGTAAATGGCATGACGCACATTTTTTTTTTTTTTTTGTCAAGATGACCATGAAAAAAAAACAAAAAAACTATTTGGCCATATCTATTAAACCTTTGACAAAATCACACTGGAATTCACAAACAACTTCACGAAGAATCTCTTCAACCAGAATCGTTATTATTGTGTTACAAATACCAGAAGTGCAATCTATAGAAGTAATATATACTTGTACTATCTAACAAGTATATCACAGAAGTAGTGGGACAAAAGTTTATAGTTTATATTGTGAACTGCAAGCAACATCGAGAAAACAATACAAAACAGGAAATTATAATTATAGAAATGTCATTTTACAAGCTGTAAAATGTCATGTGGTACTGCTGTCCAAAAAACGAATATTTATTATTATTAATAATAATAAAAAAGATAAATAAATACCGTTACTTTGAAAAATGTGTTTTTACTTGCATGAAAAATGTTACACTATCACATTTTTTGAATCGTTAAATTGAAACTTGTTGAAATTAGTATAAAAGTTTTTTTTGCAACAAATACAATAATTATATTTGTACAAACATAGCAGTTGTAAAGTTATCATGTCATGCACTGCAATCATGCACGCCACAGTGAGTGTTAAAATAACATTCTTGAATTAAAAATATGTATTATTTTCCTAATAAAGATACCAAAGTGGTCAGTATCTCTTAAGCTGACATGTCCTTGTGTGTGGACTTATTTTAAACTCTGCACCCTTTTACACACATGCCTAAGCAAGCACACAGGCAAAGAGAGGTATAAAGCAACATCATATTAACCTCCTGACTAGTAGTTGCTCTAAAGACAGCTCTGTCATAGAAACTGCTTGGGATTTCAAAGCGAAATGAACTACGACATGTTGAACATTTGGTGGATGGGTCCCCACGGCGCTACAAGGCTATTCTAGAATAGATCTCAATTAGCTGCTTGGTTGCCCTTTTTCCACGTGTCATTATCTGAGTCTATTATACTTGAAAATGAAACGGTAAGGCCGAGGGGAAGAGAGGAAGACGAGACAAATGTAGAGGTGGAGCAGCAGGTAGCACATGCCCTAAGAAGCGTATATGGAAATCAGTACAGCAATACATGAAACATCAAGGAAGAAATTAACAGTGAAAGATACTCGCCCATAAATAGACTCCCTCACATACACTATTAACAAAACCTTCATGCATTTATATGTGCATGATAAATGATTTCTTCCTTAAAGCTAAAAAGCAGAGCAGCAGATATTGCAAGAGTATTTATGGTAACAAAATAAAAGCCATTAAACAACTTAAATGCATCCTTGCTAAACGTTTTAAATAACTTTTCTCTATTTTATTAAATGTTAAGATGTATTTTTTGGCACAGCACATTTTTTTTTTAACATCATTACTCCATTGTCACATTGTCACACGATTCTTCAGAAATCATTCTAATATACTCATTTCTTGCTTAAGAAACATTTTATTTAATTACAAAAAGTAAAAAACAAAACAAAAACAGCTAAAAGCATTCTAATGAAACAGAATGCTGAATACTGACCCCAAAGTTTTGAACAGACTAGGTGCCAAAAAATCTGAATAGGAATAATGTAATGGCACACCAACACAGAAGTTGATGACTAACCCAGATGCGGGACTTCAACACAAAACTCGCTAAACAGGTAAATATCTTGAGGTGAGGTCACATAAGTCAGACACTTAAGTCAAAAAAGTCTGTAAATGTCATAAACATCATAAACAGGTGATTTAACAATCGCAATGGAAATCCATAATCTCAGAATACAAAAGTAAATTCAAGTAAACGCAGAAATAATGTTATTGACCTTTTAAAAATTGATCATCCATTATTTTAAAAATTGACCATCCATTCAAAACATAAATTACATCGGTATTCAGGGACAGGCATTAGGGTGCTTTAGATAGTAGACCTACTTGTCTGACGGTTCCCGTTTTATTTATTTAAACAGGGAATTATCTAGTAAATTATGGAGTGACACAAGGGTCTGTTTAAGGCCCTCTGCTATTTTTGCTGCCTATTATTAGAAACATGGAATTAGTTTCCACTGTTATGCCAATGATACTCAGTTATATATTTCACCATGACCAGACGAAATCTCTAAATTATCCAAGTTTACAGACCGTTAAAGATATAAAATATTGCATAACCAGTGGATGATCCTGTATCCTCAAACAAAGTTATTCCAAAATGCAGCTGATAGATGTCTTACGAAGTTAAGAATATATGTAAGAATATTTGAATATATATATAATATAATTATCTATCCCAAATTGTATCATCTCTACGTTAGTTACTTGAAGTTCCATAATTACAAAGTATTGCTACTGACCTATAATGGTTTAGCTCCTGTTTTTAACCAATCACACTCTATAAGGTCACAAAACTCTTGACTTTTGGTAGTACCTAGGATATCCAAATCCACTAAAGGAGGGACAGCATTTTCTAATTTGGCTCCTAAACTCTGGAATAGTTTTCCTGATGAAGTTCGGGGCTATCTCCCAGTTTAAATCTAGATTAAAGACACATTCGTTTAGCCAAGCATTTAGATAATACACATTACAACCTTGTACTCCCAGTTATAACAGATGAGATCCACATTACTTTCTTTTGCTTGAAATGTTATGAACATCTGTTATGAACAGCTACGCTAACTTTTTGGCCCCTATAGCCTACCTCGGGATGCCCATCTCAAGGTAACTATAGACTACGCCAGCTCCAGTTTTGATCCAGCCTCTTACGAAGACTTCAGATGACCCAACACCTGAAGATATGACGCCAATCCCTGTGAAGACTTCAGATGCCGTCAACTCTGAATCAACACACAACTGCTATTTTTTTTTCTATATATTGCAGTTATTATGATTTTTGTATAATCTTAAAACTGTGCATTTTTGATATATGGACATTTCTTGGACACAGTCACCTATGATAACAGATTACTCTAAATTTTACTGTAGAAACATGATTTTTTTTTCCTGTAAAGCTGCTTTGAAACGATATGCATTGTGAAAAGCGCCATACAAATAAATGTGAATTGAATTTAATAAATCTAACTCAGGAACATAGAATAATTCTGTACATAGATGAGCTCTTAACTTTAAGATAAAGATCACAGGAGAGTACACTCTCAATTTGTGATATTTCCTCAAAGAAGACCTGATAATGGAACAACGGCAGACAAAACAGGTCAGTATACTTGCAGGTATATTCATTTCCAGCAACCAGGCCAGGACTGACGTCAGACTGTAATTATGCTGAGAATAACTTTACAGCTCAAATAATGCACAAGTTATAATAAAATAATAAATGTAGGTGCTTTTATGAAATGTCACGGTTCACATTTCTGATTTTAAATCCACCATTGGTCCCATTGGTCCATTTTAAGTGCTGCAATCCTATCTTGATTTTTATTTTATTTTTGAGAGACAGAAATGAAAGCTTTAGCATAAGTTCTGCCAGGAAGACTTAATTACTGTGTCAATTATTATCTATCCAATCACGTCCTCATTCTTACGTATAAAAGATTGGTACTGACACGTTTGAATTTGCAGACGCCGACGCGGCAACAGCCTCCACCCTCCCCACCACAACCAGGATGGTCCTGTCTATATCTCCCAGGGGGGTCGGCTGCGCCCCTGCCTTCGTCTTCAGACAGAGATGCAGATCCGCTACCTATGGATTATGAACTATAGAGGGGGCCTACGCCAAAGAACTATATAAATAATTGCTTGCTGGGCTATCAATAAATGGATGATTTGTTACATCATTTTTATCTCCCGAGTCTTTCTGGTAAATGAAGGTTGATTGTTGAGTCTCAATTGTTGTTAATTGTGATATTTGCATTATACATTGTACATATGAGATAAAAATTCACACCAATTAAAGAAATGATGCCACTGCACTACACAGATTAAATACTAACTATCACTAGCTTGGCAATCCTTACTCTTTCTTCTGTTGTAGTTTCTTCTTCTGTTTGTGCATTAAACAGAAGCAAATCCAAAAAGCACTTATTTTAACGCACAGAAAAATAAATAAACATGTCAATAAATCCTTTCAGCATTAAAACTTTGATCTATGTATTTATTATTAGTCTGAGGGTCTTGGTCTAAGAAGGCTTCTTGGAATCAGCTTGTGTATGCCTAGTCTTTCAGTCAATCCAGAGGATTAATGAAAAAATGTGAAGGCAATTGAAAGCAAAGAGAGAGAGAGAGCATGCGCTACTGGGAGAGATACCGCGACTGCTCATCCATCTATGCAGACAGCTACAATAATTGCCCCAGCTCCTCAGTTTCGTCTTGTCACATTTGTGAAAAACATGCCCTAAACTTCAGGAAACACAAGCAATTTCCTTTAAACATTTCATTTTCCACAAATCACCTCACCAGCCCCAAGGCCTCTGTGCAGGGAATCTTTAATTCGGCATGCAGCTCCTCATCAATAACTTTATTAACTTTATTTTTCTCAGAATATTGCACAGATTGAATTGATTGCTTCCCCCATAGCCCTCTCTGAGGAATTGCACATGAGTCCTGAAGACATTTAATCTAAATCAACCGCATAGTTGATGAATGCATTTAAAAGAGATATTCTGGAAATGCAAACTTTCTGTTAGTCAATGTTAACAAGCATTTTGATGTTTTCCATGTTAGCCTACTAAGATTAAAATGTCACCCCCATCCCTAAATTTTCATCAGCTGACACACTGATATAAATAATGATGCAAATGACTTACATTTTCCAACTCTAATGTGCAGCAGTGCAACAGAGAAGACAAGTCTACCTCTCTGGTCCCCAAAAATAGAAAAAAAAAAGACAAAAAAAATAATAATAATAAAACATGAAAAGCTCCACTCATGTCTCCTGATTTTTTTTGTTTTTGTTTTCCCTCATGAGAAAAAAAGACTCAAATAATCTCAGATTCTCCTTCAGAGTTTCTCAAAAAGAAACGTTTACATGATGATAACTTCAAATCATGAGAACTTCAAAATCAGCTTATTGAAATAACCCGTTGTCCCGGTTTACATGCAAACCAATTACCCAGTAATGCAAATAAGCCGCATTTAAAAGACTTAACAAATGTAGTGCGGTCAAAAACGTAATCATTTGCCTTTCTGACTCAGAGCATTCCATTTGTAATGTCGGTTGTGATGTTAAATAAAGCATTAAAATTGCAACATGTCAGCAGGAAACATATGGCTCATGTATAATCCTCTCATGCAGATACAGATGCAGCATTGTGACTGTACCACTTTTTACTGTAAAATGCAAAAGATGAGAACACAGACTCTTTCTTGACCCAAGAAATTATAAACATGAGTTTGTGATATGTTTCTTCCTCCCTTCTGCCTGGATGCTCTTAAATCCGCAGTAAGGGCACTCTCCTGTAACATCACACATGCACTTTAATAAGCAGAACACAGTTTAATGTGTTGGCATGCTGGCTAAAATCAGGGTAAAGGACAAAAATCTAGCTGTGTCAATCGCTTTTTACTTAAGCCATTTGATGACCATACCGCGATAAAGGAAAACTGGTTAATGTGTTTACCACATGCATTGTCAGTTTATTAAGCATAATTGGGTTAAGAACGTGCATGTAAATTAACTCTATGTCTCAAAATGTGCTAAACACTGCAGACAAATTTTCGAGAGACTATTATATATTAACTCAAATATATCTTATTAAATCCTCATCAAAATCAAATTATCTGTAATAAATAAAAAGGCAATAAAATCCTCCTCTGGTGCAGTCTTCTTCTCATTTGCTGGTTAAAAGCTCTTTTCAAAAACTATTTATTTGGTACAAATGACAAATGTTGTTTTCAGAGAAGCTTATTTACATTAGTTTGATTTCCATTACACGAGAGTAGATGTTAAAACTTCATGCTTATTTGTACTCGGCTTTCGCCAAGATAAACACAAACTAAGACATAGCTTTACAGTAACCTATGCTTTACGCTGCTTTACACTTCTTTGCATATGGTGGTGTGACTCTCCTTCTGTCTAGCGTTAACAGCTGCAGTGTACTTGGCGCGTCAGCACACACGACGGCTGCAACTACAGTGTGGTCTCCCCAGTGGACCAGCACCACAACTGTCTGGATTGAGCCGAGTAGGGGACATCTCTAGGGTCTTCAAGTGGGCACCTTCCGTCCTCAGTGTTTCGTCAACTAGCCCACGGCACCTCAAGAGGGCTCGACAGTGACTCTGGCATCCCTCCGTCCCCCATTCGACTCAGCCCAGCTTACAGACCTCTACATCCCTCCTGCTGCTGGGATTGCTCCTTTCTTGTAGTTGCATGTGACCTAACCACTATCTTACAATCTCTCCGCAACCCAACCATACGCGCCAACCCGTTTGACTAAGGCTTTCGAGTCCCACTGTCTTTTCAGTGGAAACAGTTCTGTATGGCATACCTACCGCAAAACACAATATCTGCCCAAACACCAACCCTCATTCACACAATATACACAGGAACGTAATAACTGTAATTACTATGCAAACTATACAAATAAACCAACAGACTCTTCAAAGCCGTAGCGTGGCGGCCTTTACACAGCTAGCCAGAATCTTTCCGTCTCAACCACAGCTAGTTGCTGCTCCTTTCTGCTGCTTGAGATAAGTTCTTTACTGTGCGACGCAACTCTTGGCCACTGAATCCGACGTCTCTGAGGAACGGGGTTGTAGAGTGTGCCACAAATCCTCGACAACCAGCGCAGTCTCATCCCAAGACCTCATACAACTGACGCTTTTGACCATACGTCAACATCCGCCATTTTAGGGTACCCTTTAACGTCGGTTAGATGACTCTATCTAATCCTAACCCTACCCCAGACCTAAACCTACCCCGTCACCTAACTGACATTAAAGGTAAAGCGTCAGTTGTATGACGGCCTAGGATCGTCATCAAACGGATGTTAAAGGGTACCCTAAAGCGGCGGATGTTGACGTATGATCAAAAGCGTCAGTTGTATGACGTCTTGGGATGAGACTGTGTTACGACAACCCACTTCAACTGGATAAACCTGGACTCTCCATCCTCACTGTTCTGCTTCAGTTGCCAGCTGAGCATACTGCAGTTTCTTCCTCTCATATTCCTCATCTACCGCATCCTCCCTATCAGTTGAACAATGCGTCCTTATCCAGACCACAAAACAATATCTGGTAGTAGGTTAGTGGTGGCAACTTCAGGTGGAAAAATAAGCCGTTGATCTAGATCAGCTTCCAGTTGTCCTGGGCGAGAATTGGTTTTAACACCTTTTCTTGGTGGTTGCTCACCTGGGCGGAAGAATATTGTCTTCTGCGTGTACTGTTTTTCTAGAACAGGCGTCAATGTATATTGGTCATGTTATGCTTGCCTTCCAATGGTAAAGCCAAACATCACAGTACTTGGTCATGGCATCAAGTAAATTGACCCTGGCTAGGAGCCACCTTACATCCTGTCAAAATGTGTCTTAATGTGGCAGGTGATGAACACAAAGAACAAGAGGGATCCTCCCCTAACCAGAGGTTTAGGTCTGCCAGTGAATAACCACCAAGTGGCATGTGGTATTAAAGAGAACATTCTCATTCTAAAGGGTATTTAATTGGACAAAACTTTGTGCCTGGCATACAGGATGAGTCATCAACATTTTAACGTTCAGCTACCTTGTTCTGAATAAACTTTTTTATTTTATTATTATTATTTTTTTTCAGAAAGTTTGCTTAGTCAACTTTTAGAAGTACACTAGATCGCCTTCTATTAGACTTGACTAAAAGCAAAGAAACGCCTATTTTGATTTAATTGGCTCATGGTCGTGAGAGTCAGCATTCTGTGTTTGTACAGACAATAATAAAGTGTAGCAATCATGCAGCAGTGTGGGTTTGGGCCAAGGGTTTAGCAAAGAAAAACCTTTTTACTCTTAAATTTGCCTCTGACAAATTCTATATTTGCAGGGCCCTATAGACATTCCAGTTTGAAAACATCAAACGATTCACTCCAAGGAAACCATGAATGCAGAGCTTCATTAGTCTTTCTGAGCCTTTCTGGAGAGCATTCAACCTGACTGTGGTGAGCTTATAAAGCTGGCTGAAAGGAAGCAAGGACATGCTCATTTTTGGTTCAGTATAAGCTAGCCTATAAAATCTCCTTGCACTTCATTCTTTGATTGCTTTTTTTCTCTCTCACACTGTTGCTATTGGCAAAAGTAATGCAAAATCATTCAATCACTGTTCATTATGACCTGATATATATAAAAATTCGTTTTGTAAATTTGTATTTTAAAAAGACATTTGGCAGCAATCAAGCTTGTTTTGTTTTTTTAAAAAATGAATGTGCTACGCATTGTGGTTGGATTGAACAATTATAACATCCACTTTATCCTACAATGTTGTTTTATAATGTTTTTTTGTTTTGTTTTTTAATCTTAAAAGGGAGTGGTTTCTAAATCACATCATCTATCCACAGGGGTACCTCAGGTTTCGGTACTGTGCCCCCTTTTCTCATACTGCGATCACTAGGACCTATCATATAGTGGAGGATCTGGTGACTTACTGTGCTGCAGACAGATCCAGCAGAATGATGATAGATGATGGATGCTGTTCTCACAAGCCATAGGGCTTTGGTGTTGGACAGCAGGGTAGTCTTTGTTGAATATCCACTTTTGAGACTGACCGATTGTTGTTTAGCTGGTGGTTCTGTGAGGGAAAAAGAAGATAGTTAATAAAAAGTATATACAAATAAATAGTTGAAGTGTTTTCACTACAAATGAGAGAAGACAGTCTGTAGTGCACGTCCGGTGTTATACGTTCATGTGTTTTGAAAAAGGTGTGGCTTTGGAAATGCTCTGAAAGGAGGGTGGGATCATTGCTTTCAAAGCTAGCTAGCCTCTCAAGCTATGTTTACACGGAAACGATTCTGACGAGAAAACGCAAAAGTGGCGTTGCATTATCACTTTTTATTCTGCGTTTAGACGAGCGTTTTGGGTGGGAAATCCGCGTGCATACGGTGATGCAAAAGTGTGTGATATTCAACGTAGTATGCACTCCAGGCAGCTTGGTGGCAATGTGGAGCACTGCCACACAACAACACCAAGTCCACACGCCTGCGTACAATCTTCACTATCAAGCATACTTTTGCATTTTTACCGTTTACACAGGAATGCGGCGGTGGAGCGTTTTTAAGATTTCCACTCTGGAGGGTGATTTCATTTTTGTGTTTTTAAGCCCCAAAAACGCCGTCGCCGTTATTAATATTTTTACGTTTTCACCCGCAAATGTTCTCGTGTAAACAGGGCCTCAGAAATTGCAACCCTACCTTTAATTCCTAAATGAGCAACAATACAGTTTTTAAAAAGTGCTGTACAATATATAGTTTTAGCATCAATATTGTGCATTCATGATTCACATTGCAGGGTGTACGATGTCAAGAATAAGGATCGTTGTTGGTCCAAATGGACCATGTACCACAAAACACATGTAATTCTCAGATTAATTGCAAAGTTTATGAACGAGTTGAGTTAAAATGAAACTAACTGAACATAAAAACGTGACAGACTGCCCCCTCTGAAGGAAGGTGGGCTAGGTACTGTCGAAGAAGAAAGACCCCGTGGAAGAAGCCAAGGGTGTGAAGAGTGACCAGGTGTTGTTGACCCAGAGTAAAGCCAGGGTAATTGTCCATGGCGGAGTCAATGGAGGGATGAGCCAAGGTGGTGATGGCCTCAACACCAACATGGGGATGAGTGACGCTGACAAAGCCGAACAGAGGTATATCCCTAGAGTGTGGGACGCATTTCCTCCATCTCCCTATCGATTTAACTCTCTTCAGTTTCCTTCTTCAGACTTCTGGACTCAGGCTGCGGGGTGGACATGGCTGCAGGCTCAGGCTCCTTAATAGGCAGTAGCTCTGGCTCAGTGTCCGTGGTGGGCTTAAAGGGATACTCCACTTTTTTTGGAAACAGGCTCATTTTACCACTCCCCCAGAGTTAAACAGTTGGGGTTAAACAGACAGTTTTTGGTCTCATTGACTTCCATAGTAGGAAAAAATATACTATGGAAGTCAATGAGACCAGAAACTGTCTGGTTACTGATATTCTTCTAAATATCAAAAAATCAGCAAAATACATTAGAAAACGGTAAAACCCAACTGTTTAACTCTGGGGGAGTGGTAAAATGAGCCAAAAAAGTTTCCAAAAAAGTGGAGTATCCCTTTAAGCTCCTGTCTGCAGTGGGCTCTGGTTTGTATTCCACATTTGGCATGGAGGGTGGTTTGTTGGTCTCTGGGCTTGGCTGCATGGTGGGCTTAGGGCCTGCAGTGACTGTACCAGATGTCGCCAGTTTATGGTAGGCACACTGCAGGCAATGGTGAATGCCTCCAAATGTCAAGACTCCTTGAGCCGTTGCCTTGTCTCTATTGTTGTCATTGCATCTGGTGCTGGCTCATCCTCAACCAGCCTGTCCTCCTGTTGAGTGCCCTGCCCTACTATTTGGACTGTGTTCATGCCTCAATCTCCTTTTTGTGTTGTTATTAATATCCCCCACCCACCACCAACTCATTTTGCATCTGGGCCCTCACTCACAGAACCATGAAAGCATGCTAAACTCTCCAAGAGTTGTCATGACAGAAATGTTTTAATGGCATTGCTTCTGTGCAAAAAGACAGATGCCCTGTGCTTGACTCTTTTTCTTTCACAATTCAAAGGAAATATCACTGTTCTCAGAGCTGTTGTGCAAACATTCTTAATGTAGCGCAGAACATAAAAACAGAGAAACCATTTGCTCGTCACTGTGGCTCTGAGCAGCTGTGGGTGTTAAAGAAGCTACAATTTGGACCACCTCCACCCCAGTGCTCATTTAAATGCATTTAGTATATTTATAGTATAGATTTCAACTCCACAAGTCAAAGTTTATCTAGATTTAATACAATTAAAATCTCATACATGGTTTTAAGACCATGTATTTTTTCACATTGAGCAGATCAGCTTCATAGACTGCAATAGAGATTAAATTAGCAATAAGAAAGGTGGATTCGACTTTGTTTATGAAAAGCCCAAGGAAAAACAGTGAGTCCCTAACATCATTAACAAGCTTTTTGTGACAGAAAGATTTCACAGTTTTGCTCGCTCTGACATTTAAAAAAAAAAAAAAAAACACTGCTTAATGGTATAGAGAAAAAAGCCTTAATTTTCACACTATCGAAGTAATATAGTGGCATATCTCCATAAACAAGTCTGTTATTATGTCTGCAGTCTTCTTACATCTAAAAAAATCTAAAATGTAGGTCAGAAAGTATTTTGGGACACTGAAGTGTGATAGGTGAAGTGCCTTTTTAGTTGGAACTATTAATTTGTGCTTCTTTATTCAGAGTCAAGGAAGTAAAGCCTGAGGCTTGTTGTGAGTTCAGTTGTTATCAGTCACTGTGAAGTATTCTTGTTTCTAGACATACATTGAATAAATTTGATTTACTCCAATTAATGTCTGCAGGGAACAAAGATGACGAATGTAATCAAAGATGACAAGTTATCGAACATGAAGAAAAAGCAAAAATATGTGTGTGTGTCCTGATTCACATATAAAGTAACTCATGAGAAACAAATATACGCATTAAAAGTACAAGTTAAAATTATATAAAACAACTGATAATCCCACAGGCAACCAATTTAGGCGACACTAAATGTAAATGGTAAACAGATTGTTTTATTTGACTTATGAACGCACTATATTTGTAAGAGAAAGGTAGGAGAGGTCTGCCACATTTACAAATCTACCGTACTTTTCATAACATTTCATAACCTTATGAATTCCTTAACCTTAAGCCAAAAATGTACCTAATTTATTTTTATGCAAAAACAACCCCCAAAAAAACTGAATAAAACTTATTTTTAGATCTGTCAGTGGAAATTAAGTATCTGTTGTGTGGCATGCTTCTCTTGAAATTTAGATTTCACCATTTGCAAATGTATAATTCATAAATATTTTTACATGAATAAAATTATGAGGATGCAAATATGTGTATATTTTATATTTAATAATAGCATGACAAGCTTATTATTGAGCCACATTTTAGTTTTCAGTGTGACTGTATAACACAACATATCATTGCATCATACTTTCATATGAATACAAATCAATTCAAATGGCAGTAACTCAAAACCAAAGATGGCCACTGTGCATAATTGACGTAAAGATTAAAGAGATTGTTATTTTAATGGAATATATTTTTCAATGCATTATTTTGTTCCAAATGAAAAGCAGTGATGGTGAAATACAGTCAGATCCCATTACCGTGTGGTACAGATCAATGCATAATGTATTTGGATTTCAGGATATCTAGTCAATTTGTTTTGGCAGGGGACGTTGGCTGGTGGACGTCTGGCAATCGACTGCGCAGCAATCAGAAAGAAGAGCTAGACGCTCGAACACACACCTGCAATATTCAGAAACCCCAGAGAGACATCAATGTGCATGGGCTGATTTGTTCATGGTCAGAGAGACAGCAGACTGAAAAGCTTCAAATGATTTAAATGCTACAATTTTCATGAAAGATTATGCTAAATCATGTTGGTTTTAATTATAAACCTACTAACTTCCTCCTACATGAGCTGACAAAATGTCTTTCAAAGTGTGTGTTTACATTTACGGTCATGTTCGTAGCAGATGCTTTTCTAATCATAGAGACTTACAAGAGCACAAAAGTACATAACCGGCAGCTAGCTGAGAAAACCTGACGCTCGCTAAGCCAGACCTCTGTTTCTCACCACACGCCTTTAGCCATAAAACACTGACTGAACATAATCTGGCTTTACACATTTTAATTACCTGTTCTGGGTAACAATAAAATGAATTATGAACCAGCCGCTAAAAAGGCCGACTGTACGTTTGTGTGTTTGTTGAATTGAACAGGAACTAGATGGTGGCTTTTCACTATTGGCATGCCTCTCAGGTGCCGGACTTGTGTGGTGGGTGATAAGATGGGCTTCCAATCAGAGTGAAAAAGCTCAGCATTCAAGTCAGGTGAACTCAGTCTGAATCCCTCGCTGAGACTCGGCATACAGATATTAAACCTTTGCTAGCTAAAGGTTTATTAATTGTTCATTCAAATCGACCCTATTCATACCAGTGAAGTAAACTCGTCTTGTTTTAAACCAGCTGCACCATCAATTGCACCATCATCGCCAAAAAGGAGAATATTCCTCATGACACCTCATTCATTATCATAAGTCGCACTTTCATTGCAGTACAGACCTGATCAAATGAAACAATAACAGTCTCACGATTCAGTCAAAAGCTAATGTAACATTACTGATGCGCCGACGAAGCAGTCGATATGTGCCTCTATTTGTGGTCAGTGAACATAATGGTTTGTTAATGATGACTGAACAAATATGGAGGAGACGAGGTGAGATTCTCATTGACTGCTGCTATCGGACACATTATTAGTCTAATTGGAAGCGAAACGCCGTCAGTCTTATGTTAACAATACCAGCATGGCTAACAGTCCCTGAAATCTCATCGCATGTGGGACAAATCAGACATCTGGCCGACAAAATGAATGGTGGAAAGAAAAACAAATTAGTTTTATAATGAATAAATGACGACAAGCAAATGCATTCATTACAGCGAGTGACTGAGACACAAGAAGACAAATGACTTTTGGTGACTTTGGCTGCTCTGTTGTACTTATGCTTGCTGTCCCTAAAGCAACGTTTACTAGCAAACTCAAGGTCACATGGTGCCGTGAACAACCATATTCTTACTGTTTGTTGGCTTATTTGAATATCGATTTAATATAGCATCCATTCTGCAATCTAAATCAGATACGATAGAAGTACTTCAGATGTAAAATGTGATAATAAGCGCCTGGTAACTTTTGTTCACCAAACAGGCAAAGCAACAGATCTGGTGTCAGTTTGAAGTGTAAATCATTGTGATAGTTTTGCAGCTATATTGGCTCCTCTCTGTTATGTTATGCGGTGGATCATCCGCCCTCCTGGTGGAAGTCCTCATTATCTTGTTCCACCCACTCACTATTTCAATTATTTGCCCTGCTCGACTTCAGGTCGACTCCATCATATGCCACTGGTGTTCAGACAAACAGGCAGAGCTCAGAATAATACTGGCATGTCGTCACAGTTGATCAAGCAGGAAACCTTGTTAAAGCCAAAACGGACGACCCAAAAGTCCAAAGCAGAAGCACTGAACCAATCGATTCTTTCCAGGGCTTATTTATTTATTTATTTGACGTATTTTCATATATGAAGTATTTTCAATGTATCTAGCCTCAAGGCTTTCACACAATCAGAGTAATGTGTAAAATTCTCCTGAGAATAAATCATTTCAGATGGAAAGATAGAGAAGTGTGCATGGCAATGGTCAAAATTAGTATGAAAGGGAAAACTAGAAGGGCTGGATAACATAAGAAAAATATCAGGACTATCAGGAATATCATCACTTGAAAGCAGTTTTTGTAGAGTCAGACTTTGGCTGGGAGGCAGAACTGCATGAAAAGCTTTATATTTCATTCTTTGCTACAACTCATTTTTATATATTAGCTGTTGGCCACATCTAAGAAGAATAAAACCCCAATTAGGATTAAATAAGCGACTCATCCACACCACACGGACAATGTGGTCTTTGTGTTTCTAATTGAATACATTGTTTTGAGTGGATAATTTTCATTATCTCATGTGAACAGAACAGCATGACCAGCGCGGACAGCAATGCTTGCTCAGACTGGTGCAATATTAGCAGAAAATGACATACTGTACTGTAAGATTTATTTCCTAAGTCCATCTCTACTGGTGTAACAGTATTACAATGTAATGATCCTGTGAATGTGTGTTCACTTTTTATTTTATTTATTAATGCTAATTTTTACTTTTAAACACAGCATTGACTCTCCTTTAACCTGAAGCTGTTTGAATGTCAGTAGGGAAATCAAACACTAATCAGCTCTGCAGGTTTAAAGGATTATGACTTTTGCTGTTAAATTAAATGTATTTTAAATTAAATTAAATAGTGACCTAGTGGCCTTCTGATTGAGGATAATGGATGGCTTCAGGTTGATGCTATGTAGCCCAAGATTATTCCTTTGATTATTTTCCTAATGCTTAAAATGTATTTCACTGTGAACTCCACTTTCAAGAAATACTGTAAAAATTCAATGGTAACACTTTACAATAAGGTTCATTAGTTAACATTAGTTAATGTATTTACTAACATGCACTAACCATGAGCAATACATTTGTTACTGCATTTGTTCATCTTTGTTAATGTTAGTTCATACAGCTGTTCATTGTTTGTTCATGTTAGTTCACGGTGCATTAACTAATGTTAACAAGATTTTAATCAAGTATTAGTAAATGTTGAAAATAACATTAACAAAGATTAACAAATGCTGTATATGTGCTATTCATTATTAGTTCATATTAACTAATGTAGTTAACTAATGTTAACTAACGAACCTTATTGTAAAGTGTGACCAATTCAATCACCCATGAACCATACAGATCCATTCTTTTCCCCAAGGAAATCTCTCAAGCTTATAGATTGTTTCATCCGTCCCCAAAGAGAAAGGAAAAGCACTTTCGGATCTGATTCAAATATCCTGACAGGCATATAAAAACTCAGTATGCATATGTAAGGTCTCATTTGTGCAGCTCATTTCAGCATCTGGTGGCAGATGTCTCAGACCTCAGTGTCCTCTGAGGGAACGTCTGTGTTCTCATTACTGCAGTCCGGCCACATCTCACTGCTCTCATACTGTATATACTAAACTCCTACAGGCCACGAGCTTGTGTTTGTGTTAGTCAGGGCCGTCTATAACAATGCAGGTTAACTCAATGTCTTGAGGTTACTAAAGGTCAGTTAAAGGGACAGTTTGCCTAGAAATAATGAATTCTGGCTGAATGCAGAACGTTTAGCAGAATGTCCAAGCTGCATATTTCTGTACAATGAAAGTCGATGGCGGATTCGACAAAAAGATCCATGAAACTCAAGACATAAGGCCAGATTTACAAACCTGAAGGGCAAACCCCAGCACAAACCCTCTTTTGGCATTTAAAAAAAAACAAAAAAAAAACAAAAACTACTGTCGGGATTTACTAAAAAATGCGCAGGGAAAATTTGCAAAGATGTGTTATTTTTGTGGCTGACCTTATTGAATATGCATTTGTAGGAGTTTCCTGTTCAGATGCAAATTTTATGGGTGGACAGTATTTAAATGAATCATGCAAGGTGATTTACTAATTTACTGGTATCTGTATCATTTTTTAATGTCTTAAACTAGAAGCTAATTTGCACAGGTCTAGGTTGATTCCCTGCTAGTTGGTCATTATGGAAATGATCCGGCTGGGTCTGTGTACTTTAATGTGTGCGTTGTCAATAAGATGATAACGATAAAGATATAGTTCTAAAAATCATTCTCAATATTAAAGAATAGCAGAGTTCACAGCTATAACAAAAATGGGACGGAAATTGATATGTTGGAATCACTTTCAGAAAGTTTTTTTTCCAGCTGATGAACAATAAAAACATTGAGAGCCAATCAGAATCCATGCTGTAATGAGATCGAGCACTTAAAGCGACAGACAAATACACGCTAAGAATAAACAATGATTTCGTCCTCTGGTGCTAACCATTCAACCCAGTCTCACCCCAAGACGTCATATAACTGACGTTTTGGGACGTCTTTTGACCATACGTCAATATTCGCCTTTTTAGGGCCCCCTTAAACGTCGGTAGATGAGGTTATGGGATCCTAACTCTACCCCATACCTAAACCTAACCCTAAACCTAGCCCGTCACCTAACTGACGTTAAAGGTAAAGCATCAGTTGTATGACGGCCCGGGATCGCCATCTACCGACGTTTAAGGGGGCCCTAAAAAGGCTGATATTGACGTATGGTCAAAAGACGTCCCAAAACGTCAGTTATATGACTTTTTGGGATGAGACTGTGTTAAACCATTCCTTAAATTCTCTCTTTGTTTATTTAAGTATGACATATATTATTTACAAAAATCACATTTGAATCTGGAGCAAAAGTTTGACATCAAAGGGAAACTTACTATATTTATGAGCAATTAAATGTTGAACAGTTTAAAAGCAGTTAAGTTGGTAACTAGCGGCCGCCCTGCTGCTGCAGTGTGCAGAAGCAGATATCATTACTGTATATTACTGTGTTTGAATTCCCTCTGTGCTTGTGCTATTTCATATCTGACGTTTTTGGAAAGAAGCACGGCTCACTTATGATTTATGCATGCCATAAATAGAAGATAGGAAGTGTAAAATTGAAAATGTATCAAAGCTGAACATTTGCTGCTTGACTTAGCAAAGAGAAAAGTCCTGTTTGCATGAGTGACTGCTCTGTGATTGAGGAAAAAGGTCTTTTTAGACCAGAACGGTGTGTCCTGCCTCTGCATAAAGGACTTACGGGATGCTGCCAGAAGAAACTTTAATCAATATAACATTTTTTTTTTTTTTGCCTCACTATGCAAGTTAAAGGCCTTCATTATACGCACAGTCACGTTCACTATAAACCTGACAACACCTGATGGCTATGTACGCTTTGATGAAACATTTTTCACAAGCAATTAACTTCAGATATCTCATGTCAAAAGTTTGCATCGAATGCTTTGTTTATCCAGCTGATACAGATGTGTTTATCAGCGATTATGTGCGGGTGTAATGGATCTGTCACTCTTTCACCTGGATATGAATAGCAGTGATTCTTGTGAGGAAAAAGATGTCTGAATTATGCTTATCTTTTGATTAAGGTACATAAAAAATGAAGCCAGCAACACTAACAAGCCAAATAATTGTCCAACAAAAGCTATAAATAATTCTTCCAGTACTTTATTTATTATGATTTTAGTAGTCAAGTCAAGTCATCTTCATTTATATAGAACTTTTAACAAAGGATTGTTCCAAAGTGGCTTTACAGTGATAATAGGAAATTAGAGTAAAATAGATTGTTTTGGTTTTATAACAGCTCTAGAAGCTAAAGTTTTGACTGATTCACTTCCATTGCAGCGATCATTAGTAATTAACTTAGGGGTTAACAAAACACCGTTAACAAAACACCGTTTTAACAGAAAACTCTTAAGTTCTCTCTACGCAAACTTCAAAAATGCGAACCCATGAGAACGCCGATGGCATGTACACAGATGTATTAAGATCGCACTTCACAGGTATGCGCATTTGAATTCCTTCCCTAAAAAAAACAACCCTCAACAGGTGGGCGCGTGGACCTTGGGAAAACTTTTTCACCAAGATGAAGGCAACCACATGTAGTGGGTCAACCTCTGCTTGGAAACAGCCTTCCCTTCTGCTGGTTTCTGTAACAGGCAAGAGCCGGTCCGATGTCCAGGCTTTGCATTCTGTGTAAGTAAAACCGCAATGGAGCAGACGAACAGAGAAGGGTTCGTGGGCACGTTCACCACCTGATCCCTCTTAGGGAGAGGTAGGAACCTTGGACACAAATCCAGGCCGGGGTCTCAGCTCGTGAGAGTAGCTGGCCTGAATTCCAGTCACAACTCGCTGACTGACAGCGAGCAAGTCCCTACCCTCTAGCAGAGACCATGTGAGCAGGAGAACTGTTTCAACACAGAATTTTTAACTTACTGCCTGCAGTGGCTCAGGGGCGGTCTCTTCAGTGCAGTAGCACCAAAGATAGACCCAAGAGGATAAAAAGGGATGCAGGGATTTCCCTTGCTCCCCCAGGAACTTGGCGATCAGGACGTGCTACCAATGCTTATGCATCATGATGTGCATCTATAAAACAGAGGCACACCATTTTGATGGCGAAGGAAAAGCAATCTCCAACCCATCTTGTAGGAAAGAGAGCACTGAAATGGCTGAAGGCTCTCAGGATATCCTCACGGAGATAAGACTCATTCAACAAATAAGTTCCACTTGTATTTAGCAAACAAATTCCTCTTTTTAGGGGGTGTCTGCAGAAGTGATGGTGACTCCGTAACCATGCCCAGTTTTTGAACGTGGGTGCCATCATGCCCTAGCCCTGAAATGTACTTAGGGGAGGTCCAGAAGGCTGTAGAGGAAAACCAGGTCTGGTAGGGGCAATAAGGGGCAACTATCAAGACCTGCTCCATTCCTGACCTAGCACAACGGGTGCAAGCGACATGCACGCACAAGACATGAGCAACGCTCAACACTAGATGTGAAGATCACTGAGCTTCAGGAGCATCTCTGCTCAACATCTAAGAGTGATCCAATTCACTGAGCTTCAGAAGCATTTCTGCTTTTCTGAGTGTGATGAAAATCACTAAAGTTGAAAAGGTCGCCAAGCGACAATGAATCGCATAGCCGATTTCTTAGAAGGCTCACTGGGGAACGCATTTCTGTGCAGACGGAGGTCGCCCAGGCCTCGTGGAAACTTGTTCTAGGAGCTGTTTGGCGAAGGTCTGAACACACGCTGAGGGTTTGACGGCAGGCAGGGGTTATTTTTTGTCACACAGCTCTGCCTCGATCATAAAGCTAGTGGTGAAGCAGTCTTCATATCGAGGAAGCCAAGCGGCTGTGTCTGCCATGAACAATCCCAGGATGTCCTTCGAAAAAGAGTAGGGGTTTAACCCTGGCATCCTGGCCAAATTTGCCCCTTGGCCTCTGTCCATCATGGCCTCCTAATCATCCATCCCCATATACTGACTGGCTTCATCACTGTCTCCTCTCCACCAGTAAGCTGGTGTGTGGTGGGCGTTCTGGTGCAATATGGCTGCTGTTGCATCATCCTCCTGGTTGAGGAGATTCCCCCTTCCATATGTAAAGCACTTTGAGTACCCAAAAAGCGCTATATAAATAAAAATATAAATGTAACAAATTATTGGCTTGTTTTAACAGTACTCGAAGATGACAGGCTCTCTAAGTGTGATCCCAATCAGTCGACTCATCTACAACGTCGAACATGAGCAGGGAAAGGGAACTAATTTCATGCTTCATAATGATATCTCCTAAGGGTAGCATGTACAGGGTGAACAGCAACAGTCCTAGTACTATAAGAGTGATTTAAGAGCTGCAGCAGAGGGGACAATTTTCAATTTCTATTTTTATTATTATTTTTTTTAAGCTTGACTGTCCCTGGTCACTACATGCTTCTATTATGTTGGACATAGCAAACAGTCTTGTAGGTCTTGTACAAAGTCTTGCAGGTTTGAAACTACATGAACATGAATAAATAATGATAATCAGAATTACTAAATTTTGAATAAACAATCCTTTCCAAAGGTTAGCTACAAATGTGTGAATCTAAAAAATGAAGGTTTCTTTCTGTGTGAGGATGGCAGGCAGGAAATATGCCATGTGGGAAATGTTAGAAAGTATCTGACCATTAGATCTCCTCCTTCTCAGTCTGCACATCCACCTAATGAGAAGCACCAGAGGTGTATTTTCACAGGGACGTCTCAAGTAGACAGCTGCATACTGAGGGGAGAGATCTTTACAGCTGACTTCCCTAAATAATTCATGATTCTTGAAGAGTGTCAAGCAATAAAACCCCTTTTAGTCACAGACCACAGGCACATGGATGTTTACAGATGCTGTAGACATCAGGCCTTTGGGGATTCCTCATAAATGTGACGCCCATCAGAGGATTTCAGGTCTCTGTGAGGTTTATGTCAGGTAAGACCCCCGTGTTTCCTGATGCTCTTTCTCTGATGCTGCACATGACCCGTGTCATAAGAGATGATGTTGCAAAGCTTCTTATCCAACGGTAACTCACAGATGTAGACCAGAGGTGTGACAGGGAATAGGGACAGTCGAGACTATAGTTTTACCTTAAATGTAAACATTTATCAACATTCTGGCAGCTTATTTAATATTTGCATAACCTGTTTACATTTAGCGGTCGTTGTCACATGTGCTTGATTGATATTGTCACATCTAAATGATGCTCGTGTGTTTGGCTGCTGTCCTTGGTGCTGAACGGCTGCCTGTGTGAAAAATGATGCATTAATGCAGGAGAGAAGAAATGTAGATTTTTCTTCTACCCAAAGTACTTCATATTTGTACCATTATTATATCTATACATGCTTCATTTATTTTTATGTTCTTGACAGACATGCTTTCATTTATTCTCTGATTATTTTTGTTTCATAACAATGTCTGTGCTGAAATAAAACCATTGGTGAGGTCCGTCATCATTGACATTCACTGAGTCTCATGTGTTATTAGTAAAAGTCAAATAGTGCTAATTGCATGTCAGAGCTGCTGTGTTCAGTTAATGAGTGTCATGCATCTGATTGAGATCAAATGAGCCTGTTTCTCACAGGATCACTGATTTCTAATGATTTATTTAACAGTCTATAATTCTAAGTACCATTTTAATGTTATGCAACGGTCATCCATTATTTACCATTGCTAAATGCATAAATGTCAAATACTTCACCTGATGCAGCCTTTATGCTAATTAAGTCAGAGCTACTGCATTCAAATACACAATTCTTATTTGTAATTGAATATTGCAGTGTTTCTAATAAATTATTGAGCCATGCACATCATTTTTTTCAGTCATGAGCCCTTGTAATCTTTAATCAAAATAACTTGCAGTGACATCTCTTCTCTTCTCTGATGACTTGTTTACTGGAGTGAGGGCGGGCCAAACTGTCAATCAATTGAGATCACAGAAACAGCAAACCACAACGATCCAACAATCCAATCAATTCCCGATGGACAACATCAAGCCCCGCCCTACATTTCTCGTTTCTCGTTTGTTTAGAAGCCGTTTCAATTGAATACGTCATAGGGAAAAAATAAGCTTCTATTTCACTCACCATGATTTAATTTTCATCTGCAATTCAATGGCATATTTAACTTTGTTTCTGATCAAACGTCAGAAGTTTTGTACTTTCTGTGTGACCGTCTGTGAGCAGATCAGACAAGAGTCAAGGACACAAAGACGTCTTCACTGGAGTCTGACCATTTGACAAGCTTCATTGTTATTCTATCACTCGTAGCAGGATTAGAGATATATCAGAAACGCTCATGTGAAGGTGAAGAGGTGCGGATATACTCCAATGAGGAGAAAAACTCCAGAATTTTGTCCTACAAGAAGCCCTGTGACATTTAATCTATCGCTGCGGGGAAGACGAGAGATGGGACGACTTTCATCAAAGTATGTCAACACTGGAGAGGAGGGTGAAAGACACGCGAACCCAAGACGTTATAAATCCTTTAGCGTGAATATGACACGTACACCCTACCCCACACCTAAACTTAGCCCTCACAGCACGTGTTATATTAACGATAACGGGTGCCTTTAGCGTAGTATAGCGCCGTTTTGTCATATAGCGCTCTATATGACGTTAAAGGATGAGAACGGGCTGCACAACCTCACGTCTGAAACACACTTGCGATTGCTCAAAACTGAAATAATGAAATCTCTGTGTTTTTTTCACCAAATAAGTTAACTGGAAACCTTGCCCTCCAGCCGATTCTAAAGATGGTCAGTGCAAATTGACTTCATAATTGACCTATACTCTGTGACTGCGTAATTGATTTGATCAATGAAATTGGCTGCAGAGTGGAGTTTGCGGACGTCTTCAGATATTTTCTTCAACCTGTACAATATATTAATCAATTTGGGTCTGATAACAAGGCATCAAACTGTTGTAAGACGAAAGAAAAGGTGTGTGTTACATTTTTCCATTTTAAAAAAGAAAATACAACGTAAAGACAACGAATCAGACTAGAGCTTGTCTGAATGAGAAAGTGAACGGCATTTTTTGTGCATAATATGCATCAGATGGTCAGTGTAAACACTGTGGTGTGACCCATTCTGAGAGGAGCTAAGCAAAGCTCTTTCAATAAAAACACACTGTGTGAAATGCTGGTGTGTAAAAGCAGATGAAGCAACGTTGCAAACTTGCACGATGACATCACCTGGGGTGCCAGTTCTGAACATAATAACTAGCCAACAGAAATCACTGGAGTTCATGAATTTGAACTTCAAATATGTATCCTTAAGGCAGCTTTAAAAAGTTTTAAGTTCCTCTTTGCAGACAGAGTCGTTGCCCTCAAGATGTGGTGAGGCAGGTAAAATATTTAAGATTGGTAATGTAATACTGTCCCTGCATTTGTTAAACTCTGCCATATTCGATTTGTTTTTGTTGATGTAAATTCAATTTGTCTGACTCTTTGAGCTTGTTGATGCTACATTGATTGATGTCAATTGTTTTTGTGCTTTTTGTGGTTGATTTTTGTCAAAAAAAGATTTAAAAAGCTCTCATTTTTTAGGGTTGCCTTGTCTGTCAGTGTAGTTTTAGAAAGTACAAATAGCCCAAAAGTGAAAATCCTGTCATTTTTTACTCACCCTCATTCCAAATGTCCAATCTTCTATTAATATTTCTTTCTTCTGTGGAACATAAAAGATGATATTTTAGAAAATTGTCTCAGTATTTTTATTTACTATGAAAGTCAGTAGGGTCCAATAATGGCCATAGTAGCCAAAAGATTTGTGTGTAAGTTTAATTAAATAACTTGTTTGATGCTTTTCTTATTTAACACAATAATGACATTAAAAAAAATCTTTATACTGAATATACATACTGAAATACTTTGTGTGGTCTGTACATTATTAAGTCATACGCTCTGTCTCTTAAAACTGCGATAATACACTATTATAATGATTCAAGACTTTTATGCACAAAAACAGGTAGAAAAACACTAATAATGGTTAACATTTTAGCTACATGCAACTATTTTCAAACAATACTTATCAGTACTGAATTTGAATGCACTTACATATTAAACATTTCCCTCAGATGTCATCTTGGGTGTGAAGTACGAAGTAACCAGAACGGATATTTGTAATCCCAAATGTGGCTTCACACACAGAGGCTTATCTCTGTTATCAGGTCAAAGCTAAATGTTGTGTCACTTGCTGGTCTACTCGCTCCGGCTCAAGGGCGAGACACTCTGAGATACTCCAGATCTTCATCCTCAGAGGAGCTGCAGCGATAGAGAAGCACATACATACAAATGTGGAGATTAGCAGCTGTGTTCACTGAGAGCTGGAGGGTTTATCTATTATCTGTTTCCTTTGGACCCCCTTCACTTCACTGCTCACTGGGAAAATCTGTGACTCGAACACACACACGGAGAAAAGCTTCTGTGAAGAACCGCTCGAGAGTTTTTGCCTTCGAGGTTCCACAGGTTTGTGTGGGGAGTCTCTGAATCAGGCCTTGACCCAGATGACACGTAAAGCTGCAAATAGTTTCATACACTTGGAAATGTAAAGCAACCTACGGCGTGACATCAGCGGATCGATTTGACTATTAAAATGATAATCTGTCTGGGAAATCCTCCAGTCGGCCGGGAGAATTTAAAGCGTCTAAAGAGCGAGCGAGTCCCACACAGCGCCTGGAGATATGCAGATTCACTTTCAAAACACACATATAAAATCAGTTCAAGAGATTTAATGAGAACCAGCTCCCAATAAAAAAAACCCGAAGAAAGAAAAAAAAACAGCAAGGAGAAAGAAGAGGAATAGATGAAGGCCACAGGCACATAAAATAAGCTTGGAGAAGTTAAACGTGACAAAGGTGCCAGCCTATTTTCTCTGAGATGAACTGCAAGGGGATTCTGTGTGTTGGAGTCCGAGGTCAACGAGGACGAATATCACCTAAGTGTTTAGTTTGTGTCACAGAGACGATAACAGGTTTGCTAAGGCACTGCAGACACATTGTTCTGCTCCTTCAGTTTGACTGTTGACCTTGAGTTTCCTGCATCAAACCCAAAGGGAGATGATTACCACGAACAGGTTTAAATTCACAAACTCATGTTGTCGACTAAGGATAAACAAAGACATTAAAAGCTTCAAATGAGCTTTAAGGTATTTTACAACCTGAACAAATTAAAAAAGTTTCCTTTTCATTTGCATTTCATATTAATAAGTGTCACTCATTGAAGGTCTGACGATTTGATCTGTCAATCAATCATAACAATGTTCACCCTCAGTTGTTGGGCTTTATTGTCTGTATATTGAACTTGTTCTTTTGATTTAGACATTGTTAGATCTTGGTGTCTTGTTAACAAACTAAGCCACTGAAGGGGTCTTGGTGGAGGTGGAGTATCGAGCTTTGGATTGCTTCTGTATTTTTTATTTGTATCGGTCAGTCCAAGCTTACCTCAGCACAAACACAAATCTCTTCCCCAAACTCAATAACTCATCACAATCCTGGCCAGTGATAGAAGCCCCAGGCGCTTCAGTTTCACATGTTTCAGCTGCTCAAAATGTTTCTGGCCTCGTCTCTTCCTGACCAGACTGTCAGAATTTTAAATGCTCAGCACATTTTTCCATACGCCCATATGAGAATCAAATATCAGCCATGATTACTGAAATAAAAGCATCTAGATGCTGTTGTGTGGATCAAACGGGATAATTTTCTTCAAAATGCACAATTTGTGTAATTACACATAGTCATTTTGTGATATGACGTAAGCTTTAATGAAAACTCGAACTCTGATGATAAAAATTAAACATTCAATAGTGTATAAAATGATATTTACATTAGCCAAGTTAATTAATCATCCTGTTTATGTATTGCAGTTAAGTTAAAATGAACTAAGTAAATACTATAGAATATTTTCTGTGTACATATTTAAAAATGTACAGTTAAAAATAATTGAGTATCTGCATTTGTTTTAGTGAATGTTTGATTAAATATATCAAAATTAATTGCAATTATTTTTTTATAGAAAATTTAAAAATACATTATATTGTATTATAAATAGAAGTTGTATTATATATAGCAGCATTATATTGGCCATCAAAGACTCTGCTCCATGAAATCTGCATCAGTTTGTCAGTATATAAATAATATGAATCTCTGCAGTTGTAAGTTGCTTCTCTACCTAAAGATGTCAATGTTATTTTTCTGCAGGTAAAATATAAACAGGACGCTTCTTTTAGCTCAGTGCACTTATCTAAAATGATCTTACCATCTGGATTCAAAGGTTTCTTCTCTATTATTTAATCATACAGCTTTAAAGCAGAAGAGTACATGTAATGGAAATGGGTTTGTGGGTGTCTTGGGCATCGTACTGGCGTTTGTAAGTCAATCTTGGAAGGATATAATGGCATGAGGCTTCATAGACATGGTGGGAAGGAAGCCATTTGACACTGTTGACAGTGTCTCGCTGTATTTTCATGATGTTTGGAGAATAATGAAGCTCAGGAGCGAGCGGGGGGGATTTGAAAGAAACACATTTGCGTAGGACCGATGGCGAAGGCTTTGTGCTTTGACTTGATGTGGCACATTAAGATGGCAACCAGTGTATGAAGCTCTATTGGCATCTTATTGTCAGAGGCGGATGCAGAATTTGCTTGTCATGTTGAACTGCTTTTAAAATTCATGGAAAAATTCATGCATAATTTACCAGTCCTCATTTCTGTCTCGGCATTTCGGGAGTTTTTTTTTTTTTGCTTTTTTTTTTATCAATGGTTGTGTTACATTAATATATCTTGCAGTTTTCATAGCTGATCTGCCTGTTAAATGATATGTGAAACTGAAGAAACTCAAGATTTGTGGAAGGAATAATGTTCTAAGGCCGAAACATCTCTTGTGTTTGAGAAAAGATGAGGCTGAGTCTTTTGTTGTCAGCTCATATTAAAGTCAGCATGACACGGAAGTTGCAATAGTCTTTTCTTTCCAAGCAAGAAAAAATATAGGGCGGGACATTTATTTCAATCGGAAATTGAATTGATCATTGATTGGATTTATATTAAACTGCTGATGTCTTACAAGCTTTTGAGATGAGATGCTTTTGCTTTTGGTCAACTGAACATTTAAGAGAGCGGCCTCGACTGAGTGTTTGTGATTATCTGTGTCAATCCTGTTACATCTTTCCATCTTCAGGTCAAGCAAAAAAAAGTTTGTGAAAACGTTTACCATGTCTAACGAGGAAAGTGATATGTTGCTATAGCATCCTTTCAATGGACTTCACATGTCATCAGTGCTGGGCTGCTGGCCAATACATTAATCTCTATGAAGTAAAGTTTCGGCGTTATTTGGTGCTGTCTTGCGTATTGATAGATTTTGTATTTTCATATGTAATCCATTCTGTCTGTGTTCCAAATGGCCCATTCAGATGTATGGCCCATAGAAACTGATGGTGTGAATGAATAAAAAGAATCAGCATTGCTCAGAGTGGATTAGCAAGTTAGATGGATCTCCTGTGGGAGGTCCTAACAGGTTTCTATTGTTTGTAGCTCATTGTCTTCATGTAAAGTTCTGTCACACAGACTGTTTTGTTGAAGGGTGACATACTAACATCACTGCTGAAGGACTGCTACACTGCAAACCTTCAACAAATTGTTCTCCCAACAAAAACTGGTCAAGCGTACGTATTTTATGTATTGGAGAAATCTAATACATTGGCGAGCCACCGAAACCACTGCTCAGCAATGCCAAAATCTAACGGCATGGAAGTAAAATAATGGAAAATGTAAAAAAAAAAAAAAAAATGCACTAACTGGATTTTTTTTTATTGCATTAACTGTGCTTGTATTTCAATGCATTGTATTTTTAGGGCTTGCATTTTAATGGGCTGAAATTGTAAACTGTGAATATTTTAATTCAAATCATTTCACACATTTTCATTATTAAAAAAAAACAAAATTGAGTACCAATATGCTATTCTGTTTTTATATTATTTTGTAAAATGGCTAATATTTTAATAATCCAGGTGGTGTGTTTAAGAAAACACATGTGCCATATATGTTTTGTAATAAGTTAACTTATCAATGTTATCAATGGCATAATTATGATAACTTTAGTCTATTACAGGTTACCATACAAAGACTAAACAACTACTAAACACACAATGACAGAGTAAGAGATAAGCCACCTATTCTGTTTTATAGAGATGACAGAAGATATTTAAATATATATTGATGAACTGGTGACATTTTCACCAAAAAGAGACCTGAATCCAAATTCAGACCCAATGTCAGTGTGACTGCAAAGTGAAATTGGTTCTTTTTCATTCCTTTCACCTTCTGGTCCACGTAAAGCAGCCTAAGTTTTAAAGATAATAAAAGTTAAGGTTTGGAAAACTAGAATCCATCGCCACAGTATCATTTCGTGATTCACATGCACATGTTGACAGCATTCTATCTCTGTATCTGTCTGTGATAATCTCTGCTTCTGTTAACATTATAATTTCATCAAAATGTTTCCTATAACCATCCAAACTCTCAGGAGCAGACAGGCCTCTGTATCAGTGTTTGGGGGCGTCTGGGCGGCCATCTGAGTGACAGCGCTTCCCCAGCAGCCTGGTAAACCACAGGGAACAAGCAAAGGCTTATAATTACAGTGTATCCTCCAGTCCTAATAGCAACTGCTTATATTTAATTACATACTGTCATCGGCCCAAACAGCGCTGAGAGTGCAGAACGCTGCTGTTGCCTTGACAACCAGTGGAGAAAATTAAGGTGATTAATCAGCCGAGAGAATGACGGGAAAATACTCAGTCCAAACAATTTACGGATCACCCGACTCTATGGGAGTTTGGTAAAACAAAACTTTTGTTTTGCACACATCACATGGGCTCTTGCACAGAAATGGATGGAAACATTTTGGACCTTGTTGGATTATCAATCTTTGCTCGTTGAACCTATAAAGTTTTATGGCTCATTTAATGAGAATGAGCTGAAATGACTGTGTGAGGGGCTGGAAACATCATTTCCCCTCAGCGGGACCATGTAAATCATCATCCCATGATCAAAGCCAGTGCGAATCACATCTGGATGTCAGTCTGAAAAACAGCAGGACTCAAAGCCCTTGGAGACCAAACGATTGTTCATTTTCAACCTGTCTGGCTGCTTTATTTCTAAGCGTAGTTTGATCCAGGGAAATCATGAGAGTTTGTCAAGATGACGAGATAAAAGCTGCTGAATGGACGATAAATCATCAGACTGTCACCACTAACGTCACAATGATTCATGATTTCCTCTTTTTAAAAAACAGGATTAAGTTATTTATGATCACGTTTGCTGATAATAGAAACGTCTATCATCCTCTATTATAATGAGCTGAGACCATGGATCAGGTATCGAGTGTTAATTGAATATTCAGCTCAATGTGTCTCTACGGGCCCTATATTTTGACCATCCAAGCACATGGCCTAAAAGGGTTGTCACTATTCTCTTAATGAGTAATGGGTGTGTTTTGGGCGTAACGTGCAATAAATCAATCAGAGTGTCATCTCCCAATCCCTTTAAAAGCCAGTGCCGCTCGCGCTATGCCGGATTCGCTATTTACATGGTGCAATTTGCAAGCTGAATGCTTCTCCAGAGAGGAAACAGATCAGCTCTTGCGCGAGGTTAAAGCGCACCATCAACGGGACAAACCGGATTCCACCATATCTTTATGTTCACAATAATAATCTTTTACATTATAATATTTGATTTGTTTGTGTGTTGCTGCTGTACACCCTGTTAGTGAAATAAGTGTTGTGTACAAGCGAGTGTACAATAATAAGCGAGTGTACAAGCGCTGTAGACCCGCCTATAGGCGCACATTACTAACGCGTTCTTTAAATAACTAAAAATACTGCTTTTTGTTGGTCAATAGAACTGTCTATTTTAGATGCACCCAAACACATTTTCATTTTCAGACCAGCACACCCATGGGCGCAAATGCATTTGCTATTTAAACAACGTGGCCGTGAACGTGTTAAAGGACGTGAAAATGAAAACTGAGTCAGGCTGAAACTAAGCTTAAATAGAGAGAGGATAATGAGATAATTGATAGGTGCACAGATGAAACTTATTATGTGTGTCCCTGACAACAAACAAAGGAAGAACGTTACTGATTGAAAACAAGAGTCCATGTGGTGTGAGAGTGTGACAAGGAGTAAAGTTTACAAGGGTAATATAATTATTTGTAGTAAAATGCTTTTATATGGACATCAGTAGTTTTTTTTTTTCTTTCACAAAGTTTTCTTGTAAACCTATCATACAGTAATGAAACTTTATTTTAAGGTCAAACTAAACCGAGATCTATTATTTAAATGTCTTGGCATTTTGATGAATAATGGTAGAGCTACGAATAAATCACTTCATAAATGTGAAAATATCAAACTTTTCCATTTACAATGATCCATCATTCACAGCTAGATGTTGTTAAAACTTTACAACTCTGCATTAAAATGCTGCGTTATTGGTTTCCTCATAATATCGCTGGATTGTGTGTGTGTTCACTACAGGGACCAGTGTGTCAGCCCAGTTTGAGCAGTTCACTTGATACCAGGCTGCGGATCGATGAACTCTGAGCTAATAGAAAAACCTATTGCCCTGGACACAGACGCGGCCAATGCGTTTGTTTGGACGAGGCTCTTTTTGCTCTCTGCCGTACAACCAATGGGAGACCCGAGGGCTTCTGGGTAACGTTAGCTGCCATTAACATTCGGATACAGAAACAGCTTCTCCATCCTCAGGCATATTTCTCTGCACCGTTCATCATCGCTAAAAGCTTTTTATTTAAAGCTACTTTATCAAATGTATTCACATTTCACATGTGGTTCTTTTGGTCACCGTTATTATGTAAGAACATTTCAGCACATTCATATTTCTGGAAACGTGTCTAAATCAGATGCACCTCAATCTACTGGTGAACAAAAGCTTTTGCATCAGCCTCCCAGTCAGGTTGTATCATAGTGGAGGGTAAAAATAACAATTCCCTGCTGTCTTACTGTGTCATACTTACTGCTTATACAATATCATATCCAACTGACGAATGAATTATGAATGAGTGTCAAATGTGTGTGTGTGTGTGTGACTGAAAGTGCTGATGTATGAATTCTAGACTGATGAGAAAAATCTCCACCTCCCTGGACAAAATCAACTTCCCTCTAGCAAAACACTCACAGTTACATTACAGTGTTCAGGATGTGTGTTATTCTGTCCATCAAAATTGACAATTCTTATTTTTATAATGGAATATTGCAGTATTTATTTAAATTATATAATTTAACCCTAAAACCGTATTCTGGACAAATGTGGGCAAAATAGTTTTGATTTATTTTTTTAAAAATACTTCCCTTTATCTGAGCGGTACAAGACTTGGCTACTTTTCCTAAATTTGCCTCCTGAACACACACAATTTTTTTTTGACTCAATTCTACAATGTTAAGTGGGTGAAAAAAACCCTCCTTAATCTTGTATTTGGGTCAAAAATGGGCACCCATAGAAATGAATGGGGAAAACTGTAATTTAGAGCATTCTAAAATAAGCCAAAATAAGACACCAGATGACAGCAAAGTCACTTCATCTTTAGGTTTTAGCTCTAAGAACTTATTGGAATGATATTTTAATGTAGTTAAAAAATAAATAAAACATAAAAATAAGCATAATTTACATAGAAAATATGGTACTTTTTGAAGATAAGAACCAAAAATACCCCCAAAATAAAAAATTAAAAAACACCATAAACACATTCTTTAAAATACTCTTTTGAAACAACTTGAGAGTGAGTAAATAATCACAGACATTTTAAAGTGAACTATTCCTTTAAGGCCAGAAATAAGCACTAAACAAGTAGGCACAGGATATTGTGGTGGTAAAAAACCCCTCCATACTCAAGAGAATGGTAGAGTTTACTTCAGAGCGGTAGAGTTTACTTCAGTTGGTTAAATTTCTATAGGAATCCACACAAATGAATTTCACGTGAGAGTAAATGCTTAACAACGTGTTCAAGTTCACAATGGATTCAAAAGCTGCTTGAAAGTGACTTCTGTGTGTACTGTGCTTCATTAACAATAAACAATTAATCTTTTTTGCCTGTGAATTGTGACTGAGATTTTGCTAATGTGACCACATGGCTCTAAACAATTAAACATGACAACAATGACTTACCTTTAACTAACTTCAGCAAGATTCCAATCAAACTGTTGCTCCACCATAACAGCAATTCCCTGAAAAAGAAAAGAAAGAAAAGAAACTGCTACAGCACCTCTTGTGGCAAGGATGATATGCAAAGTGTACTAACCGAAAGATTTACTCTTGTACCTTTAAACAGCTACAGGTTGTCTCCAGTGCTAGTCAAGCGGGTGTGTGTGAGGTAGGATTATCAAGGTGGGCTCATCCATTGCCTGAAACAGAACAGCTGTTTAAGTTTGTAGAAGTTCCACTGGACAAGGGCATCTGCCTGATCACTGAGATGATGATTAACTGCACATTCTCACCAGTCACTTCACCAGATTGTTTGGATAAGGGACACTGCGCTTCAACAGACCAGATCTGGAGACTTATTTCAAAAGTTTTTTTAAGATCCTTTACATCTAGAGGTCTCATCTAAACTGAATTTGACACACTGATGTTGTGAGAGAACAATAAAGGATTTCCCAACACATTATTTGGTGATATCAGGTCCTGCAAACTGACACTTGTGATGAAATCAGTCAGGTTATCCACTTTCATTGGCTTTCATTGCCAAATCCTTCATGGTGTAATTTCACATTTATAGTTTTTCTTCCGCTTCCTCTGCATGGAGTCATTTCTGCAGCATTAGAATCACACAACATAATTGTAAAAATAAAGTATTTTAACATCAAGTCATCAAGGATATTTTGTCGTCGACTTATCTCTGTCCATTGTTGATTGTGAGACTAATGTTATTTGTGAACTGCAGGGGGGGTGTGTCTCTGCTCTGCTTATATAGTTATTTCCACACAAATCTCTTTTTTTTCTCTGTGAGTCTGTTTCTCTTCATCTTTCTCCTCTGAAATGACCGTCTATGTGCCGGCAGTCACACCTTCCATCAAGGACGTTTTACGGACATTTTTTATTCATTTAACTCTTTGTTCCTCCAGACTGATATTGTGCTGCATGTTTTCATTCGACAGGAGGCTTACAGTTCACACATATTTTCACATCCTGACAGAGGCTTTTGTGTTCAGATGCCACATTGAAATAGCTTTTTTTTCTCTTTCATTTTCATTTGATCCAAAGATTTCACAATCATTCTAGGACATCCCATCATTATTCCATGAGAATAGGATTGAAATTCCACAGGGGTAAAGGGCCGAAGAGAGTCTTGATCGGATGGAATCTAAATGCGTTTCCTGCCCAGTCTAGTTTAGAGAATTTCAATTGTGAATAAAAATCATTTGAACTAGAAGCCCCTGGTTTTATTTTTCACTTTATCCTCATCTTTCCACCTGGTCTTCTCTCTCCCGGCTCCTTCAAGGGTGTCTTCACACACTCACCGTTGTCTTCTCGCTGTGCTGTTTAACCAACCATGCCAACGGCTGCAAATTGAGGGTGTTATTTGGTGTTTGGAGCCGTCGCTGTGTTCAAAGAGCCTCCGCTGGTCTTCCTTTATGAAACAATGACAGATGTACTGAGAGGAATGAGTGGCGGAAAAGATGGAGGTATATAAAGGCAAAAGTGTTCACACTATAAATAAATCTACAGACAAGACAAAGTACAGGAAGTACAACAGGGATTCACTTACACTACACTCTAAAAAATTTTTTTTATTAGCATTGATGCATCCATTAAGAACATCCATTATTAAACTGATACACAAATGCAACCATCAGGCCCTATTTCTGTCCTTCAGCTCAACTGTCACGAACCTGCACACACAGCACAGTGGCGAATGATAAATCTTTGATTCCTTCAAAAAAATGATCAGTTGAAAATATCTCAGCTGACTAGACATGACACGATCATCTATATTCAGAAGTGACCTGTTGCCTTCCTACCTCCATATGCTGCTTGCAGAGGCAGGATTTTTAAGTAAATGTAAACAAAGGGAATATTCCTATCATTGGAAATTTTTTATCACAGCTGACGTGACATGTCCAATAAAAGCACGAGTTCATCTGTCAAATCTTACCTAACCTACAGCAGCTTTTATATGTGAGTCAGCTATTTAAGAGTGCAGTGACTGGATCTAAGTGTGTGTTCACAGCATGTCATCATTAACATAATTATGCACCTGGGAAATTCGTAACTCGGAGTCAGGCATTCGAGACATTTCACGCATTCAAGATACAGTCAAGACATTAGCTGTTCTGGAGATCACATCTTTAAAATGATTAAATACAGCATGTTAACTTATAGCTTCAATATATCTCTATATCTAAATTATAGATATATTACATGATACTATATACGAGTGTCCCGTAATATTTTACTGCTGAAGTCACTGCTATTTTAAGTATTTCTTCATGCGGTCAGGTGGTACAAGCTGTACCTCTGTAATAGAAGTCCACTTGAGGTGAGGATATAGTGAGAACTATTAATGGGACGGTTGATACCAGGGCTCCGATGCTCCATACGCATTTTTAACTATTAGTCTTGTTTGAGATTAGCAAAATCTGCGCAGAAACGATCACCGGGGATCACCGCGAAATGCATGACTGGTAGAAATGTGTACGAGTGCGGTCCGCCTTGCTCTGATGTCATGCAGCTGACGTGTCAAAAAACTCTCGCGACCGCAAGGCGCACCTGTCGATTCTGCAGTCGCGCAGATCAAAAGCATGATGGGAAGCGATTTGCTGACGACACAGCTTAATGCTCATTAGTTTAAACAACAGTGATGTATTGTTCTCTTTTAAAATGTTTGATATTAAAACTCTGATATCATGTTTTATGTATGTTGTTGTGTGTGAATAAACTCTCTGACAGTGCGATATGGGTTATGATGTCATTTTTATTAAGAATATATATATATATATATATATATATATATATATATATATATATATATATATATATAAACACATATGTATTAAAGAAAAAAAGATTGATAAACACGTATTTGGAATGCAATTAAATTCCTTTTTAAAGTACTTTTGGTATCTTGTTCATTATATTTATTTTTATTTAAAAGCAGAACTTAAATTACATCCAGTTTATTAGCAACACCGTGCATGGGTGTGAATCCCGTGATATCCGCCTTTGATGACACCGCTAGAAGAGAGATCTGTCCGTCTTGCCCAAAGACAGTAAAAGAAATGGACACAGCAGCCCCACAGACTTCAACGGAGAAAAGTGAAGTAAATTAGAATCACTCACTTCCTGATGGCTGAGCGAACTGTGCAGGCTCAAACTGAGCTGGACGTAGATGTGAGGTGAGCAACCTGTCTGACAGTTGTACGTCTTCTAGTAGCTGTGCCAAGAGGAATCGGAATCATTCCCTACCAAATCTCAGAGAGCCGGAGATCATGAGTATTAGCTGTCCATAAGCTAGCAGCAGGATCAACTTTATGACTCTCTGTGGACTTCTCCCTTGACTTTATGCCTTCACGTCCCCCCGATTGCATTTAAGCTTCTCCTCCTGAAAATACGGTAATTTCTGTACTGTACGTGTTATGACCATACCAAAACTCCTTCTACGAGGCCATAAGATACAAGGTAATGGAGCTTTTTGAGTTTCCAGCTGTTAGATTACCCCCTTGGTGCAGTCGCTTTTGACTGCAGTCACAGTTTTCTGGCTACTCTTGAATCTCTTGAGTCACGTGACGTCTGCGCTGTATCAAGTGTATTTCTGACCGGCATGCACTGCTTCAAGTCAGCCGCCGATCGGTCTGCGCAGAGCTGCATGAAGTCGAACAAGTCTGCAGTATCGGAAAGTCGGAACGACTGGTTTGAAAAAAGTAAAAAGGAAATGATTATCGAGGAAGCATTATTTATTTAAATGACTTAATTCTAAATTTCCCTATAACATAAACTGTAAAAAAAAACAGAACACCCCAAATATTTTTTTAAAACTATTCACATAAATTAATTATGATCACATAGCCTAAACTGAATTTGACACAGTGATATTTACAGCTGAGAAAACAAAAGAGAAATATTCCATAACTTTATCATGACATTATAGGTAAAATAGTTATTGAGTCATTCCGGTTATCCTCTACCATTGGTTTTGATTGGAAAATACTAATGTAAGGCTACTTGTGGACTGCAGGGGGCAATGTGTCTCTGCTCTGCTAATATAGTTATTTCCACACAAATCTCCTTTTTTTTATCTCTGTATGAGGCTGTTTCTCTTCATCTTTCTACTCTGAAATGACCCTCTATGTGCCGGCAGTCACAGCTGCCCTCAAGAACGTTTTACTGACATTTTTTTTATTCAATTAACTTCTCGTCACAGTCCCTCTAGACCAATGTTGTGCTGTATGTTTTCATTCAACAGGAGGCTCACGGTTCACACACATTTTCACATCATGACAGAGGCTTTTGTGTTCAGATGTCACATTGAAATAGCTTATTTTTCTCATTAAAAGCTCCTCCAAAGATTTCACAATCATTCCATCAGTCGTTCATGAGAATTTGTTTAAATTCCACTGGGGTAAAGGGCCGAAGATGATCAAAAGCGTTTCCTGCCCAGTCTAGTTTGGAGAATTTCAATTGTGAAAAAAATAATTTGAACTAGATGGACCGGTTCTATTTTTCACTTTATCCACCTTCTCTCTCCCGGCTCCTTCAAGGGTGTCTTCACACACTCACTGCTGTCTTCTCGCTGCATGCTGTTTAACCAGCCATGCAACGGCTGTAAATTGAGGGTGTTATTTGTTGTTTGGAGCCGTCGCTGTGTTCAAAGAGTCTTCCTTTATGAAACAATGACAGATGTACTGAGAGGAATGACTTGCGGAAAAGATGGAGGGGAGATGTGAATACGGAGTTAAGGTCATTGATGAAATCTTTTCAGGATGGAAGCTACATGAACTGGTAGAAAACAAATAAATGCTGTTTAACTTACAATGTGTTCAACCATTTGGGACATAGAGTTTAAGGAATCCCTGCTGGAAAAAATAAAAAAATAAAATAATTATTCTTTTTACTGCACTAGTGGTGCTGAAATTAAACCCCCCAGGAAACTGATTTGATGGTCTTGCTTGATTCAGCACCATGGACAGCAGCTTTTAGTTTACAGTTGCAGCACTGTTGTGAATATGCTTCTTTTGGGTTTATATTTCTGAAAACTTATCCAGCTATACACAGACACTGAAATTACACAATATTGTACAACACTAAACTGCTTCATTTGACTGATAGAGTACTCAAAAGGAAGACTCTCATTTGGCTGCCCCACACAACCTCAGTACAGTTTATTGAATTAATAATCACACCTCCATTTCACCTTTTGTTTTGAAAAGTACACCACAGACATGCTCCAATGTATTTGATGCGATGTGTAATAAACACTGTTGAAAAGAGTGTCATAGTGCTGCTGTAAAAGTTTGACATGTACATGGCTCAAGTGCATGTCTCATATTTTCATTTAATCTGTAAATGTCTTTATTCTGTTTAATATTCGCAAGCTCAGCAATTTTGATTTATGTGAAAGAGGAGAACATCAGCCTGTCTGAATATTTCACTGTTAACTGAAGGAGAGAGAGAGAGAGAGAGAGAGAGAGAGAGAGAGAGAGAGAGAGAGAGAGAGAGAGAGAGAGAGAGAGAGAGAGAGAGAGAGAGCACAGCCCACTGGCTGAAAGAGAGGATGCTGCATCAGAGAGTGAGAGAAACAGGGATGATGAGGATGATGATGATGATGGAGGCAGAAGAAATGAACAGAGAGAAGAGAGTTTCACAACACTGATCAGGAAGCAGGTGCTGGACCTTCATCCACATCAGACTGAAGTCGGATGAAAAATGGATGTGCGAAAGGACTCGATGAGCTCCAGCATTTGACCGGACGAACTTCTGATTCACAGCGATCTAATCTCGAGATCATCGATCCGCAGTTATTCTGCTTCTGCGTGTTTCGCGGGATATTCTTCTCATTTCGCGCCTTTTAATCTGAAGCTGCACCGCATAAACGGAGGCTGATGATGAATATAAAACACATCAGGTTCGTCATATAATGGGGATCGAGGACGCGAGCATGAGGAACGGACGGGCTCTGTCCGATCAGTGGGCCGACAGCGTGGTGGTCCGGCCCCGGACGACCGAACAGCACATCACTGTTCACAAGAGGCTGGTGTTGGGCTTCGCCATCTCCATCCTCACCCTCATCATCGTCACGGCCATCGCCATCACGCTGAGCGTCAGCTTCGAGAGATGCGCCGCGGAGAGCAGCGGGGCTCTGCCCGTGAACGGCTCCAGCAACAGTAAGTGGAAACAGTCCCGGGACGGGAACATCAGTCACAGAGACACAGAGGAGGGTCAGCAGCCCTGGAGACACCTGCGCTTACCGGCCACCCTGCGCCCGCGCCACTACGACCTCCGACTGTCCGTGAACATGGAGAACTTCAGCTTCTCCGGCGAGGTGAACATCGAGTTTGAATGCGTCAACTCCACGAAGTTGATCGTGCTGCACACGGACCGACTGGAGGTGGAGAAAGTGCTGGTGTTTTCGGACAGTAAGAAAGCGGGCGTCATGAGGATCCAGCGCCGCTTCCACTATCCGCCCAAGCAGGTGTTTGTGATCGCGCTGCACAGAGAGATGAAGCCCCTCAGAACATACAAGATCAACATAACCTTTCACGCGCACATCGAGCACGAGCTCTTGGGCTTCTTCCGCAGCTCTTACGTGCTGAATGGAGAAAGAAGGTAAAAGTGGTTCAGTGTCCGTCTTAAAAAAAGTCTCTCATAGGATGATCATGAGTTGATATAATGCTGTTGCCATGGGAACTACTGATACTGATCCTTAGGTTACGCAGTTAAACAGTAAAACTTAATCCAACCCGTGTTTTGGCTGAAATTAACAAAATACAAAGATAATATTGCAGTTAATGTTAGGCTAAATCACAATATATTAATTTGGGATTTCATTCAAATAAGAATCTCACTATCTCACTAATCTCACTGTTTTAATTCCAAGCTACCCAAGTTTTACAGCATGTAACAATAATTGTTTTGTTATTTTACTAAAAAACGATGCTTACCATGATTGCCTTGGTAGGAGGTACAGAGAATTAAAAAATAGAAAAAATCATAAAAATCTCATGGATTGTCATAGATGAATGAAACACGTGAGGTGACAGGTTTAACAATCCCAGCCATCAAGATAGACGCATGTCCCAATTAAAACAAAACATCTTCATCCATAAAATTACTAACTAAAGGGATGGTTCACCCAAAACTGAAAATTTACTCACCCTCATCTTGCTCCAAACCTGCATGAGTTTCTTTCTTCTGTTGAACACAAAAGAAGATATTTTAAAGGATGTAGGTAACCAGACAGTTAACATTGTAGCCATTGACTTCCATAGTATGTTTTTGCTAATGTGGAAATCAATGGCCACCGTCAACTGGTTAACAACATTCTTTAAAATATTTTCTTTTGTGTTCAATAGAAGAAAGAAACTCATAGAGGTTTGGAGCAATTTGAGGGTAAGTAAAATATGAAAAGATTGTCATTTTTGGGTGAACTATCCCTTTAAATCTGGAAAAAATATTTGGATAAACTAAACTTAAACTCTAAACTTAAATCCAGCTTAATGTTAGGCCATTCACCTGTAAATTATAGTCTAACATTATTATCTGTATGTAATTTGATGTCTTTATCTCAGACAGTAACTGTTCTTCAGTGTTCAGGGAGGTCAGAGGTCACACAGATCTGAACACTAGTTAAACCTCTGGGTACTGAAGTCACAGCTGTGACTGACTGCGCTCAATGACTCATTTACTGTCACACACTGAGACTCGTAATCATGGGAAGTTTTCCAGCACAGCGATACACCTTCATAAACCCACACAGTTATATTTACATCAAAAATAACCTTCAAAAATAAACTATTTATGCAGTAACTACCATCATGCATTTATTTCTAAACAGTATATTGATATAATCAATATATAAACAGATTAGCCAATTCAAGTGTTCAGTTCATATGTGCTCCTGTTTAAACGACAACCCATTTTTGTTTGAAAATCTTCAGATCAGTAGTTAAAATCTTTTATACTCTTTAAGATGCACAGTTGATTATCACAAGCTCATACAGATATGTATGTATGTGTGTTGACTAGTTTTAGAACCGTTTACAGCTCCATATTCACAGTGATTTTACAAAATATCAACTTCTTGCTCTTGTTTTCCGGCATATGACTCTTTGTCCTCTGAGGGTAAAAAATGGCTCATGTCTGAATCATTGCCGCAGATTTTCCTGCATTTGAGACATGTTTAAGCCTTCTTTTACCCCGAATGGTTCGCTTTCATTGACATACTTCATAACCCTTCTGTCTGTCCGCCAGTTTCCTCCTTGTGTTTTCAATAACGGCTGAACCTTCTGCTTTCTATCAGCTGTAAACACAGCATGTTAAAAGCTCAGGGCCATTCATCCTTTTTCTTAAACTTTATTGTGATGTCTTAATATCGTAAAATCCATTGAAGAGCTCCTTTGAGATAAACTCAGTATATGTTGATCAGCTCCACAGGCTGTGAAGATCCTTGAGTTTAGTGTAATCAGCGCCTGCTGGCTGCTCGTATATTCATGAACAGCGGGAATCTCACTGGATTGTGGAAATACTTGGGTTGATGTAGTTAGACTTGGGCGCAGGAGTGTTGTTCCCTTTCAGTTGCTCACGTTCGACGTTGTCGTATGTTACGACTGATTGGGATCACGCCAGGGAGCCAGTCATCTTCGAGTACTATTGAAACGAGCCAATGGAATTGGCGTGCATGATTTGCATCACACACACCACCCCCCAGGTGCAGGTATAAATACTGAAGTGGATGCACGCACTAGTTGCCCGCACTAGTGGCGGAAAGGTGAGTGCGTCACTGTTTCAGTTCACTGTTCAGTCTTGCCGCAGACATTCCCATGTTTGCTCCGGCACTGGTGATGAGTTTGACACTCACCTGCATCCGCAAAGTTGAAGTCCCCTTTACCATGCCCCATGCCTGGCTGCCGTGTGGGATGGGTGACCGGAGGATAGTGATTGATGTCTCAGTAACCCTTCCCTGTCGGCTCCTCACTCCTCCATTACACCGCAGCCGATAGAATTTCCTGTTGAACGTGCTGGTCCCTCTGTAATGGACTGATCAGCCGTTTCAATTGGGGTTCCCCCAGAGGATAAGATGTCGATAGCAGCATCGGAGGGTGATCTGGCCTCTGGAGATGACGACTCGGCTGCGTTATTTCCCTCTGGGAATGTAACATTGTCCGAGCCAGATCCAGAAATGTCAGCTATTCTGAAACGGGCCGCCGATGCTGCCGGGCTTGAGTGGAATCCTCCTTCGTGTCCCGCTCAGTTCGGTTGGAGGATCGGTATCTTGGGGCGGGGCGCGCTGGTTCTCAGCTCTCAGCCCTTTCTTTCCCGAAGTGTATGGAGAGCTTACCAGGTTGAGGACGGCACCTTTCTCTGCCAGAAACTGCCTGTATAGTGTTTTCTCCCTCACTATCCTTGATGGAGGAGCGGTGAAGGGTTTTGAGGCTATCCCTCCAATGGATAGATCTGTCGCACCTGTCTCCGGCGGCCACTGCCTTCTGGACAGGGGATCCTCGTCTCCCCCTAAGGCCTTTGAGTTCTCGTCTGTTCCAATGGGCAGAGCTTACAAAGCCTGTGGCTAAGCCGCCTCCTCTTTGCATGCCATGGCACTCTAAGGTTGTTCAGACTGTGTGCTCATTAGTGAGCGCCGCACTGCATCCGACCTCATCCTCCAGTGTTGTGGTGTGTGCGATCGGTCTGGTGATGTCCACCTTAGTGGCTCAGGAGCTCCATCGTTGGCTCAGTCTGGAGCATATGGCAGATGCGGACAAGGTTTGGTGCCTGACCGCCCCAATTTCCCAGGTTGGGTTGGTCAGCAAGACAGTGGAGAACTGTGCCCAGGAGTTACCTGCTGCCCAAGCAGAAGGAGGCCACATCATTCCCCAGAGGCCTGCTCCTGCCTCCATCCTGCCACCAGTTGCAGTTCCTCCACCTGCCCATCCCGCTGGGCCTCCACAACAGTGCCCATGGTTCCTACCTCTACTACGAGACCAGGTGGTGAGTCTGGAAGCGCTGCTCTGGATGAGGCAGATCCAGCCCTGACATTTCTCTGTCCATCTGCTCCATTGCGGTTATACGTGCTCAGAATGCAAAGCCTGGACCTCAGACCAACTCTTGTCTGTTACGGAGACCAGCAGAAGGGAAGGCTGTTTCCATGCTGAGGTTAGCCTACTAGATTTCCCAAGATGCACGTGCCCACATGGGTGGTGAGCTTCTACTAAGTGAGAGTATTGCTCCATCGTATGCATTGACATAGAGTGTCTCACTGAACAGATGTTAAATAGAGTTGGGGGCTGGGTGACACCTATCATGTTCGCTAGAGAACTAGCCTATGTGTCGAACTGCTACTTCCCGTGGGCTCCCTTCACATAAAGCCAGTTTCGCTATAAGCATGGTTCAAAGTGTCGGTTTGCTGCGCCATTACTCTCCTATGGACTGGATATGTGTGCAATTTTTGCTCTAGTAGAGTTCCCCTTATTATCCGAACCCTGTCGAGTTCCTCCATGCCCTTCGGCAACGGATGCAGCGGAACATCCGAAGCCAGGCCTATCACTTGTATGCACTGGTGGAACCTGTGTAAGGCTATGTCCATATGTTGTGATCCCAACAGTGAACCCATGTGTGTATTCCTCATCCGGCGAGCCTGTGTCTTCCCTCTGCAGAGCCTGGTGCCATCACTGTTCGGTGGACCCCCCCCCCCTCCCCTCCCCTCCCCTCCCCTCGGGCAGGATGTTGCTTCTGCAGTGTACCTTCCTTCTATTGACAGGGTACGCTTTTCCAGTGGTCCTGTGGAACAGCAGTGACTTCCCTGGCCCTGTCAACTCGGCCTCAAGTTGTGGGGGCATCAGGAGACTTTTGTCTAGGCACTGGAAGGTGGCAGCACTAGTGGCATTTTCATAGGGATCCCAATCCGTCGTAATGTACGACTACATCTAACGTGAGCGACTGAAAGGGAATGTCTCGGTTAGTATGCAACCCTCATTCCCTGAAGGAGGGAATGGAGATGTAGTCCCTTAGCCACTATTGCTGGACCACCGCTGACTCCGAGTTACGCTAAGCTCCACAGCGAAAAAGCAACTACTGCGTGCATCAACTTCCATATTTATAACCGCACCACGGTGTGTGATGCAAATCATGCAAGCCAATTCCATTCGCTCATTTCAATTGTACTCGAAGCTGACTAGCTCCCAGGTATGATCTCAATCAGTCGTAACATACGACTACGTCTCCGTTCCCTCCTTCAGGGAATGAGGGTTACAAACGCAACCGAGACGTTCTAATCTGAACTGATCCTCTGGTTCACCCCCAGTCTGTTATCTTTAAACATTGTAAAGATGTTTATATGGTACTAGCATTTATAAAGTGAGAATGAAATGAAGAGGAGGTAAACAAATGGGACATTATAGACTCATTATAGATTGCTCCTGCATGAATGGCTACTAATGAGAGTAAAAAGTTGTGACAGAAAAGCAGGAGCGAGCAGAATACCCCTCCTCCCCCGTCTGATGGTCATGCTTTGGATGGTGAAGGAAAATTCCTCCCTGTGAGGTTGATGCAAGCTTTAATATCTGTTAATGCAGTTTTCTAAAATTCAGCTCACTCTTTCTTCTTAAGAACCGCTTATCCAGCTCTTTAACTTATTTACTTTTATACTGAGACTCAGTTGATGTTGTAAATGTGTCTGTATGTAGATTATTAAGCCTCAGGGGTCGGCGGTATCGCTGGCGATACCAGCTCACTTTTATTCTTATAAGTGTTTTTTAAGTAAAAACAAAGTGTTATGCTTTTTGTTAAATACAGAAAAATAAACATGATGCGGGTTTTGACATCTCTCTGTCATTGAAGTCCATTACGAAATGCAGGAATTTATATAAAAAACAACTATTCTCAGTTTATGTAATCTATATGAAAAGAGAGTGATGTCAGTCTTTTTTCTTTCACCTAATTATAACTTATTACAAGAGCACGCGGTATTCAAACGCAAATGTTGAGGTAAGCCATGAAAACGCCCACAACAGCTCGATAAAACATCCAGTTTAATAAGAAGTTTAATAGTTTCATTTTGAGGAGCATGGATTCAGCTGATACAGTAAGTTATTTATTCTTAAGTGCTTTGTTCTAATCATGTTATTGATTGTTTAAATATGAATTGCGTGTCTGTGGGTGAATGAATGATCACTCTCCAATCTCTCTTGCTCCTTAATAACATTAATAAACGTTATTTGTACATGAACACATGCAAACTATATTACTATAGCCTACTGAGATTTGTTCTAATCGCGATATAGAATAGTGTCTATAAACGCAAAAAGACTGTTTAAAGGAGTAGTTCACTTTTAAAAAAACTTTTGCTGATAATTTACTCACCCCCATGTCATCCAAGATATCCATGTCATTCTTTCTTCAGTCAAAAAGAAATTAAGGTTTTTGATGAAAACATTCCAGGATTTTTCCCCATACAATGCACTTTACTGGTAACCAAACGGTTCATGGTCCAAAAGACAGTTTCAGTGCAAACTGCAAACTGTTCAAAGGGCTTTAAATGATTCCAGATGATGAATAAGGGTCTTATCAAGCGAAACGATCGCTCATTTAATAAATAATTAACAAAGTTTAAGTTTTATAAGCTCAAATGGTCACTTTGCTCTGTTCTGTGATGCGCGTTCGTGACACTCCTTTTCGAACTCGTTTATCAAAATGAACAAATCTTTTTTCGTGTCATTTGGTTAATTTAACGAACGAAATGAACAAATTGACTCGGAAAAAAATCCAAAGGCAACATCCATTGGTGAAAAGTCTTTTGTGTTTTGTGGCCTTATTTCAGAAACTTTATATATATATTTATATATATTTTTTTTCAATAACCATGCATAAACAATATTCTCTCAAAAACACAAATATGTACATACATGTTGCTCACATATTATGGTATGGTAGACCTGTTTGTGCTAAATAGAATGTAATTACAGCTTTGCCATTAATATGTTTATGGGCAACTGAAAAAAGCACAAATATCAGGGCATCTCAAAACATCTCAATGACCCCCAAAGCACCCTAGTTATCGCTTTTTTTCCAACTACATGTAAGATCAATTTGACAGCTTTTTATTATTTTCTTGCCATCTAAATAGGTTTACACTGTCAATTCGTAGACGTTGTGCCATCACAGATGTGTTAAATGTTTACAGCTGTGACATGCAGATATCAGAATCAGATATATCATTATTCCTGTGTAGTTCTGTGTACTCTTGATGTGATTTATTTGCTGTGGTTTCTTCACTCCAGATAGCTCATTAGTGTGATATAAATGCACAGAGATGTGAACAGGGATGGCAGACAGAGTTAATTTACATTCAGGAAAGTCATGTGACAAACAATTTAATGAAGTTTTGGTGAAATGACTTTCCACTGTTGACTCCTTGACTAGTTAAATAGCAGTTTCAAGTTTTCTCTTACCTCTCTCACGTTCTTATTCTGCAGGTTTCTTGCGGTGACACAGTTCTCACCGACCCACGCTAGAAAGGCCTTCCCGTGTTTCGACGAGCCCATCTATAAAGCCACATTCAGAGTGAGTCTGAAACACGAGAGCTCATATCAATCTCTGTCCAACATGCCAGTGGAGTCTTCAGTGTCTGAGGAGGACGGATGGGTGACCAACCACTTCTCCAGGACGCCCCGCATGTCCACGTACTACCTGGCCTGGGCCGTGTGTAACTTCACCTACAGAGAAGCAGTTACAGAAAAAGGAGTTGTGGTGAGTCGTGTTTTCCGACCCTAAAACTCAGTTATTATAGATATTTTATATATTTATATATTTTTTCTAAAACCTAGAGAGCAGTATTTAAACCATCAAAGATGTGCTTCTGACATGAAGGCTGTTCACAAGGTTTTCTGCTTCATTTAAGGCAGCACCTCATGTATGCTTTAAATTGAAGGCAATCCCAGAATACATTGCACCTAGCCCAGTAAAGTAATAACGTCAATCCAAAATGGCAAATGAGCCGAGAAAAATCAATGTATACTTATAGTTATACACTTGATTGATCAAAAGTAGATCAAGAGTGACTGTAAAGACATGCATAGTTACAAAAGATTTCTATTTCAAATAAATGCTGCTGTTTTAAACTTTCTATTTTTTATCACAGTTTCCACAAAAATATTAAGTATCAAAATTTATTGCTAACATAGTTTAATCTAATTAAAAATTGTCTACTTTACCCAATATTTCCATACCCAATATATTGAATTAAGTTCATTAGCGTATTAAATCATTAGCTTAGCAAAAGACTAGCATCAAAGACAATTCATTTTAATTGTTATTCAAGTCACATTTATGCGTTATTATGTATTTAATGTAGCTGCTATTTATGGAGAGTTTTCCAAATCTGTGACCTGTGAGGTTTCATCTCAGTCAGGATTCTCCCAGAAAGAAGCTTTCAAGAGAGTAAGTTTTAAAACAGACCTATTATCTTGTTCACAGTCGAGTTGTGTATTTTACAGTACATTTCTATAATCAATACACAATGGTTACACAGTGGATAATGGAAATGTTTGTCTCCACTGACATTAGTCCAGTGTCCATAAAGCCATATGTGTGTTTATTAAAAGGGTAACAGTCATGTGTGCAACTGGTGTCCACTCATGCTCATGTCCGGGATTGTGTTCATGACAAACTCTTCCAGGCTTGATATAAAATACAAGAACTTTGTTTGATGTGGCGTTGTATCACTTTTATCACATGCACTTAAACACTGAATCCTCACATGCTAAGCTGCTTCATCTGTGTGCCACTAGAGAGACTCTGTTTATGAGCTGCGTTACCGATATCACGTTCAGTCATATTACACACTTCCTGAGGGCTTCCGCTGCTGCCCTTGGCCGGCCTCCTCCTCATATTAGTGTAATTAATCGATCTCCTTCAGCATGACTGCGCTCTCCTTTATATCAAATCATCTCTGACTGCAGTGTGTGCCTCTATCTGGGGCATTTATACCCACACTGTGCCATGTAGTGGTTAGCCGCACGCTAGCGTCCCCATCAATTACATTAAAGCGGCAGGGTCGCCCCCTCGCTCCATTTATCACACAGATTCGGCTGTGTGGAGCAAGAGGAAAGATTGTGGGAGAGGAACGTTGGAGAGAAGAGTGAAGTTATTACTCTGGGTTTATGGGGAAACACTGATCTACCACACACACGCCTAAAGATCACGGTATACCAAGCTCAATTGGTTGGGCTTTATCAAATATGTTTTTATGTATTAGGTTTTTAGGCCTAGTGGAAGGGTCTAAAACTCCTGACCTGAGACAGGTGATGTTCCCCTTTGGCCAGTTGAACAGTTTTACTTAGGGTTTTTACACAATGAATTTTAATTATATGCATTAATTGTTATACAGTTATTGTCGCATTTGAATTATATTTCACTCACACCCAGTTTAATGGTAATGGTGCATGAGATTGTATTTATTGCGAATTGCAGGCTTGTTTGTTTTTGCTGTCATCTAACCTGCCGCTGTGCGCTTATATTTCTACTTAAAGATTTAATGAGCCGTGATGAAAAAAATTATGTATTAGGCTACTGTTTAACAATCCTTTATAGTAATTATAAAAGTATATTATAAATAGCGAAGGCCAAACAAAAATGCAAAAAGTGCTAAATTATTAGTGAGATGGGTTTGAACTATGGGTTGAAGGATGAACTAATAACTTCAGAAGTGGTGTTTGGAACTTTATATTAATGACAAAATAGAATACTGCAGAATTCATTAGTGTATGTTCCCTTTCAAGGGAACTTGATCTGCGTCAAAGCTGTGAGAATGCCTCTGCGTGTGTGCGTCCTGAAGCATTCCATACGCAACGTCATTGGCGAACGTCATGACGTCAGAATGTCATACAGCTCTATAGAAAGTGTGGGTTCTTCTAATGGGCGAGGATATATAATCTGCTCCATTAACATGAACCTAACTGCTTATTGTTGATTTTTACTGGTTATTCTGCCCTAAAATCAGATTGTAACTTGAATGCTCTCTATAGACTAGTATAACTAGCAATTTTCAATGAATACAATTTAACTTTAATGTTCCATATCTTGCATTATATTCTTTTATGACCAAGCCATTTCAGATACAACCCATGTTCTGCAACCTCTAGGAGTAATGTCTGACAATATCTGGATAAACATGTATTTTTCAAACCAGAAAATAAATGATCATGCTGTCTGTGGCCTGCTCTCCAAAATGATTCAAAGTCTGAGCTTGGATGTTTGTTTCATCTATCTTCCAACCTACATTGTTTAGTCAACCTGCTGCTATGTGTGAATAATGCTGAGTCTTCATCTTCACACACCTCTGTTTTAGTGAACGTGACCTTTGTTTAGCCTGTATTGACCACTGGACTCTGTCAAGCACGTTTAACAATATAGATGGTTTCAAAGCATGCACTTTACGTTGATAATAGGAAATTAATGGAAAAGAGTTTGTTTTGGTTTTACAGCAGCTCTAGAAAAAGTTCTTGTCCAGTTAAAGTAGTGCATCACATATTGCAATTTGACCCTCAGGGTCTTCAGACTCGTGATATCTCAAACAAACAAATACTAACACACAACAGCGTTTCCCTTTCTAACCATGTATATTATTTTCTTATTGTATTATATTAGTTAAAATGCTAAAACAAGAGAAACTGATTGTCTTTAAGCAGCACATTTTTTGCATAACACTGTAGCAGCTGTTATTAAACCCACTGGTTTAGTGTCAGTGAGTTTTTTATTTATTTTATCATTAAAATGACAAATGTTCTTCTAATATCTAATCAACATTCAACACCACTATACTAAATATGCTCATTACATTCTCATGAAATTACTCAGCCTGATCAGAAAAGCATGTTGATTTAATGGACAACATTATGATTTTAGCAGTAGAACACAAATGCTTTAAAACGTCTATGTAGGTATTACGTTAAAATACAAGCTTATATCAACATAAATGTCCATCTTGATTTACGCTGGTTTGTGTTGTATAGGGGATAGAGAACAATTCAGAGTGTAAATATGCTTTCCATTGGGGCAAATGAAGTTTGATTTCACATTAGTGTCACGTGAACTACCGCAGCGTGCACACAGTCTGCTCCAGTCCAGAGACACACAGAGCGGATCACGTGTGCGACTCAACGTAAAACGTATCAGACCTATTTGAATTCTGCATAGAATGATGTATTTTAAAGCAATATGGAGGAGATGAGGAGGACCTACGGCTTTACCGAGGTCAACGGCTCTGGCCAAGCTGTGATATAAACTAAAAGCTACTGGCTGTTTTAAAAAAGGGGAGGAGCTGTTTGATATGTCCCGACCCTGTCTTCTTGCTTCATTGGAAATTACGTCAACACATTGTATGCTGCGCATTTCAATGCACTTCGGTAGGCCTTTAAAGTTCAATTAACCCCATTTAAGTCTCTGTCAAGCTGCCTTCAACAAAACCAAACAAATGAAACAGTCAGCACTAGAGTCAGATTGAACAATCTCCACAATGGCTGATTAATGAAGCTTCTCTTGATCGGCCAACTTGAGCACTTTGTCTAATTACAGGTCGATTTAAAATCACATTGATTTGATTGAGCTTTGAATAATTTCCACAGCCCCAAGTGCCATCCATTCATCTTTATATCAGACATAGAGCTGATCGATCCGGTAGCAACATATGATGTAAACAACACATAATTCAATGTGCATTGCTGCCAGGCTCTGAAACAAAGGCTTGTTTTGCACGGTAACTCTGTTAGTGTAGGAGGACATTCATTCTGACTGGATGGATGCCCGTTCAGAAAGCTGTGCTGTGCATCAGCCTTCGGCTAAACGAGACCAGGATCATTTTTACTGTGAGAATACATTTCCCACAGAGCCACACCTCACACACTTTCTCTTTCACACTTGTTCTCTTCCCTCTCTCCCTCTTTCACATAATCGGAAATACAGAATAAAGGATCTTGCAATAATGCAGACGTTTAGCTTTTCCCTGGAAATCTAATTTGTTTCAAAAGATAAATGTTTAAAATTCTAGTTTAAAAAAAACTACAGCTTTAAAATTATGTAAATAAGAAAAGATGTTCACAATTTTATATACATGGAGGAGTTTTTCATCAGCTAGTCTAATAACATTATGGCTTATGAACATGTAAACAACTAATTTGTTTACCATAACTTGTTCACCATAACTCGAACAGAACAGAACCATTCATAAGGATTTTAGACAACTTAAAAGATAAAAGATTAAGCCATGTATCAAAGTAATTAGTTTGACTCTAAAGTGAATCACACAATTACAAACTTTGATAAAAATAAAGAGAAGTTTATGAAAACTGGACTACTTCTTTGATGAGTAAATATACGACTCACCCCATGAAGCACAGCAAATAACAAAATCAAATCAGAGAAAAAAAAACGGTACAAAATATTCATTATAAATATAAAAAGCTAATATTCAGCTAATCAGCTTATTGTGTCATCCTCAATGCATTACATGTGTGGACTGTTCTTCAATATGCAAAAGTTCTCCAATTGTTGGATCTCTCTTCAGGGTATTATGGGTAGATTCATTCTTTTTTGTAAATCTGTTAATTAAAACACTAAATATGAGCTCATCTGCCTGCTATCTACATGAAATAAGTTATCCTTGAGGGAATTCAGGTTAGGAATAAACCCAGAGCCGTCCAAGAGTACATCCAGCACCAATTTGACTTTTGTTCTCCCTCTCTTCCATGTTGTGTTGATGTAGATTCGGCTGTACGCCAGGCCTGACGCCATCCAGAGCGGATCGGGAGACTACGCTCTGCATATTACCAAGAGACTCCTGGAGTTTTACCAGGATTACTTCAAAGTCAAATATTCCCTCCCGAAATTAGGTAAGACAGGCGGTGAAATGTCTTAAGCTTTGTCAGGCTTTAGTGAAACGACAATAAATGTTCTTCTCATGGGAAAGCGAGCGATCTTTCATTTGTCCTGCCAGTCGGTTCTGTGTGACTTCCCTTTTGTGCTCGTGTGAAGAGGTGAAGAAGTGTCAATAGCAACTCAGTTCTTGCATTTATTGATCCCAAAAGCATAGGCTGTTTGTGGTTGTGTTTGGAGTTGGGAATTAGAGCACACACACCATGAGTGGTGTTAACGTGTGTGTAGTTTTCAGTATGAGTGTGGTTGTGGTGGACTGGCTCACATCAGACTGTGTATCGCTCCATTTGGTTCCTGTCAGTTCTCTGACTTTATATAGCCGCCACTCTCTCGAGGCGTCTGTCTGTCACTCTCTTCCCCCGCCTGCTCTCTTCCTCTCTAAATGTGTGCGTTTGTGTGTTTGCATGTAAGGCTGTGTATTTCAGTGCATATGTATCATTTAATCATGTACCTCTCTTAAATGCTCGATGAGAAAACATGCGACCACAAAAATGAAAATCAGCGAAGAAATGACTAGAGTTGCCAAGTGTCCCTTTAACATCTCCTTGTCCAACTAATGAGTCTTTTTCATTACTGTTGCTCTATTGATTGACGTCCTGCAGGATCATTTCACATGTGAAACCCTTTAATGAGGCTGGAGATTTTATTCACCTTCTAAAAAGATGATCACATCTGCTGTTAAAATTTCACATCAAAGACGGTGCTTTTGCAAAGAAACAGTTTTTCAACTCAGTTGGTGACCTTAAGATACTTTTGACACGTACGCATCAATGTTGCTTGTCACTGCTAAACTGAGGGGTGAGATGGCTTCAGCGTGAAGTGCGGCTTCATCCGAGAAATGAGGTGGACGTAATGAATGCGTCCGTTATGTAAAGACACCATCTGTGTGTTGAGTGTTGGAGCAGTTGCAGCCCCTCTGGTCTCCAAACAGGGACATTCAATTTCTGACTTTCTGCTCATGCAAACCAGAAAAATACAAAGAAATGAATGCAGAGTGTACGGGTGTACGGCACGCTAGGAGCAGAGCACATCTCAATCACGTCCTTGAAGCACTTTTAATGTGTTTTAAAAGCTTGTTACAGCTGTTTAAAGCTTCATGACAATTCAGTTTTTAAGGTTTATGTAGTCTGAGAGATTTTGGGCCATTTGTTTTCTTAAAGATTAAAACTCTTTGTATCCACGGCTCTTGGCATGTGATTCGTCGCTAATGGCATAACGATTTCTTTCAGAAGAAACAACGACACAAACGCAACACGACCCATTCATCAAAGTGGCCCATTGTCCGCCCGCCGAATCTGAAGCAGAGTCCAATTAGAGCAACTTAATCAGAGCTGCCATTTACTGTGACTGGCAAATAAGAGCCACTTTCTCTCTTCCTCTCTTTCATCCACTCTTTCTTTTAAAGAGGGCAAAAAAACTGAATGAAAGTAAAAGGATTCAAAGAATGATGCAAATCAGGGGAGAAAATGGACTTTGTTGTCGGGTAGCAGTTAATACCTTCATATGATGATCAGAAATCGGTTTCATGCCTTTGACGCAAAAGCTTCCAGAAGCTTCATCATCAGAGAAGTCACATGCAGACTGATAATAAGCTGAAGAATCAGAGCGGAGTGTGTCTGCATCCATTTAGCTTTCATTACATCAACAAGTGTCTTCAGCTGCAAGAATCAAACTTCCGGATGCGTTTGGGAGTTGTTATGAGGATGCATAATCAAATCATAAGTGAGGGTTTGCATCAGAGTCACTTTGAGGTTGGCTGGAGGTTTGAGGTTGCTGGAAGTATTTTACGAGACACTTCACATGTCATGTTGTCTGTTTTTAAGTGGCTTCTTCAGGGCGTCGGCTCGGTTGTCCATGCTTTAGGACACAAGTTGGAAGGCAACCTTTGTTCCAGAATCGGTGCAGCTTTTAAATTCTCAACCATCTCTAGCCCTGGTGTTTACCAAGCATTGATTTAAATTATTTTTAAAATAAATATATTAGGTATCAATTACAGTAGATTATAATTAATATGTATTTTGTGTATATTGTGTTATTTATTGATATTATGTTTTTTTTCTTTATGTATATTTTGTACTTTACTCTATGTGGCTTCACTAATTGCCCCTTGGGGACAAATAAAGTGTTTTGAACTTGAACGTTCACTGTCTGGTGCTCAAAACATCGAGTCAGTTTGTATATCAAATGAAATGCTGCTCAGAGATTATAAAATGCTCTCAAATGGTGGTGAAATAAGCCTTTTGGGTGAACAAAATAACATTTTTAACAGAACACTGTCTATTATTGCATGCAAAGTAGGCTACACATAAATATGTGCCATGCAGTTATTATTTAAAAAAATATGTATTCAATTTTTTAATTAAAGGTGCTCTAAGCGATGTCGGGTGACATGACTTATTGTTGACGTTTAAAGTATTTTCAAACAAAAAGGAGGCTAGATAGACCCTCCCTCCTCCTCATCTGGGCACTGACCCCCTAAACCCCACCCCCAGGGCCTTCTTGTCAGTTATTGGCTGGACCAGTTTGTTATGTTTCATGGAGCGGGTTGCCACAGTTTGTTTTTGTTGCCATTTGTGGAGCCTGGGTTGTCTGCATAGACCGCATTTTTTTTAGAGTGTGTTTAGGGGACAGGCAGCTAGCGGATAATGAGGAGATGTTTGCTGTATGTGACAAAAAATGTTTGGGCCTAAAAACGTGTGACATCGCTTAGAGCACCTTTAATTAATAATTATTAAAATCTATTATAGTATTATAGTATAAAATAATCAATAAAGCAATTCAACCAATACAGATCAAATATAGGAGTAAAGTTCATTCGGGATCCTGGAAAGTAGGTTTTGCATTGAATTGCATTGTGGGAAACAGTGCTGCCAACAATGTATTTTATAGATTCAGTATTCAGTATGGTAGTGTGCTATTTGGAATATGTTCAATTATACTTGGTTAAAAACATGCTTCATTGTCAATTTTTTTTTTTAATCATTTACAATCTGGCGTGACAGCTGGTCTGTTTGAGTCTACAGTCGATATGAAGACTGTAATGGAGCACATCATCTGTTTGTCAGAATAAAGAGACAGTGTGAGCGTTTGAAGTAGCATTTAGCATGTCCTTTGAGAGGGACGTGATCTTTCTTAGACATTGATCTACAGTAAGTGCTTCTCAGAGAGAGATCAATGATCTATCAAGAAGAGGCCGAGACGGTCCAGACTCTTCTTAATTCTGACAGCAGAATCTGAGTGACGGATACAGATGAATGCCAAAGGAAATCCAATGCGTGACAAATGTGGATGGGTTCATTTTCCTTTGCTGATCCAACAGAGAAAGATCAGCAGAGTGTGTGTGTGTGATGAGATGGACACTGGGAAGATATCCAGTCCATCGAAACTAACCAGACCAATGAAAATCCCAGTGTCATTCATTGGCTGTTAATGTTCCTCTCGGCTGAATCATGTACAGCGTAGAGATCAGATCCAGCTCAGAATCACACATGTGACCTTCAGAGTTATTTAAACCCACTGCATGATGGGAATGATGACATTTATCACAATCACCTTTGGGCCCTCCCTACTATGAGATTACAGTGAGAAGAGAGCATTCTGGGTAATTTCCTCAGTCATGGGAGATCGGTAACAGTGCCAGAGCTGGAGAGCTCAAACTATAGGAATGAATCTGAGAGAATGAGACATTAAAGACTGACAGCAGGACGTCGGAGGACATCTTCAGTTTCAGATACTGCATATATATTTATATTCTGAGGTGAGTGAGTGATTTTGAGGAGGATGAGACTGTTTTTTATTTCCTTGTTTTGAATGTTCATGTCCTCTGTAAGGACATCTTTCACTGCTCTATTCTAACCATCCTTATTTATCATCAATACTGTGACATTGCCATTTCTCTTTTAGTTTGTTTCATCTTGCTCTTTTCTTTTTCTTTCCTCTCTCAATCCTGCAACACAAAATCTACTCATCCTCCCTCTTTTCTTTTTCAAAAACTGAAGCATAAGCTGCACTTTTATAAACCTATTTTTCGTCTCGATCGCTATCTCTGTGTGATTGTTCTTAATACAAAAAATCCCAAGGATAATGGTAATCTCTGCTAGAATTCATTAAAGCTAATCATGAAGGTCGGATGAGGGGCGTTTTAAAAGCGCTTGCACCATCATTGTGAAAGTGACGGTCATAAAACTGAAGGGTGTTTCACAAGAGATGAAAAATGAGGCACATTATAAAAGAATCACAAAGCCACTGTATGTCTGATGAATATTAACAGAGTCACGCTCTCCATCCCTCTTCTTTCACTGAGGAACAACTTGTGTTTGCCAAGTGTTTCTCAAACCTGACCTTTGACCCTTCAATGTCTTGTTTACTAATATGCTTTTCAAGAGAAGGAGGTTCAAATTCATTCATTTTAACAGCATTTCCGTTATTTTAAAATGTGCCATTATTGCTCATAGATCGCTCCTTATTAGAGCACAAAATCATAATCCTCATCGCAAGAAACAGAAATCTCCATTTCTCGATTCGTCTGGTATGAAATTTAAAAAAAATCCAACTATTATTAACTTTTTTTTCCTCACATTTTAATAGATAATTTCCCAGCACTGACTGAGAGCTTTATGTTTCTCCATTACCAGCCTCTCAAAGCCAGAGCTCATTCACAATGCACTAATACGATAAGTGTGTACGACGGGGTCTGTTTTATGTTGCTGTTTATCATAGAAAGTTATTACATCACACAAGGTCGCATGATGAGCTGTCACATTCATTTTTTTGGATGGTGCTAATAAACATAACAGGTGTCTGCAGCTTCTCTATTATTATTACATGAGCTAATATTGCATTTCAATATACGAGCTGGAAGCCTTTATCATCTACATAACAGCGAGAGCAGTTGGTATCCAAAAACACAAGTGTGGAAATGTGTCATTAAAGGAAAGTTTGGCAAGTTATATTATTTTTATATATATTTTTTATTATTTAATTGATTGACTCGTTTCTCTAGTTTGCTTGTCGTGAATATAGCGCAGTATGAAGAGTGATCCAACGTTTTCACAACCTTGCAATATGGTGTAATTTTTCTTGCTTGTCATTTCTTGCATTGAGGTTTTCATTTTCTGCTTTCAGAACTCTGGCAGGAGTGTGACTGTATTCAAAGAAACACACTGACCTTTAGTGTTTAATCACAGCTGTGTGTGTGCGTGTGTGTGTGTGTGTTTGGTATGATGAAAGCTGGAGCCGTGCTTCGCCCTTTCTGCTGAGTTTGGCTCTTGCTTTGTTTAGAGGCCGAGGGCGATGTCACTGGCCTTGTGTCTCTTCATCTATCAGCCGCTTTCTGAAATCTACAGCCTTCTTGTCGCTATCGATTCTGCACATCATTTTTGTTCGCCCCTGCTGAGACTGAAAGCTGAAGCTGAAGCCGAGATGGAGATTCAGAACAGCAAGGAGTAACTCGGCTGTTTCCTTCAAGAAGATTAAAAAGGAAGTTTGCTGTTGGTTGAGAGATCCAGACATCAGATCATACTGAAAACATAAAGCAGGGGAACACGGCTGTGATGTTTCTGGCAGCTTGTGATGTCAGTTGAGATTGTGTAATCTTGTCTCCAGTGTGAGCGTCTTTCCCACAATCCTCATCTGTGATTATGACTGATATATTCTGTCTGTGCTGCAGGTGTGCTGTAGATGCTCATCACTTGCTGTTTGACTCAAATTTACTGTCTCGCCTTCAAGTTGAGATCAAGATCAAGTTCTTACCCTCCTGAACAGGCCAGCTAGTTCAGACTGGTTTATGCTGGTTAGTGCTGGTCTGGTCTGTCCATAATCTATGAATTCTTGCTGGGTAACACCAACATCCAAAATAAGTCACATATGAAAGCCAAGTTCGGTAACCCGTATGCGTAATTTATCCTCTGCATTTAACCCATCCAACTCCAACCATCAGGCCACGACTGCCCCAGTACAAATACAACACATGCTGGTGATCTATTGCTGGTCTTTTTAATCCTAACTGAAAACTAACAGTTTAAAATAAAAAAATAAAAAAATAAATAATGTACATGGTTATTTTTTTATCATTATTTTTTTTTTAATATTGTGTAAGCGTAATATTTATAAAAACAAAACAAAAAATTATTTAATAAAGTAAAGTATAAAGTAAAATAAATTTAATATTAATTTTTTATGTAGTTTTAAACCCCTGGTATATGGTAATCATTCAGCACTATGATAAATAGAAGTGCGATGGTGATATTATCGTCACCTGATTCAGGCATCACTGTACATGGTACCGACACATACATTTCAGGGAAAGAAGGAGTGAAGAAAATGAGCTGTATGGATTCACAGCAAATATCAAACGCTCCACTGAGTGAGTGTAAATGATTTTGACCTCACCGTTAAACACAAATGAGTTTCACGCTGTCAAGGCTCACGGTTCTGCCGTCACTCCAGACTTTTGCCACTGTGATCAGTTTTATATTGTGTATGTGGTGGTCAGTGTGTTTGGAGTTTCACTCACTTTTGTGTTTGATTGCAGAATCTCGTCTTCATTCCTATTACAGGTTTAATTCAGCCTCAGTTTGTGCCGTAGATCAGAGTCATTTGTCTGAGAAATAAACGCCGTCACTGGTTCAGTCAGAGTTGCACTGGAGACTCATCCATCACCAGTAGGACAGCGGGCGCCTCGTGCTGATGGGACATTTAGGATCAACTATTAAGAGAAAGAGAGAAAAAAATATATAAAATACAGACCTGTGCCTTTATAAATCCTTCATTTATCCACACTTCTACCCATCATAGAAAGTTTAATGGCCATCTGTGGTTGAGCTGACATATGAAGCTCTATGGAAATGATGGAAGATGATGGTATTTAAGTATTTATGGGCTCTTTAAATGGTTTTCAGGATAAAGCCCCTCAGACGGACGGGATGCTGCTGAAGAGGGATTTTGGGGAAAAACTCAAGAATCCATCCGCTCACAAATAGCAAAAGGCATTTTATAATGTGCATTAGATCTGGACAAACTGGCTCTCAGAGGACTGTTCAATAAAGCGTGATGTAATCCTGTAATTGGATTGATTATGACAGAGACACGCCGGCCGTCACACTGTAGGAGCACGCAAACACAACACACAAGCGCATATTGCTGTTCTCGCAATGTCACTAAACTAAATGACTATTTTAGATAAACCTAATGCTTCAATTTGTTGAATCTGACCACCAACTTTCACCAAACAGATGCAAAAGTGAATTAATCAATGTTCATGTTGATGGGACAATGACAAATAAGAGTGTTAAATCTTTTGAAAAGATTCAATTTAATCACTAAAATAAATGCCATGTGGTGTAACCATCAAGTAATGTATTTTCCATTCCCTTTTCACAGTTTTTTTTTAAATAACAAAATGAATTTTAATTCAGAAATTAAAAACATGCTTATGTATGAATTACAATGTTATTTTTAAATGTCATTTACCCAGCAAAAGTTTTAAGTAAAGCACCATAAGATATTTGACTGAAGGTGTCCACCCATATTTGAGCACTAATTCACTCTATTGTCTTAAGATTTTTCTCCTCTGCACACAACATGCATCAGCTTAATATCAGCTGAAACTGATTGACAGGTGGAACATGTACTGAAATGCTCCAGAGTTTTAGACATGTCGATGTGAGTTTAATGTTCAGTGCTTTAGAGATGAACTACATCAGCAACTGCTTTTAATTAGTCTGGGTTTGAAGGTAATTTTCACACTCTTCTCTCTCTCTGTTCATATACTTCAGTGTTCTCCTCAGATCTGAGGTGGGTTGGAGTCGCATTGGATCTGCAGTGAAGTTTCTGATTTCAATCACATCTCATTTACTGCAAATATGCCATTAAATGAGAGTTTGAGGCTGAGCATCAACACAATCAGCTCTTCTGTCTCATCTGGGCTGGTTTTATTTGCCCGCTGATTAAAACTTCATGAAAGCTCACATTCTTCAAACAAGCAGTTTTAGGTGAACATTTTCAACTGAGAGAGCGTTTAGTGGTGTTTTTTTTTTTCTGTACAAAGCACTTTTATGTTTAAAGAAAAAGTTCCTCCCGCAGAGTTTGTTCCTTCGGCTTTTTCCTCTGGGTGTGTTGGTCGATTATTTTATAAAATGATTAAAAAATACCAGGGTCTTTTACTACAGTCACTCACTGTATGTGTAATTCACCTCCAGTGTTATTGATCGAACACTTTCTGCCCTAGTAGGGTTTATGAGTGTTTCCATGAGCATTAGCTGAATATCCAGTATTTTTAGACTGAACTCTCAGCTGAACGTTTGTTAGTTTGTTTTTGTTTTTTGGACGGATTGCTTGATTAGATGCTAGTTTATGCTGAACATGTTGTTTTATTCAGTCTGTAAAAGGCATCATGATTGATGCTTTTGTGCTGGTTTACACGAATAGAGAAGACGTGTGTGTGTGTGTGTCATGTATTGTGTAAAATCATCTCAGAGAACACTCAGGATCGCAGGTGAATAACTAACAATACACACATATAACACAAACAATAACCAACAGTGAACTGAACAAAACAAAGAGAGCTCACACAGAGAATACTAGTCACAGGTGGGATTAATTAGTAACCTAGGTAACAAACAGGGAGGCATTAGTAACTAAGGAGACAAGAACTAAACTGAAAGGAAAGACAAGAACATGAACAAAAACACAAGGAAACATTGTGACTCTGGCAATATAAAATTATTTATAAAAAAAAAGAAACACAGGATTCTTTTCAGGATACAGTATTTTAAAGATAATTTTGTAAAATCCAAATAAGCTGTTTCATGCGTGTACATTTAACCATTAACTATTTTTTTTGCAAATTTTGAAAAATCTTTATGACAATGACAGTTAACAGGCAAAAGAAAATGAATTTGACAGTTCCAATAACTTAGAACAGAGTGTGTAAACATGTGTCCCCCCCAGATACTGCATGTTTGTGAGCTTACAAGTGTCTTAGTGAAGGAGTGGAGTATTTCAGAGCAAGAGTCCAACTGCAGTCCAACCAGATCAGATGAACTGTAGGACTTAAAGCAACTGTGGACACACACTACATACTGACTGATACTACTGATATTTCTGTTCGTCGAATGTCTGTGAAATCGGTTTATGTCTCAGTTATTGAATCTTTTTATGTTCATAGAATTATGGCCATTAAATATATATATATATATATATATATAAAAACAAAAAAACAAAACAAAACATCCACAGCACTGCTGTTATAATTCATATTGTGGCTACATTTAATGAAAGACAGAAATAAAAACACAAACAAAAATAAAAATAGATCTGGCCTGAAGTCGTGTCCCATCACCCCTGTGCATCTGTGTGTTTTGTGGACACAGAACACTGCATGCCTGTGTAATTACAAGCGTTTATTTTGTGTGTGTATATATGCATGTGTTTGTGCAGTGTGTGTGCTTGTGAGCAGAATCATTGGCTATGTTTACAATCAAATAATCCATTAGTAATCATATAGGCGGCTCAATCGAACTGAAAAGACTTCATGCAAATACCTTAATCGATCCAACTGAGCTTGATCCAAATTCAAAAACGGCTCATTGAGGCTCATTGTCTCCAAATGACACTATACTCGGATTCATCAATTGGAATGAATTCAGTCCGATTGAAACTAAAGTTGTTCATGTAAACAGAGTCACTGAGGGATATACTGAGCAGTGTCAGTCCTCATTTATTGCTGTGTAGTGATATCACAGCGCCATGGGGAGAAAGAGACAATCGTGCAGGATGATTAAAGATGGAGGGGAAAACAGCGGGAATGTTTGGATGAACTGAAGGTGAAAGCTGAGGTGGATCGGGTGAATAAGCTCTGGTCCGGTGAGCAAGGATGGTTTTAATTGTCTCGACCCTGAGAGGGCAAACGGCCGGCTCTGACCAATCACAGCGCTCTGTCAGCCTGAAGCTACAGCAGCTAAATCTATAACAAACTGCTATAAAAAGCCCATCACACACACTAATCTCTGATGAAAAAATGAGAGAGAGCAATGCTGGCTGCACCTTCATCATCCCAAAAACTGTTTCAGCTAAAATGAATGCTTTGTTAATGTGTGAACGAGCATCTGCGTCCAATGGGCTATATGCACGCATAAGTTCCGTATTTGACGCAAGGATGCTCGTCAGTTTCCTGTTGGGGAGATTAAAGCGGAGGAAAACCGAGGAAAATGGGATTATGGCAGAATCTTCTAAATTTACGGTCCACCCGTCTTTGAAACGAAACTTTCATACGTTTAGATGTAATTTTATATATAGTTATGTTTATTTAATATAATTTTAAAAAGAAGCATAAACACAACGAGGGGTGTCTGTTTTGTCTGTTTTTGTTAGTATAACCATGGAGTATAAAATTCAATATAAATTCTCGGTATTGCATTGGACGATCGGTGGAAGTTATCGAGCATCCTTAGACCTTCACCGGAAATACCGCCATGCATAGAGCCCATTGGCTGTGGACTTAATCAGCCAATGAGCCATTAGTACAGGTGATGTTTAGAGCATGCCATGTAGTGCTGTATATACTGTATTTATATACTGCACTGAAATTTGAAAAAAATTAAATTTGATCTCAGCTGTTTTCAAATTGAATGCTTTGCCATGATAAGAATATATTAAAACATAAAGCAGTTATTTTAAATTGTAATAATATAAAATTGATCAAATAAATGCAGCCTTGGTGAGAAAAAGCGCTTATGTGATATCTATGTATCCTTGACCTGCAAATTCAGAGCTGATAACAGTGAAGATTTCTAAAAAGACAGATCAATAGCATGTGATTTTTGAAAATCATCACAACGACTCCAGCACAATAAACTCTTCACAGGCTATGAATAATTAGCCATTTAGCTTGTGTTTTGTGATTTATTCACCAAACTGCTCATTGATTTATTCTGCTGAAAAGCAAAATGAAAGACCTTAAGGGCCAAAGCATCAACAGTTATTTGCTGAATCGCTCAGGAAGTTGATGCAATTAATCAGGCTGGTTAGATTCGAGAGTAATTATATTAATCATTTCATATGTCGTGTGTTATTAGAACAAGTGTCCTGGAAGTCAAAATAAACTGGTGTGCTTCTGTACGAAAGTGTGATTTTATTGTATAACAGCTCAAAAATACCTCAGAAACGGATAAATACAGGCATAATTGAACACTTCTACAGATCAAATCACAAACTGACCTGAGTACAAGGAAAATAGCATTTAAAGATGTGTTACTAAAACACAGAAGGGTTTTTTTCCCTAATATTTTCTGAGAAAGGTTTGAGATGCTGAACACGTACGGCTGAACACACACTTAAAATGTGTCTTATTGTTGGTTTGTTATTATTCTTTCCCTTTTTCTTCCAAATGTGTCTTTGTACAAGAACAATTATCCAGTCTAATGAATTAGAAATTGAGTATGAATCAATATTTGGCTTCAGTTGATCAAAAACAATTTTACAATCAAAAGCAGTCTGAAGTGAACAATAATTGACTCTGAACTGGTTTCACAAATAGTTTTTTGACTAAATAAGTGTCTTTTATCATTGGCAATTCAGTTCTGTAGGTTTAAATCTCTTTATGACTGTAACCGAGACGCTGTGTCGAGGGAACGCCTTCAGCGTGATGCGTCTGAAGCCTATATTGAACTAGTCCAATCTTGATTGGTGTTGCGTCATGACATCACTTGTGGCGTCGCATGTGACAGTAAAGCGGAAGCTATAAAAGGACACCGGAACATAACAGTGTCAGATACTTATTGGTCGAAGCAAGTCGTTCTCTCTCCCTTTCGAGGGAACTCGCACTGCGTTCAGAATCAAAACATTGGGGAACAAAATGCCCACTGTGCCACACTGAGAGAATATGCCTTGATGTAAAGCAAACTGGCACACTCAAGATGAGAGAACTTGTGAACCCGGAGTAGAGGGCAGATCCAGACTGTAATGTCTTATAAATGTGTGATAGGAAGCCCAGCCATTAGCATCACAGGCCAGAGAAACACAATCTGACACTGAAAATGACAAACACAACACTACATATAGGACTCACAAACAAGGTACACCTGTGACAGATCTGATTGCTTGTCAGCACAGCTGACACTCATGGGCAATCAGATCAGAGCAGTCACACACAAACTTGAGCAAGTGAACCTGCGAACCGTGACACTCGAGGCAAGAAGGAGCAACCGATAAAGCCTGCAAGTCCTCAACTATTTTGAGGGACGTAATGGCGAGCAAGAAGGCTACCTTAAAGGACATAAATTTCTCAGACACCTCATCCAAGGGTTCGAAAGGTGCCAGGGATAACCCTTCGAGGACCACTGCCAGGTCCCAAGTGGGAACTTGAGACTGGATGAAAATAGTGTGCCCTCGGCCTGAGAAAGATGATCTCTCCTAATCGGAATTTGCCATGGAGGACCTGCTAGAAGGACCATGATGTCCAAGAACCATACTCGGGCCGGCCAGTACGGGGCTACTAGGAGTAAGCAGATCCTGTACTGCTGGACCCTCTCTAGAACCCCTGGGAGCAGAGCGATCAGGGGGAAATGCGCATGTCTTCAAAAGCAAACCTTAAGAACTTCCTGTGTTGAAGAAGGATGGAAATATGGAAGTAAGCAATTGACGATGATAGGTATCGTTAACCTTTTGAACCTGTATCTCCTCACAGACCGGTCTAATACCCTGAGATCTATTATGGGACATACTCTATATCCTCCTTCGCTAAGAGTGTCTGAACTTCCTGTTCCATAACCTGACCTTGCAGGGAGCTGACCAGCGTGTGTACCACCATGCTAAATTTTGCTGGGCAATATTCTGAATTCTGTACTTCTTTTCCACTGCAGTCTGTCGGGACTGGCCTCTGGTATTAAATTAGATATTCCAGTGACCTGAAGCATTTGACTTGCAAGAACTAACCAATTAAATTTTTCTGCAGGCCTCTTGAGAGGAAGCCAATTCGACAGGCCACCATATTTTCGGCGGACACTGCGATTTGCATTCGCTGCAAACCGATGTGTCTCAAAGTGCACTTGGCGGTGGGAGGCAAACTTTGATTTCGTGAGGGCTCCGCATAGGAGCGAGCTGTTGTTGCTCGATCACAGGGAGGACCATCCTCAGAGGCCTGCGCAACACGTCAGGACCTCTTCGCCGAAGCCTTCCTAGCCTGAATGACAGTCCTCAGATCTGCCTTCAGTTTGGAAGACTTCGCTGAGACAACGCTCTCCTTCTGCTGCTGCAGGTATGAGGAGTTAGCGGCTGCCTCATGGGACTGCTAGAACGACGGCGCGGGATGAGGTGTTTGAATGCAGCTTACTGTCGTTTCATCTACTGAAACCTCTCAACGGCAGTATTGACTGCGTCGCCGAAAAGGCCAGAAGATGAAATCAGGGCATCAAGGAGGAAGGCCCTGTCCTTATCCCAGATGCAAAACAGGTTCAGCCACAAGTGTCTCTCCGTAGCTACCAACGCTGCCAAGGAGCGGCCAATGGCGCGGCCGTCTCCTTAGTTGCACAGAGAGACAAGTCAACCACTCTTGTTGTTTCACTTTCTCCTGCCTCAGTGCTCAAAATTTCCAGCTCCTCAGAACCAGATGAATCGAGCATGCGGTCCTCCTCATGGGCCGAAGAAGCTGCAGAAAGCTGACGCTGTTATGTTTCGGTGTCCTTTTATAGCTTCTGCTTCACCGTCACATGCAACGTCACTAGTGACGTCATGACGCAACACCAATCAAGACTGGAATAGTTCCATACATGGCTTCAGACGTGTCACGCTGAAGGCGTTCCCCGATGTGTCAATTCTCGACACAGCCGGAGTTCCCTCAAAAGGGAACCAGCTCCAATATTAAACAATCACAGACTGCATCATTTCATATAAAGATCATCATTAAGATATGAACAGAGATAGTCTTCTCTCAGATTAGCCCAAATAACACTTGACCTCTGCAGTTCTTGTCTCAAGCGATGAAGTCACACGTGGTGTTGTGGTCGTTCTCCTCGAGGGTCTTTTGTAATGAACTATTTCATACTTGCTTAGCTTGACTGTTGCCTTGGGCTACAAATATTCCTACTGTCATTCTTCTCTGAGATCATATTAAGTGTCTGAAGTTCTTCATAATTCTCTGTTACGGGGCTATATCAGTCTCATCCTCTATTCTCTGTGTCTGTCTCTCTGTCTCATAAACTGACACTGACACAGCGTGGTGACATTATTCTGGGAGTTAATTGCTAGTTCTGTGTTAATTCTGTCGCAGTTTCTCTGATCTCCGTCTGTGTCCTCACTGACCTTTTCTCTTAAAATCAAATCTTGACGTGTCATTTAGAAGACGTCAGATTTGCACGTCAAACTGCTGATCAGACTGCAGGACGAATGACCCACTGCAACTGCTTTCCAGCAATAATAAAATGGCTTTGTCTTGCTAAGGCTAATTTCAGAGCTAGCATTTTATGTGTCCTAAATATACATAAATAATATTATCTCACTTTTTCCCCACACAGTTTCTTTGGAAAATAAACACAAGAAATATATTTTGCTCATAAGATATTCACACATCTTATATTCTCAAGTTCTTTACTGACAATATGGTCTCCGTGCTAAAGAGGTACGCTAACTTACAAAAAAATATATGTGTATTAAAATTGAATCATAGTTTTATAACATGCAGTAATTCATATTTGTATTTGTATAATAATGTTTCATAGTTTAAGCCTGAAAGTCTGTGACTGGGATAACAGTAAAACAATAATATCTAAGAATAACTCTCATATGAAAACTGACAAACATAAATAATGAAGACACGATACCGTTTTTTAAGGTAAAAGAGAAATACAAACATAAAACTGCCAGAAGTTGAAGTAACACCTCTTAACCATGTTCAAGAGGTGTTTTATTAGTATTTTATTAGAGTGTGTGGCCTGATTATTAATGAAACACACACACACATGAGCAGATCAATCTTGCTTCTCTGTGTTTCACGTCTCCACCATATGCGAGACTCTTGTCCATGCGGTTCTCTATCTCACTTTTGCCCCTTTTCCCTCTCCGTGTCCCCGTATCTCATTAGCATGTTCCTCTCAAGAGCTCTTGTCCTTCTCACTCCCGGGGTCTCCTCATCTCTTCCCTCTCCTCTTTTCCTGAATCAGTTTTTTGTATCTCCATCACACTTGTCTTTGTAAGCGATGTGACCTGGCCTCTGTTCTCTGAGGAGAGAGCGGCTGCTGTGTTGCAGAGCAGAAAGTTTTGTGGACTTCACTGTGGATTTCTCCGCCTGTCCGTTTCCAGACTCAGGGTCATTGAGGGTCTTTGGAGGTCGACAGGGTCAAACCTCCGTCTCGCGCCCGTGGCTTTTGACAGCTCTTTGACCGCAGTGTCAGCGCACATAAACGCTTTAGTTCTGCATTTTTAGGCTTATGTCTCATCCTCCCTTGAAGACAAAAACACTGATTCAAAGGAAACTCTTGTTCCTGCATGTGTGTTGTACAATCTTTTTTCCATGGCTGTGAACAAGTGTTGTTCGTTTTTTCCCACTCCTCTACAACAATAATAGACCTCTCGAGATCGCTCTTCACTCCGGGATTGTCAAATACGTGCTCTGAAAACAGGGTTCTGTCTCATCCTGGCGATGAGTCTCGTCGCCCTTCTCACTCAGCGCTTGTCTCAAGAGCCTCTCCAAATATTTATCCTCCGACTCCAAGGAGGTTTCATCTTTGTATTTGTGGGCTCACGTTGACGCATCTGAGATGTTCTGTCATAATTAAACAACAAGACATGATATCACAGGTTTGTCCGATTAAACTAGGTCTATATGCGTGACATATTTTTGTTATGGATTTGTCAAATGTTGTGATGGTGAAAATATAACTCAATTCACAATACTAACTAGACCTAATGCCACCATTTATTTTTAAAAAAAAAAAATTTTCCAACTGGAAGGTCAGGTTAAAACCAGTTTAAGGCCAGAAGACGAAATCAGGGCATCGAGGAGAAAGGCCCATTGGACCTTGTTTTAACCTGGCATACCATCTTGGCCTAGCTAGATGGAGCTGGTAGACCACAGCCTAGGGCTGGAACGATTCGTCGACGTAATCGCTTAAGTAAATTAATCAATTTATGTGGAATGGAATGAAAGATGAAATTGTAAGTTTAATTTGATGTGCTGGATTTAGTGTTTCAGACTAACAGCAGGTCCATGTCAAAGTCATTTCGAGTGAATCGTGACATTGGAGTCGCTCAAGAAGTGAAACAGCTAAAACAGCTTCTTTCCCTCAAAACTCTCATACATATTTAACAAAGAGCCTGCTTGACATACACTGAACCCGCCGTTTTTGTCTTTTCTTCTTTCCTCACTCATTTCTTTCTTTTTTTCCCTTCCTTTCTTTTTTCTTTGTTGGCTTGTTCTTCCAGACTCTTGCTCCATTTCACGCTAGTTTCCTCGTTCACTCTGTCAGCAGCCTTCTGGACCCACAATCTCTCACGGCCTGAAAGTGCTCAAGCATGATGGGTGCACAGGTGCTCGGTGATGTATCCATCCATCCATCCATCCATCCACATTTACTCTTTCTTTCTCTCTCACTATCCTTTTTTCATTACAGTTTTTCCAAATTGCTTACACAATTTCTGAAACTATGGCTCAATTTCTTGGTAGTTTACACACAAAACCACACACACAACATGAACAACACCAGATATCTCTTGCAAAAGCAAACACAAAACTATTTTAACTCTTCCAAAAATGGTGTTTTTGCATAGTAACTTTAAACACAAACATCAAATGTAGCCACACCAAACTACAGGTGTGAAAAATGTAAAACACCACTATCTTGTGTCTTTTGCTTGTTTAGTGGAGTGTACAGGAGTTTGTCACACGTACATGTATGTGCACACATACACTATACAGTGTGTAAATAAGATATGTAAATCTTAAGTGTATCAAGCAACTACAATACTTTTTGTGTGCAACAAACAAACAAAAATAATGACTTTTATTCAACAATTCATTCCCTTCTCATTGGGGAAATAGAAATTTCACATAGTGTAACAGCGCAAAGCTTCTGTGTTGCACGTCACACGCAGACTCACTATTGGCCTATGCTGGTCATGTGTGTGATGCGTGTGGAAGCTTTGACCTACATTCACTACATGACTTTCACTACATGAAATCTCATGGCCCACAGAGAAAGAAATTAATAGTTGAATAAAGTCATTATTTTTGGTAGTTTTTTTGCGCACAAAAAGTATTCTCGTCGCTTGATAAATGTAAGATTGAGCAACTGTAGTCACTTGGACTATTTAACGGTGGCTTTACATAACTTTTCTGGGCCGGCTAGTATCGATCCCTTTATATGCCTAGAAAGATCAAGCTCTCAAATTTAATCAAAAATATCTTTATTTTTATTCCGAAGATGAACAAAAGTCTTATGGGGTTGGAACAACATGAGGGTGGGTAATTACTAACCCTTTACCGTAAGCACAAAACCAAATTTTCAAACCACATTTGGAGGACCTCCGACTCTTATGGCAAAATCAAACAATTGCCTCAAAACCGTTTTATCTGTGCTCAAAATCAAACAATGGTTTCAGATCATACGCAGCAGCTGTGAAACAATCTATATTGCTTATATATATATATATATATATATATATATATATATATACTCAGTGTGTGTGTGTGTATATATATATGACAAGCCAAGTTAGAGAGTCAACTTTATATCTAAAGCGCTGTGTGTGTGTGTGTGTGTGTGTGTGTGTGTGTAGTCGACAAAGCATCGAGGAGGTGTCATATGATTATTTCAACGAGTTTTATGACAAGGTCGGTGAGGATGGGAAAAATCTTAAACTTCCCTTTGCTCTCCTATAAAATAATTGCTGTCTGTGGTTTTATATGGCCTGTGGCAATAATAATGGAACTTGAGAACTTCAAAATTTTGAAGTATGAATTATGAGCTAAACTATTTGTCAACTGAACTTTAAACTACTTCATGTAGAAAGTGAACTTTCCCAATAATGATGTATATGCAGTATATGTAGTATATATATATACTATATATACTTTGTATATACATATAAATATATACAATTAATAAAATTAAAATTATTTCTTTCTTTTTCAAAACTGAGTTTTGATTTCTAAGTGATCACTTTATGTAAAAATGTATTGCAGACTTGGTCTGAAGTTTAGGTACATGAGAGAATGGTTTCACTGAGTGGGCCTCAAATTCCACTTTTAGTGTGTAACTATTTGAAAAAAAAACTTTTTTTTTTTTCATAAATCAGTTTCTTTCACTTCTGTTATATATTTGAACCAGATGGCGTCAATCTGTTTACGTTGCTGAAGCGTTTGAACTTGTCAATGTTTCACAAAGGGCAAATTCTCTTTTTAAAATATTTTAGTTTGAAACATGCACTTCTCTTTATGTGACAGGGTTGATGTGTTTTTAGTTGTGAGTCGATGACTCTTTTTCTCAGATTCTGCACAAAGACAGCTGAAGTTTCATGGTGATAGTCTGTCTTTGTCGCTGGGTTTGTCGCAGCGCAGAGCAGCAGATTGATCCTCCTCATGTCAATGTGAAGTCAGAGAGGAGCTGTTGCAATGAGCCGCTAAAAGCAAACATATTTCTGCCGATGACAGAATGACACATCCAAACAAGACAAAGAAAAGAGTTTGGGACCGGCAGAGATGGAGTTTGTTCGTTCTGTCACAGTTACAGTCTCAGTCTCAGTATGTATACATGTAGCATCAATATAAGGCCGTTCTCTTATGAGAGGTTCTCTCGTATTGCGTAATTTAGCTTACACAACGGGAATGATTAATATTTTTGAGATATTTAAGTCAAAAATGATTGTATTCATTGTCAACGTAGTGCAGCAGCTAGCAGACCTACAGCAGGCTGTCTAGCGTGCTCATTGGCTGCCCTGCGGCAACTGCAGTAGCCTACCACTGAGCCTGGCGTGACGTCATGCCCAATGAAGGGCGCTCATCGCATCTTAGCCCGCCAGAATGGGCGTGGCTTAGCGTATATAAGCGGGTCTCGGAAGCTGTCTTCATTTCTTCAACGAAGGTCTTCGCATCGCTGGATTCTGAGAGAAGCCGTCGTCGCCGTTGAGAAAGTGACAAAGCCAGCTTAGAACAGTGCCTGAGGAAGTGCCGTCTTCCTCGCTTCAGTCAACCGTGCGAGCTACGCTATCCAGCGACGAGTATCCTTTTAAGCTCTATTCTGTGCGTGTTTGCTGCCGCGACATTCCTTTCTACAAGACGTTTTTCTAAAAATGTCTTGCACTTCCTGTGGCTCGTGCCGAGCCCCACCCAGCGGCGGAGACCGCCATGTGATCTGTGGTCTCTACCTGGGCCCATACTACGCAGTCCTCACTCCTCCACTGTGAAGAACTCCCAACCCTCCAAGACCCTCCTCTTTAGCACCCCGTACATTCACGGCTGATTCTGGCACAGTCAGAGATAGAACTTTTATCTCACAGAACAGTGCTCCTCGGTCATCTGAAAAGCCTGGGTCTTACGGTCAACTGGACCAAGAGCTCATTACGGTCCAGCCAGTCAGTTTCCTTTCTAGGAATAGAACTGGAGTATAGAAGTGGCTATCATGGCTCGTTTATCGACACAGCGCACACACCGTGTTCGACACCTGGCCGCATCTTTCCAGAAAGTCAGCATTGCTTCTCTGAAGACATTTCAGAGCAATGTTAATCTCCTCTGCCCTGTCAGGGCACCGAGGGTTTACATTATGGGCTCTGACCCTTTGAGGACCTTTTCGTTTCGTTTGGTGGGTGCACCAAGGGACTGTCCAGATGGATAGTGAACACTATCGCAGCTACTTATGTGTCAAAAGGTCTGCAATGCCCTTTGGGAGTCAGGGCTCTTTCTACTAGAGGCATGGCCTCATCGTGGGCTTGCTCCTGCAAAATTTTATTTCATGACATATGTGTGGTGGCGGACTGGGCCTCCTCGTCCACCTTTGTTAGGTTTTATAACCTGGATTTGGTCAATATGCTTGTATGATTTATATGGACCGGCAACGCCGATCTGTATTCCCTATCAGTGCTTATGTGCATATGCCGGCCCGCGTTGCTGTCCTATGGAGGCCGAAAGAGCTCAATGCCCTGCAACTGAAGAAAACACATGCAAATAAAAAAAAAAAAAACACATAGAAATAGAAAAAAAAAAAAAAAGTATTGTATTTGTGTTGGAAGCTTTTGCGGCGCGTTTCTGTATTTAACTGCAGTATGTTTGTTGTGTCATCAAAGGGAATGTCACAGTGAGGGCTAGCATTAGATGTTTAGCACTGGAGCTCAGGGGCATCTCTGGAGTTAAAGATCCCAAAAATGGAAAGTGTTGCACTACAGTTTTTTACTCATGATTTTGTCCTTTTTTTTTTAAAATACCAAAACGTAACAAGCACAGAAAGACAATTGCTTCAGTCTCCTGAGGATGTTTCAAGAGGTTTGAAGAATGTGAGCTGCTGGCCAAAGGCAATTTCTGCAGAGATCAGCAGCAATTAATTCAACTACATTTACATTTTCTGAAGAAAATACCAGATAATAGATAATAGAAAAGATAATTCACCTAAAAATAAAACAACTACTCACCCTCATGTCATTCTAAACCTGACTTATGATATATATATATATATATATATATATATATATATTGGTCCATATAATAGAAGTCAGTTTGGTTAAAACAGTTTTAAAAGTTTGGTTACCAGCCTTCTTCGCAGTATAAGGGTGAAACGACATGAGGGTGAGTAAATGATGACATAATTTTCATTGTTGGGAGAACTGGACCTTTAAGTCGATTTCGCTGCTATATGTGAAAGAAATTCACCAAAACCTGCCAGCGCGTTTGTCGACCCCAGAGGGTTAAAGTTTTCGGTAAGTTTGGGTTCAAGGCTTCAACTGTATGAAACTTTTGTGCTCAATCGGCTACAAGGATCAAAATCAAGACTGTACAATGTAAATTCAGTAATAAATGGTCAAATTCTGTGTAATGCAGTCACAATTTAAAGAAAGGTTCATGAGAAAAATCATGAAAATTTGTGACTTCCTGCTTGTTTCCATGTATCTAATAAGCAGAGATCCATCCAGAGGGTTTCATCCATCCATCATAAGGGTTTCTATGGCACTCAGAGCGAAACAGCCAATGAGAGAGAGCAATATGAATCAGATTCAATTCAACCATCTCTCTCTATTAACAGATACATCATTCAAGATGTGAACAGAGAAAAACACCTCTATGAAACAAACCCCAGTTTCCCATCTCCAGCCTTAGCCTGTCCAGCTAAATCTTCAATCTCACGGCAGCTGATCTGAGAGCAGCTTGTGTGTGACTGATGAAGATTTCGGCTGATCAGTATTCACTTCACTCTCATTGTGCTGCAGATCCTCTGCTGACTGTGCCGTCTCCGTCCAAATGAACGTTCTTGCGTTTTAGGCCACGGAGAAGCTCATTCGGCTCTGAGCCGTGACGGACCTGCTGCGAATTACCCTCTTCTGTGATCAGTGCATTCAGATTTAGAGACAGATTAGAAGATCCTCAAAGAAACGCCACACTAAGTGATCCAACACAGTGTTTAACAGAAACATTATATAAACTCACTGAGCGCGTTTGAATGTGTCTTTATCCAAATGACACTCATCAAGTTAAAGAATTCAACAATAAGGCGTTTGTTCATGTCTGAAACGTCTCTCGCCTGACCCGCGTTAACAAATTAGAGCGTCTGCCAATACCATCGACCGTCTGAAGCCTCTGCCGTATGAAGGCTGTAAACAAAAGACAGATTGCTTTACTGAGCACGAGGATACGAGGGGGAAAAAAAGATGTGTCATAAATGGAGGATATTGATTGGATGGTTTGTTTATCAAGCATTTGTTCTGCTAAAGTCGGAGAGTGAAGATCATATGTTACTCAATGCGTGTATGTGTCCAGATTAGATATTTTTGATAGTCCTAAAAACATCAAGAGCAGCTTAAAGAGAAAATGTCTGTCACATTACTGCACTTGCGTTCACCTATAAATTCTTTGTCTAAACTTTTTTTGTTTACTTGCCTTCAAACTGAATGAAACTGAAAAGTCCCTGATTGGCCAAAGCCTTTTATACACCCCTGATATTGTCAGTGTTTGTGTCTTCAGTCTTTATAATGCTGGCCGTTTCTTTTCATGTGCTTTGAATTTCGCCCAACAAAACAGAACAAAGACACCAAAGCCTGAAACTCACCATTAGAAATTTGCCAAGAAACATTCATAAAAAAGCTTCACAAAAACAGCTCAAGACCCTTTCCTTTCTATAACGCTTTAAATTGGCCTGTAATGGCCATTTCTGTGCACCAGTTTTGCAAAAAGGAGGTTTATTCTTCCTCTTTTTGTGTCATTCTGGATTTTACTTTGAAAGGTTATTGTTAGTATACTGTTCCCTTTCGAGGGAACTCTACACTGCGTCGAGAATCGACACTTTGGGGACGCTCCCTAAGCGTGCGCCTCTGAAGTATGAATGAAACTAATCCAATCCTGATTGGTGTTGCGTCGTGACGTAACATGTGACGGCATACCCGGAAGTATAAAAGTGACGTTGTCACAACACACACTAGCTTTCGCTCTTCAGCAAGCGCTTTATGTTGAAACTGTCTGTCTTATTTGGTGTTGTTTGTCACTCAGTTTGAACTGGAAATGGCCAGCGAACAATTTAAAAACATGTGTGCATCTCTGCCCTCGTTATGTCACAGGTGGGGACGCACATGCTTTGTGTGTAAATTGTTTGGGAGCGCAGCATGACTTGTGCAGACTGTAAAGCACTTCCTATTAGAGTGCTGCGCTCCCGGCTGGCGTGCTTTGATGAGCACGGTCAGGCTTGCGTTCCCTGCGTTTCTGGTCCCGCGTCCGTTGAGGCGGCGCGGCGATTGAGATCGTGGGGTTCACAGCGGGATCTTGCAGACGAGAATGAGACTGCTGAGGCACTTTCTCATTCATCGTCTGATGATCCCGTAGCCCCTGTGAGTGGCGCAGAAGTCCGCGCCGCGGCTTCTTCTGACCACGATCAGGTCCCGATACTCAGGCTCTCTGCTTCCAAGGAAGTAGACGTGCTCAGTATCGATACGGATGACCGTGAGTTAGGCGCGCCAGTTCACGGCCAAGCATATGAGGAACTGGTGAGGTTGTGACTCGTGCCGTGGCCAGACTGAACTTCAGCTGGCCACAAAATGAGGAGGGAACGCAAGTTTAAATAAATTGCGTTTCTTGCGGCACGGGTCACAGCCTCAGCGCCGGAGTTTGCCGTTTTTCCCCGATCTCCACTAAAAGATCATGAGATCAGGGGATGAACCGCATTCGTCCCGTGTTTCCAAACCCAGTGTCCTAAATTCTTGCGTTTGCCGAGGCAGCGTGTAGATTACGAGTCTACTCTGCAATAAAGATTCTGTGACTGCAGCGCATAGATTTAAGGTCTGCATTGCAATACGGAAACTTTGACTCGGATCTCTCGTTTGTCGAGGCAAATTTTCTCTCGTGAAAATTACGAGTCTCCTTTCCAATAAGGGAAACTGGCCTGTTCTCCGGCGCTGTAACTTCAATCGTCGACAGGTTTAGGAATAAATAAATAATATATATATATATATATATATATATATATAGTAAATAAATAAATATATATAAGATATATATATAAAATATATATGTTGTCCCGCCGTTTTGAACGTTTCGGGCTACATCGATTTCCAGCGAACGCACACTGTGTCGTTCACCCCGACTGTGGTCACAAAATTTTTCTCGACTTTTTCCTGCCGGTCATCCGCTTCAGGGACTCGAAAGACACCCGAGGTCGGTCTCAAGGGGCTGGTTCCCTTAGTAGATTTTGCAGAATGGCTACACCTTCCAATATATCTATATGGGGCCTGAATATTTTTAAACAGGAAACGATGTATGTTGCCCGCCGTCAGTGACGCTTCGGGCCACATCGGTTTCCAGCTAAAATATTATAACGAAGCACTGTTTATGGTCAAAACATCCATATCGACTACAGCCTGCCGGTATTCCGCTTCAGGAAGTCGAGAAAGATGCTCTCGAAAGACAAAACAGAAAAAAAAAAAAAAAAACCAGAGGCCACTCTCCAGAGGCTGGTACCCCTAGTATATTTTGTAGAGGCATGGTATCATCTTCCCAACATATCTGCATGGGTCCTACATATAATAGAATCAGGGTACAGACTGCAGTTTGCACACCGCCCCCCAAGTTCTCTGGGGTGGTACAGACTACAGTGGTCCCAGAGCAGGCTCAGGTGATGGAACAAGAAGTTCAAACTCTGCTGCTAAAGGAAGCCATAGAACGTGTTCTTCCTTCAGACAGGGGGTCCGCGTTTTACACCCGGTACTTTATAGTTCCAAAGAAGGATTGGGGGTTAAGGCCAATTCCAGATCTCGGGGTTTTGTACCGATCTCTGAATAGGGAGGTGCAGGTTCGAACGGTTAACTCCAGTAATCGTGAGTCAGATCAGAGGACTGATTTGTCACGATAGATCTAAAAGACGCCTATTTTCACTCCATCCTTCCATGTCACAGGAGATACCTGAGGTTCGCTTTCGAAGCTTACCAATATCGGGTTCTTCCGTTCGGCCTAGCACGCTCTCCCTGCACATTCACCAAATTTATGGATGTAGCCCTTGCTCCACTGAGACTTCAAGACATCCATATATTGATTTATCTCGACGACTGGCTCATTCTGGCTCAGTCTCGGGAAATGGCAGTTCGGCATCGAAATGTCGTCCTTGGCCACATTCTGAAATTGGGGTTGAGACTCAATGCAAAGAGGAGTGTGCTAGAACCATCCCAGTGTACGACATTTTTGGGAGTCATATGGAACTCGATTACGATGTAGGCACGCATGTCTCCCGCACGTATCGAGTCAATTTTGACGATGGTATCCAGGGTAAAGCTAGGCCAGGCCATCACTGTGAAGCAATTTCAAAGAATGCTGGGCCTCATGGCAGTGACATCCAACATCATTCCTTTGGGGCCTGCTACACATGAGGCCCCTTCAGTGGTGGTTAAAGACCAAGGGGTTTTCTCCCGAGGGAATCCGCTTCGTATGATCAGAGTAACGCGCAGATGCCTTTGTTCTCTGAGAATATGGAAGAAACCTTGGGCCAGTGTTGGGAGTGTCATGTCGCCGGGAAACCGTTTCGACAGACGCCTCCCTCACTGGCTGGGGCGCGGTCATGGACGACCGTTTGCCAGGGGTCTATGGCAGGACCATCATCTTTCTTGGCATATAAACTGCCTAGAGATGATGGTTGTGTTCAGGGCTTTGAGGAGCTTCCTCCCAGACATCAAAGGTCACCACGTCCTAGTACGGTCAGTGGTAGCCTATCTGAACCGACAAGGGGGAATCAGATCGCGCCCTCTGTGCAGACTGACGCATCAGATTATCCTTTGGTCCCAAGGGAAAATACTCTCTATCAGAGCAATGTATATTCCGGGGGTTCAGAATCAGGGGGCAGACATCCTGTTGAGAAAACCATACTTAGCTCTTGGGCTCCATCCACCAGGAGATTATATGACCTCAAGTGGAATGTGTTTGTCACTTGGTGTAGAGAACTTGGGTTAAATCCAGTAAACTGCCCGGTGGCTTCAGTTCTGGGATTTCTCCAAGATCGTTTCTCTAAGGGTCTCTCCCCGTCCACGCTTAGGGTGTACGTGGCTGCCATTGCGGTTTTCCACGCACCGTTAAGTGATGGGCCTCTGGGGAGGCACCAATTGGTCATTCGGTTTATCCTTGGTACTTGGAGGATAAGGGCCGGCAGCCAGGTCCAGGGTTCCTGCCTAGGACCTGGCAATAGTTCTGGAGGGGTTATCCAAAAGTAGAGTGCCCCCTTCGAACCTCTAGAGTCGGCTTCGCCTAAGGACTTAACACTGAAAATGGCTTTTCGCTTAGCAATTACCTCACTTAAGAGGGTGGGAGATTTCCAAGCCCTGGCAGTAATGCCAGCTTGCTTGGAGTTTGCCCCTGGCAGAGTGAAGGCCTTTTTACACCCGAGTCCGGGCTACGTGCCTAAAGTTCCATCGAATACGGCTCATTCTATAGTCCCTCAGGCATTCCATCCTCCACCTCATGTGTCGGCGGAAGTGGAGAGGCTTCACTTGCTCTGCCCAGTCAGAGCTTGAGCTTGTACCTTGAGGGGTCCTCTTCTTGGAGAAGGTTGGAACAATTGGACTAGTATGTTCTGGGTCACCTAAGAGGGGGCTCCCGGCAACCAAACAAACTATTAGCAACTGGATCGTCCAGGCTATTACTGAGGCTTACAAGGTGCGCGGTTTGCCTTCACCTTTTACCTTGTGGGCACAGTCAACTAGAGGCATGGCTTCCTCTAGGGCCCTTCTTTCGGGAGTACCTCTTTAGGAGATCTGCGAGGCAGCCGGCTGGGCTACCCCACATACTTTCATAAAATTTTACAGTCTCCACCTTCCCAGTACACCCGGTGCACAGGTGCTCAGTCCTTGCTGAGTGCCTAGACAGTTTTACTCCAGGACAGGCCTATTCGGTGCGTGGCCTAGTGGGCACTCGTTCCCCAAAGTGTCGATTCTCGACGCAGTGTAGAGTTCCCTCGAAAGGGAACGTCTCGGGTTATGACTATAACCCTTGTTCCCTGAGAAGGGAACGAGACACTGCGTCGTTCTGCCACGCCCCCTTTAGGCCTTAGAGCGTCTTGCTTCATCGCGAGGCTAGTGTGTGTTGTGACAACGTCACTTTTATACTTCCGGGTATGCCGTCACATGTTACGTCACGACGCAACACCAATCAGGATTGGATTAGTTTCATTCATACTTCAGAGGCGCACGCTTAGGGAGCGTCCCCAAAGTGTCGATTCTCGACGCAGTGTCTCGTTCCCTTCTCAGGGAACAAGGGTTATAGTCATAACCCGAGACGTTTTTCTTATACCATAAACTACAGTATACATTATATATTTATATGAAGAGTTCAGATGCAAAAGCCTCTAAGTGCCATTTGAAATGTTCTTCTAAAATGATAATTTTTATCAAGCTTGTATATTTAAGTTCAGTAATTTCACTTAAATGGCAATGAAGATTACCTATTACTTGTCATTTAAGTGAAATTACTGAACTTAAATATACAAGCTTGATAAAAATGGTCATTTTAGAAGAAAATTTCAAATGGCATTTAGAGGCTTTTGCATCTGAACTCTTCATATATTGTGGTGTAAATGGAATTTCAGCACTGAGCGTCAGTTATGGGGTATATAAGATGGCATCGGTCACTTTGTAATAAATAATTGAAAATGGAGTGTTAAATGCACCTCATACACACAAAGGCTCTCGTATTCGACCACAGACTGAGATTTCTGGGTCCTTCGACCGCATTCCTGTCCATCCGAGAGACAAAACCACTGCAGCTCGGAGAGGGCGAACACAATAACTGTGTGTTTATTAGCAACTTTAGTCTCTCATGTGAATCAAGGACCATTTTCAAACAATATTATGCAGTTGATTCTCTGTAGGAACATCAGGCCCAATTTGTTTCATTAGACGGTTAATTAATCAAATAAAAATTACATGATCAAAGACCCTTTACAACATAAAATTAAAAAGTGGGTGAATGAGATCTTGTTTTTAAGCCATTAAAGTCTCTAGACGATGACCACATTTTTTTTAACTACTTTTTACCTCTTTTATCTCTTTTTCATTGTTCTGTTGCTTCAATATGTTGTATATACGTATTCCTTGTAACTTTAGTTCACCTGTATACGTAGTTTTCCTTTATTAAATACATTACATTCATTTTATTGACTCTGTCTGCTGCTCACATTACGAGGTCCCTTAAATCTTCAAGCTACGTGCTTTACACATTTGTCAATACTTAAATAGTATTTTTATAGAACATGAAAGTTATGTTTCATGGCCAGAGAATATCTTCTCTTGAACGTCTATAAAACTTTCATGAAAGATCATGAAAGACCCCATGAAAGATTATCCAGACAATCGATCTATCCTAGACAATTGATATATTAATATTTAATTATAATTTGTTGTGATTGATTATAGACCATTGGTAACTCATGTATGCGATTACTGGACATATTCATGACCAGTTACTAAAATTATATTCCCATTATAATTTCTCAATTTAGTTCTCCTTTTGTCCCAAAGTCAGCTTGCCATGGTCCATAATGTTAGAACGAAACTACAAAAGCATGAGCGTGCCGCTAGACATAAGGCAGTTGTCCACGTCTGTCGCCATGGTTACTATGGCAGTACGAGTGGAAACGTTTCGCTTACGTGTGTTCCCTGAAGGAGGGAATGGAGACGTAGTCGACGTGTCGACTGATTGGGACCACGTTTAGAAGTCACTGTGATGCGCAGTCACTAATATTAGCAAGAATATGTTGTTTATTTCTAAGGGTTTAGAGAGGAAAATGTATAAATTACATCATTGGGACTTCGTAGACTTCAAAAAAACAAAATGCTACAAAAGTGCAGAAAATGTCCCTTTAATGTTTTACGTAAAGAACTGCTGATACTGTATATAAGCAAAGTCTTGAAAATCTCATCCATGAGATTTAACTATCAATGGGTCTCATTCATGAAACATTCGTAAATATACGAGTAAATATGAGAGGGATTTGCGCGGAAAGAGACCTTCCCGAAAACTCTTCTCCTGATTCACAAATACTTCGTAAACGCCAGATGTGATAGTGAAATGTGTGTGTGTGTTAATGAATTCCAACCAGTCGTAAATGGGATGCGCGTGCACGTTCATTCTCAATTACCATAAATCAGGCCCATTATATCCGACTGACATCTATATATAGGCATTTAATAACATGAATGCGAATGAAAAAGAAAAATTTCTCGGATACAGAAATTGAAGTTTTATTATCAGAAGTTCATTCAAAACGTCACATTTTATTTTCAAGCGTACATAGTGGCCTATCAGGTCCTAAAAAAAAGGAAACTTGGCAGCATATTACAGATGCAGTTAATGGAGTTTCATCTGTTAATCGAACAGTCCCAGAAGTGAGAAGAAAATGGTTCGACATTAAGCTTGACAGCAAAAAACGAATTTTCACTTCGGAAAAATCGTATTCAAACGTATTCAAAGGACCGCCATCGATCACCAGATCTGCTATTACTGGCTCTCATAATAAAAGTAAAAAGAAAAAACGTATGTAATTACTATATAAAATATTTTTTTTTCAAAATGCTGTTTAAATATGTACCCGATTAAGGTGAATTAAAAATGCAGCCTTATTAATGAGCAAAGTGTTCGAATGTTAAGCGCACCATTTACGCGTGGCTGGGAGCAGGTGTAGATTTCTTGCATACCAACTAACATTTGGAAAATACGAACATTTTAATGAATCCGAAAATTTACGCCAAAACCACTTTACACACGATTTACACAAAATACACGATTTTCGTTCTGCTCGTGTTTCATGAATGAGACCCATTGATCTTTGGTTTTCCAACATTAATAATGTTTAATATATAAAGTATTTTTAGTTTATATATTTAACATATTGTTCACTCTTGCGAGAGACACTTTCCTCTCTTTAGTTCAGCTCTTATAGTCGAGTGCTCATCTTTACTGAAGTGTTGTGCGTTTGACACATAATGACAGACCTGATCTCAGACCTGCTCTTAAGTGGAGAAGCACCGGCAGACATTAGACTTAATAGCTATTGACACACTCACACTCTGCCGGTTACATCCAAATCTCTTGACTTTCAGCAGGATTAAATGTGAAGTTGAATCAGCAATAATTTCCAGAAACAAATCTGACCTGGTTTCTCCGGAATAAACAAGCCATATATTATATAATACTGTAGTTGTTGTTGCATGTTGCTTCTCTAATATAAACACTGACATTTAGCCAAAGGTCAACAGTGAGGTTAGGATGGAAACTTTGAAGGGAGTCACTAATTACTACCCACTGAGTGCTAATGAGGTGTACAGTATGTGTTGTTGTGGCCGAAATTCGTCTGCCAAAATTTAGGGTGTTGAAATCCCTGGAAACATCCTCTCACCTTGCGAGTGTTACTAGTGCTGTTTGCTAAGCTACATAGAAATATGCTAACAAATTATTAAGCGAATGCAGAGCAAAATGCAAACACTCAGAACACCTTAGTAACCACACTGCAGCATTCTAACCATTTAGGACACTTTAGCAACTATCATAACATCGTTAGTAACAAATTTAACTCGGGCATTAACATTAATTTTTCTTGAAAACGTAAAAATCTAAAATACATTGTGTCTTGTGACTCAAGGCCAAGTTTGTCAGGAATAAAAGAAGAAAGGAACATGCTGCGCCATGAGGAAGATAAAAATGAAGCAGCCAAAAAAACAATATGTTGCTTCAAAAACAGCACATTGTTTTTAACGGACTCAGGAAGTTCCAAAAGAAAAGCAACTATTAATTATCCGAACAATACATTTCCTGAGGCATGTTGTGTGTTTTCTGAAAATGCTGCAGTAGAAGCGCCTGACGATGCAGTTTATTAGTTACTAAAACTGAGGGAATTTTCTCAGAGTCACTCAACTCTTACTTTCCGTTCAACAGTCTCTTGGCGCTTTACATATGCTGTGTCTTCCCAGCAGTCTCTGCTGATAATTTCACAGTCACACATATTAAAGTGCAAGTTCACGGTTTTGAATATTTTTCTATTTCTGTCTCTCGTACACTTTCCATCCCTACGTCAGCAGAGAGACAAAAAGTCCAACAACAAGCAGCTTCGCCTTTCCTCCTCTTCCAATTACTGATAAAGATGAATAGCAAACGGAGAGCAGAAAACTGCTGGAGTGTTTCAGGACGATGTCTGAAACTCACTGATCTGTGTTATAATAATTTCACCCGACCCGTCGCTCCGGTCCTGGACACTCTCTCTCTCGGGAGTCGAGAAGAAAAACATGTTTGTGTCCCTCCGTTGTGCTCGGGTGCCGCTCTGATTTGTAGTGAGCACCTGAATTTGACCACTTCTCACAGTTATTGCTTCTCGCCTCTAAAGGCTTCTCTCCATTTCAGCGGCTGTGATTTGTGGAAGAGCAGAATGGGCCGGAGAAATCATTAGAGAGAGCTGATACTAGTGGGTTTGATGCAATGTGCTAAGAGAGACCGGGAATTTGTTAGTGTGAGGAACGCTTACAGGTGTGAGTCTGGGAATGACTTGGGCACTAAATAAAAAAGGGTTATGAAACGGACAAGACATTGCATTGCATGATAACACACCTCAGTCACTGAAAGACAACACGTCCTTATGGATAATGTGGGTTTTCTTCAGTTTCCTGCTCTTTTCAAGTTTCAGAAAATAAATCAACATTGTCTCAATCTGTGCTTAGATTTTCCCATATATAGTGCCAGTCTGCAATCAAAAGTCAAAGATCTCAATATGAAGTGAAACATATCTCATTAAATAAGATAAGGATCAGAGCTGCTGTCCACATTCTTTTAATAGTTCTATACTCTTTGGGCTCTATCTTGCACCCGGCGCAATTCCAATTCCTTCGATAAACTAGGAAATTAACTTGTGCTCCCTGGGTGGATCGGCGCAAAAAGGAGGCGTGTTTTAGCGCAAACATTCCCTGGTGCTATTTTACAGTTCCAGAAAACAATTGTGCCACTGACCAGAAAAAAACCTGGGCTAAAGTCAGTGGTGCGTTGCACATTGTTCATAATGCTATTTTAAGTGTGCATGCTTGGCCATAATGTAGCGGGTGCACACCGCGCACACACTTTGATTCTCTCATCAACACAGATGCAGCAGTTTTTATTTCTGCAAATCATACATTATAACAAGGAAAAATATTAACGCATGAGGGAAATCACTGTGGTTTACATTAAGATGAAAAAACCTAATTACCCATTTTTTTTACGGATAATTGTAGTACTGAAGGATCAGACCTGTTTGCCCATTAGTGGCAAGAAACAGATGTATATAATGTTTAACCGACGCGGATTTGGGTGGGTTTCTCCCATCCCCATACAACATCACTTCTCTATCTTTCACTGCCCTAACAAGAACGTCTGTCTCATCGGCTGTGAACGCTCCTGGTAAACCCGCCGTTATAATACAGTAATAACCTGCTCTTAAAGGGTATGTTGGATGACGCTCTGATGGGTTTATTTCACGTTATGCCCAAACCACACCTATGAATAATGAGGCTACTTCAGACCAACCCCTTCTAAACTTGCGCCCAGCGCAAGGGTCATTTATACCGCCGGTAAAATAGCAACAGGGCCCAAGACCCGCCCACAAAGTTACTTGCACTTCATTCTTGATACTTGTGTTTCAGATCGTTAAAAAATAGGGCCCTTTGTCTTATTGTTACATTTGTGTTTATTTTTAAATCTCCTAATGGAGACTAGTCCAAATGGAACTTAATTAGGAAAACTGAGCTATAAATGAGAAACTCTGAGCCATAAAATTGTGGGAAAAGTTCAGATGCAGTTCTGATAGTTTGAGGTAACGTAGGTGACTGTGTGAGCTAAGAGGTGGAGTGAACTGTGTGATAATGAGACGAGCTGAGAGCATCTGTTTGACCCTCTCTGGAGGCTTTTCTCCTCAGGCACCACTGCAGCTCCATGAAGGGCCGCTCTCTTCTGCCCCACTGCCTGTGTTAAGAGCTCAGATGTGAGAGCAGACCGCAGGGCGTCAGGGGTGCTGTGGACCGAGAACGAGTCTCTCCACTTTACCATGACCACACAAACACACACACACACACACACACACACAGACCCAAACGCTTCCCTCTCTCCTCATATTCCTCATCATGTGCTCCCGAGCTTAATAAAGCTCGGTCGTGAATGAGGGTCAACATTCTGCTGTTCACTGATTCTGGACATTTTTGAAAGATAATTTTTGTTGGTTTCTGTGTAGTTTTAATGTGTCTCTGGCGACTAAGAAACCGATAATCAGGAGTCGTGACCCCGTATTGACTTCGCTATGCTGCATTGGGAGTTGAAATTCAGTGCTGTTTTATCCAGGTGCAGCAGTAAAAACAGGAAGAAGAGTGAGACCGCAAGATATTAAAACAAAAAATATGTGAGGAATGGAGTCCAGGTGAATGTAGGAAGCTCAAGGAGCATAAATCAACACAACAAACCCACCTAAACCTCATCAAGATTTCATCAGGAAGACACAGTGTGTCTTTAATATGAGAAAAAGCCACAAGAGCACATATTTCATCGGTTTGAAATACTGTAATTTTAGGTCTGTTGCAATTTATTCAACAGCATGATTGAGTCAAATAGCTTCATATTGAAATGAAATTTGCGGCCCAATTAGCCAACAAAACGGCACCAATTACTACAAACAGCAAACTGAGTCTCCACATGTAGAAGCATCTAAAACAAATCTATGGAAATTGGGCAGATCATTCTGAAATGTAATATCCAGGTGAGAGACTTTAAGGTCTGGAAACATTTCAGATCAAGCATTCATGATTTACCTCAGTAGAAACCACTGGAATATCTCGACATGAAAGTCCTTTTGATCAGCTGCTGATGAAACACTGAATCCGTTCTAACAGCCTGGACTCTGACAGGGACCTTTTTGCTATGAGGCGACAGTGCTAGCCACTTTTATACAATCTCTAAATTACAAAAATTTGTAAGGATTAAACAAATAATACCAATCTACCAAACATCTGTCCACATTTCTCTTTTACTCTGCAAATCCAGAGTAAGGTAAATTCTGCTCTCACATATACAGAAATGGAAAGTTAATAAAGTTGAAGTAAGTTGTAAGCATTTTAACAAAGACTAATGAAATTACAACTCAAATACTGAATTAAAAATATTTGTCAAAAAGCAAAAAAAAGAAAAAAATAAATAAATAAATAAAATATAGAGCTTACTTAAATGCAAGTTTGTGTATCTTGAAAAGCAAAGGAAATATCTGTGGGAATTGTGCTACAAGACAGGATTGAAACATCAAAACGTCAAACAGCAAAGAAACACTTTAGGCCTATACACTCAGTTTAGGGTATTTTCGTGTACATCTATTTCTTAATGAATGTTCTGTCAATACTGTAATCCTGCAATGCTGTTGAAGGTGAAACTAGACGTATACAATGATAGAGTGTGTGAAAGTGTCGTTCCTACAGACCTTCATCACATCAGTTCAACATGCTAAACAGACTCGCACTAAAAGAGCCCAGCACTGCAGTCAGGCCAGTTTAACTCTTATCTGAGTTATAAAACAGAAGAAACAAGACAGCGCTTATAGCATTAAAAGCTGATGTGTTTACAGCCTGATTCTGGATTTAATGTTTTCTAATGCTGTTTCTGGGCGAACTTTTTAGCTGATTTAATAGGAGAGGTGCTATTCCGTCAGCCATGACTAGGTACACTCTAAAAAATGCTGGGTTGTTTTAACCCAACTTTGGGTCAAATATGGACTAACCCAGCCGTTGGGTTAAATTTTTACATTACATTTTTAACCCAACATTTCGGGTTTGTCCATATTTGACCCAAAATTGGGTTAAAACAACCCAGCATTTTTTAGAGTGTAGAAAGCATGGGTGCCCGCACTATTTTTGTGTGATCTTTAAAGACCAACTCAAATACATTTATTCGTTTAGCTGATGCTTTTATCTAAAGCAACTTACAATTGCTATATACTGTATGTCAGAGGTCGCATGCCTCTGGATCAACTAGGGGTTAATGGTCTTGCTCAGGGACACATTGGTGTCTCGCAGTGGATTCGAACCTGGGTCTATCACACCAAAGGCATGTGTCTTATCCACTGCACCATCACCACCCCACCAATTAAAGTTGATCTACAATTAGATCAACCAACTAAAAAAAAACTAAAAAAAAAAAAAAACACCACACAGTTTAGTTTAAAAACAAAATGAATTACAAATGCTTGACTCTACTGCATGTATCTCTGAATTCATCTTCTCGATTCGGAATTCATTAAACTGAAACACCTCCAGAACAATAGAATACCATAACCAGGGCATTTAGGCTTCCTTGTTCTTGTGACTTCTGGTATAGTATCAAACAGGCCTCCAAATTGCCATTAGTCATGGTGGAACATTGTTTTGATTTAATAATCTGCATGTGAGAAAAGGCTGATTCAATCAAGTAAGTTGAGCCAAACATTGCAGTCAAAGAGGTGGCACATTTTCTGATATTTGGATACTTTTCTTCAGCAAGAAAGTTCGAAAACTGTGCCCTTGCCTTCACCTGAATTTCAGTCTGCAGTGCTAAAATCTCTTCTAATGGGACTGGGTTCACATGAAACATGTCTGAGGTCAAGGAATCAACCTCATGCTCATCTCCAAATGGAAAGCATATGCATGTAGCTAATGCCAGAAGTAAAGCAAAGTCAAAGTCTGTCCTAACCTTTTCAATTTGTTCATTGTGTTCACTATCATGTTGTGCAAGCTCCTTTTCTGGCTTATGCAGTTCAGATGCAAAGATTGTAAGTACCCGAATTTGTGGGGTTGTAGCTTAGATGGAGCTCTTGGACGGCACAAAGTAGGCAACCTACTGTAGTTGTCAATAAAACTGAATAAACAAAAATCTTGTCTGGTCAAATGCAGGCAGAAAATAAAATGAGAATGAAAGAATTTATTTATTTAATAAGAAGCATATTTACATTTTGTGCTACCATTGCCTTTACGAACGGCTGGTAGATTGCGATCAACCTATTGGGCAAATAAACAAAATTCAGACGGTGAAGCCATATTATATTATGGATAAGGATATTATGGCAATAGTGCGTTATCTAAAATGATCTGGTCATCCTCACTGACCATGTCTGTACTGCTGCAGCTAGTTTAGATAAAGTAAATTAACAGAGTATACTGGGCTGGCTCATGTGTTTCTCACAGTCTATTGTTGGTGAATAATCAGGTTGCTAATGAAAAGCCCTCACAACCCCTCACAAACAGAACTAGCATCAAGAAAAGAATTAGTGCTGCTCATGTTCATGTATAACTATTTCAAACACAGACGCCCTGACGGTCATTAAGTGTTATTTAATGAAGAAAGTTTATTAAGTCTTTTCCGTGGTTTGGGATTCAACGTTCCTCGGGTTCCTCAGAGACAAATACAGTGTAATTGAGGAATTATTAATGGAGTCATAATTACATCAGGTGACGTTTACAAGAACTACAGTATGGAAATGTCTTCGCCTGAGGGGAGAGTTGCACTCTAGATTCAAGGTGATATTTGTTAACTAGGTGTTGTGTGAACAGATTATGTCCAATATGGCAGCAGTTTCAGTTAAGAAACAAAAGCCTCATTTTTACTGATCGGAACAGAATCAGTGTATTGAATTGGAGTGAATTGAATGTGTTCCTGAACAATTTGTACATAAATTATGCCTCATTTTATGTCTTCTTGAGGAGACGTGTGCAATTACTTTTCTAAACTATCAGAGATAGATAGATAGATAGATGAAACAGAGTGAGGTGTGAGGAACATGAATACTTGCTTTAGTGGAGCTAGTGGAGGTACTGCTCTCTGAAAACACAAGCTGTTTGTTTATTTTGATCTAGCTGTTTTTACAGATGCTCTTGATTCTGTCTCTCACCATTCACTGTGCCCCGGTCTACAAAAAAAAAAAAATCCTTCAGCATTTTTTTTAATAGTGAGAAAGTGAATGACAGGGAGCGATATAATTTCTCCAACTTTGCATCAACATAATCATCAAAATCATCATCACCATCATTTCTGTAAAGTTACAGAACTCAACCAAAAATAACCTGTTCAAGCCAACACAGCAACAATGTACAGCTTTATATATCAACTACAGGCCATACACCTGCCTACACTGACAGGCTCAGTGACTCTCCACTTTCTAAAAAATAAAAATTATGGAGATACCACGGCCCAATGCTGCTATCAGGTAAAATAGAATTATTGGTATACAAATATTGTGGTACAAAATGATTACAATATCGTTTTGGTGCTCGAATCCCCAGAAGTGCTGTTAAAGTATGATGACAGCACTGGGACATTTTCTGCAGGTTACATGGTTATGCCAGTAGGTGTCTGTCTTTAGGAGTGAGATTGATTCATCCAACCGATTTGTTCTAAAACACTGATTCATTCAGGAACGAATCAAGTATTAATAAGTCAATGAATAATTCACTCAACTGAATTTGAATTCATTCAGGAGCAAATCAAGTATGAATGAGTAAATGAACCAAGAAAAAAAATGGAAAAAAAGTGAGTAATTTCATTCACCCAAATTATTTGTTTAAAACACTGATTCAATGACGAATCAAATGTGAGTCATGAATCATTCAAGATGAGTTATTGAATCACTCAGTCCTCTGATTTGTTTAAAATGCTGATTCATACATCACTACAGAATGTTACTAAAGAAGAGGCAACGTTCTGCTGTTTTTTGGGGAAATATTTTCCAATGTAGTAAAAACAGGAAACAATATTGTGTCTACAATGTAAGGTTTCTAATCATGTTTGCTGAACTTGTAAGCAATAACACTGACTTTCGTGTTGTTTTTCCCTTAGGCTATTTCATTATTCAGTAAAAATACAAAAAACAAATAAAAACAATAGGTGTGCTACGTTGTATTTAAATGTAGCCTACCATTATATGTACAAAAGCTCATATAGCGTAGCCTATGTATACGCCAATAACTACAAGTTAGTTAGCTAAAGTTGTAAAATCCTTTTGTTTCATTACGAAAGTATTGATAATGTAGCCTACTCTGGTAAGGATTAGTATTACTTACTGGTTCTGCCTTGAGGTGTGTCAGGGGTATTCTGGTATCTTTCTATCTTGAAAGTCCTGACGGAGGGTTGTTGAGTTGAAGTAGCTACATCTCTGATTATGGTACTTCTCTCTCTTCAAAAGCATCAGTCGTGTAATTGCTGTATGAGTCTGTATAAAAGCCCAATTAAAAGAGCATCAGGTCTTTCGCCCATAAAGCACATTAACAATGTCCAGTTAAACCTGCATGGTCTGATTCAGATTTAGTTGAAGTCATTTAATAGAGCAGCTCTTTCAGTCTCTCACCTTTGCGTTGCTGTGTTTATTGTTCATTTCCTCTTGAATGAGCTCGCGCTCCATCATCGCTATTTAAAACTAAAAGTGAAATATTAATCGTGTGTGAACGTACAGTCCTAATGGGGACTCGTGAATTATCAGGGAAGCGTTTGAATGTGCATTTTTAACGCGTCGTCGATTCCCGCCTCAGTATCTGTCGTCGTGACGATTGCAGCATATCCAAAACCCCACAGCTGCTTTCATTCAGTCGAATTCATGAAACATGCAAATAAGGCAAACAGACACACACCAGCCCGGCGGATAATCATATTACAGCTTTCCACAGTTCCTCTTCCTCTGTGGCTGATTAGAAGACGTGGATTTAACAGCTGCAGAGGTTTAACCGCTTCTCATTGGCATGTGAATCGTTCCTGAGACGGGCTGATGGAGGTGGAGGCGTTGAAAACAGCTGATTCTCTGTCTGCTGTTTCATTGATACACTGTTGAGTAAATTAGCTATTTTAAATGTGTTTGGGGATAAATATTATTATAGAACTGCATATCTTGTTGCTTTTCTGTGTCTGGTTTTGGCTTTAAAATTCAATAATCTTTGATTATAGCAATTAGATGATAAAAACATATTGAAGGCTAATCCACATAATCTTGGATTTGAGTTAATGTACATATACTTTAAGCACTTCTGAATGCACATTAAACCCCATTATTTCATTTAGAATATATAAAAATTCAGCTTTGTGTCACAGGAATAATTATAGCCTATTTTAAAATATATTTAAAATAGTAGAGAACAGCTAGGCTATTAAATAAATATTACGATATATTTTTACTCCATTTTTGATCAAATAAATGTAGCCTTGGTGAGCACAAGAGACTTATTTCAATTACACAATTCCAAGTATTCCAAACTTTTGACCGGTAGTGCATATGCTTAACAAATATGTTTACATTCTCTGTAAATTGTTTTACAATCCTGTTTTCCCGTCATTGAGCTTGGATCTCCGTCACTGTGTGCAGATCTCCTGGCGGTGCCGAAGCATCCGTATGCAGCCATGGAGAACTGGGGTCTGAGTGTGTTTGTGGAGCAGAAGATCTTGTTGGATCCTGACGTCTCCTCCTTCTCCTATCAGATGGAGCTCACCATGGTGGTGGTGCATGAGATCTGCCATCAGGTAAAACACATGAGTAACAAGAACATGTGATCTGCTGTGTGGTTTCACAGTCAAACTTTGGTTTGAACAAGTCAAGAGTAGACTATATTATATATAATAATAAGATACATAGCAGCTGTAACACTATTAGATGTGTTAGTCTAAAATAATGGACTAATTTAGTCCAGTCATATCAGCAGATCAGTCAGAGTCACTATCCTGGCATCTGGTGTCAAAAAGCTGCATCTCCAACTTGAATAGAGCCTGAAAACGACCAATTCCATCTTATCCGCGCCTGTTCCAGCGGTGATTCAGATTTTTAAAAACATGATGCGGCTCCATCACACACTAAAATATTTTCTGTCTTAAGTCAGCATGTCCCGTCAATGATGTTTAGTTTGCTCTGAGAAACATAGAGCATCTGTTACTCTTAAAAAAAGCTGGTTACACTTTATTTTGATGGTCACTTTAGACGTTCTACTAATTTTAAGTAACTTTTCAACTACATGTCAACTAACTCTCATTAGAGTATAGTATATTATATTAGACTGTTAGGTTATAGTTAGGTGTTAGGGTTCGGGTTAGGAGAATAGGTTGACTTGTAGTCGCCAAGTTACTTATAGTGAGGTGAATGTCTGTTGGGGGACCAACAAAATAAAGTGTTAGCAGATATTAAGCAGACAGTCTACTAATACTATAATGACAGTTAGTTGACATGTAGTTTACAAGTTACTTATAGTAGAATGTCTAAAGTGGACTATCGAAATAAAGTGTTACCAAAAAGCTTCAGTGGGAATTGAGGATCTATATGGAACAATAATAAACTCAATTTTAAAGAATGCATTGCAAAAACGTTAAACTTGCTTCTTTTTGTTACTACTAATAAAGTTTGTTTACTTGCTGTTTAATTCATTAAAATGTTATTAAAATAAAATGATTTCAAAAACAATTAACTAATTAAAACTAAATCCATCAAATGATCCCATGGTAACCCCTAAAATGTTCTTATATATAGTGCCTAACTGAACTCTTTAGGTATAACCTTTTCTTCAAAAAGTGTATATTCATAATTATATTACATTTTGAAGTCCATGAATGGTAACCCATACTCGGAATGCGTCCCCTGCATTTAACCCATCCAAGTTAGTGCATACACATTAGGAGTAGTGAACACACACTCTGCAAACCGTGTAGACACACACCCAAAGCAGTGGGCTGTCATTTTGATAGTACTGAGAATTGAACCAGCAATCTTCGGGTTACATGTCCGACTCACTAACCAATAGGCCACGACTACCCTGACTGCCCCAGCATATCAAATTTATCACCTTCCAGACATCCTTTCATTATCTAATTGCAGAAGACAGAGAAAGGCAGAAAGAGAAAACTCCAGGGGTCGGAGAGTAACAGAGAGTGTGAAGATGGTCAGTTGTTAAGTTAAAGGGCAGAATAGCAGCAGATGTAATTGGACATCTGGAGAATTTGATGCACAGCTCTTGTAAAAAGAGCTTCACGCATCACCTCCATTGGGATTGTGAAAGTAAGGATTTCTTTTCTTCGTCGCTCTTTCTTTCTCTTTTGCTTCCTCTCTCTCTAGAGTGTTTCGTGCATGCACTTTCTTGTGTTTATAACCTATTTTCCGTGCCTTTGCATCATTGCAGAAACAAGCAGTCTGGGTTAAAGTGATTTTTTTTCTTTCTTTTGCCATTGAAATAATGTTCAGTAAGTGACTGTAAGCCCACAAATGCATCATCGGCATGAATTTTAAAGGAAACTATGGAATTGTTCATTGCATGTGCTCATTTTTCACCAGCCTTTGTTTGCAGCTCTTATGTTGCTGAGAACCTTGGATTTTAGTGCCTTTTGTTATGGCGGATTATTGATGAGCGTGTTGGAGATGTTCTGCGTTCTCGGTATTGTCCTGGATTCATCTCTTGAATAGTCTGCTGCTGAATCGTAGCTCTGCATTGTGGTCCAGCTTAAAGATGATACAGCATGTCTGCAGTTCTTTCCTCTTTTCTTTTCGTTTGTTTTCTCTTTTTTGTTTAATTTTTAGGGAGATGGAAATAAAAGAAAACAATCCCCTCATCTCTCATTTCTGCACAGATAATGCAGCTCTGTCTGAACTCAGTCTGAACCTGGTACAGTAAAACACTCTCACAGGGAGCTTGACATCATGATATTATTTCAGAAACAGCAATAATGTGCATATTTGATAGTTTTAGAGCTGGAATTCATGAGAGTAACCCAGATCAGGCTGTTCTCTGCACATAAAGCCCTGTTTTATGATCAAGAATAATTGAAAAGAAGCAGCAGTGATGGAGGCTGGAACTATAATGTTATCCATGATGTTTACAGATAGAAAACTGAAGTTTGTCCAATGTCCTGAAGTAGACATTGCCCCCAAATTCACATTTATCTATGCGTACAACACGCTATAAAAGTGTTTATGCTAAAGAAATATTATAGATCTTAATATACAGCTTTGAGCTGCACCCTACGGATTCAAAAAGAAACAACAGAATATAGTTTATTTATCTTTGAATTCAAACTCTATATGTTTGAAATAATGTTGTTATGATTGACACTATATCCAGTATATTAAAAGATGGATGCATGTGCATTATGTGAACTGAAGTGCCAATTAAAAACACCAGAATTTACAGTCAGAGCAAAGTTTGAGTATTTGCCGCAATAGAATGTTAGTTCCCATTCGTTTTAAAAAATACCAATCATTATTGTAGATTTCAGTAGATTTTAGGTCATTTGACTACATTTTATCAATTTTGATGGTCTACTTAAGACTACTAAGTAACTACATGCCAACTAACTCTCATTAGAGTATAAGTAGACTGTAGTAGACTGTTAGGTTAGGGTTCAGGTTTGTATAAAAAGTTGACATGTACTTGCAATTATTTATAGTCAGAGGGCTACTAGAATGTCTAAAGTGCACCATCGACGTAAAGTGTTAGCGTTATTTATTTATTTATTTATTTATTTATATGTGTTGTGACCTCAATTGTACACTATTTCATATAAATAGTATGCAATTTAAACTGATGTACGGTAGTATGCACTACAAAGTCAAGCACACATCTTATTTTATTAGCAATGGAATATCAAATTTTGGTAAAACAGAGAGCTCAGTCCCAGTTAATAGTGAATTAACTAGCGATTTCTTTTAACTTATTAAATGCCCCCATATACTAGCGTATACGCTAAACAATTTTTTAGAGATAGAACTCTTTACATTCGATTATCATGAAAACAAATCTCAGAGAACGGTCGACTATGTACCAATGTGTCATTAGACCAAAGGTTCATTTTGCGCCAGAGTTGTCCTTTAGCAAAAAAAAAAAAAAAAAAACCCAATGTGTGGAGTGTTGGAAACCTCGTGCACTCAACTGTCACAACTTTAATTATGTAGCAGATGGGGAGGGGCTATCAGACTCCAATGTTGAATGAGAAAATAACCTTTTAAAATTCATACAATACACAGTTGAGTACATAATGCGTAACACACTACTCATACTATTTATACTACAAAACTGCTTAATAGTGCATAAGTACTCTAGTAAAATAGTTACGAATTCCCATGAAAGCGTATTGATGCTAACTTAAAGCATGTAGTTTGTTGAATTTGTTTTTAAACACAAGTGTGCATCATGTGTGAGTGAGTGAGTGAGTGTGCATATGAACAAGAGAAAGGAGGAGAGACAGAGAGAGTAAAAGGCAGAGATTAGCCGTCACGCGTATTGAATTCGCCGCAGGCTGTTTCACCCTGTTGTGTCGCAGCTCTCTCGAGCTTCTGCTCATCTTTATGGTTTTAATTAAGATGCCATTTTTATATTCAAACCTTTTCTCTGCTTCAGTCTCATGCCCATCATTTTCATATAGCTAGAGTTAAATAGCACACTACTAATTATGTCCTACTGTAAATTACCTTCAGAGTGGGCGGGGCTTATGCTTCTGACATATTGATGGGCTCCTCCTTTATTTTGAAAGTATTACATCAGTCCTCATCCAGCACATATTCTGTAATACATTAAAAAGTCTGTCTGAGCAAGCGGCTTATGATAAATCACATTTGTATCTCGTCGCTCTCGCGGACTGGCAGTTGAGAATTGATTAGTAGATGATAGACTGTGTTTTGTATTGTAGGTTTATCCTGTGGACTCTCCTGGCCTCATTTTAATGTCATATACTGTAGCAGCCGATTGTTAATAGATTTACCGCTGCCAGCGATGGGGTTTATATGTCAGAGACGCTCAATCACTGTTAATTTCTTATCTCATTTCAGCCTCTCAGAATTAAATGAAGCTGCCACAGTCCTTCATTTGCAGTTATTCAGCCAATAAACAAGCGTAATAGAGGCCGATGCAGCTGATGTTGAGTTTTCTTATTTCCCCACATATTGGAGAGGTGACATTCTGCCCTCTGGATATGAATATGTTTGGAGAGTGAGGCTTCAGTTCTCATACGTCACAGTAGCTTTAAAAACACATTTTGACATTAAATATGAGTTACACATTAAATATGAGGATAAATGGAAATGTATTCTCTCAGGGAAGTGAATCTTGTTTAAATGACTCACGTCTGTTGGCTGGTGTTTTATTCTATGCTCATTTATAAAAGACAGCATCCGTAAACTAATTTCACACTAATGTAACATTTATTTGTCAGAACTCTCATTTTGAATTCTGACAAATAAATGAATTTTGTCACTAAAACGGATGGTTTTAAATTCTCTCATTGTGATTTGGAGTAATTTCCAGTTCAGTTCAGGTTTATAGAGATTCAAATTTACAGATTCATTTGACTGTCTTTGTTTATCTGGAGCTGCTGTTGCAACTAACAACAAACTCAAGTTTGTATTAACTCTTGTGTATGTTAATTTTTTGTGCTTCCTTGTCATTTGTTCATCATTGCTTTATTTGTCGTGAAGCCATTTTGTGAAGCCATCAATAGACACCCACACTGTTTAGCGTCCTTGTTGGTGTACCAGCCTTGCATGCCAGCGATCTGGGTTTGAGGCCGTCTCGAAGCAGGGCGGTTAGGATTGGAGGGTGTGCTTTGGAGGCGGAGCAATGAAGAGAGGGTTTGTTTGTTTTGGTTGATTTCAAACATGAACAATGTTCAGCAACGACTTTGAGAAATAACATACTGCACCTTTAACTTAGTTAAGGTAAAGAGCATGATAATTCATATGGCGGACTGCGATTGGTTCTCGCTGGCTAGCTTGGTTACATCAGGACTGTGGGGACATAATTGTGCCATTTTATTGTTTCTACAGATTAAAGTATGGTTCACACAGACTAAAAGTGCTCAAAGTCATTTACAGTAATGCTTTTTGTTGTTGTTGCACCACATCCTCTAATAGTTTTTTATCTAGAGCCAAACGCACTCCATTCAAGCTCTTTCCGCTCCGTGTGCGTTGCTTCTCTCTCCCGCTTAGTGCCACATCAGTGCTAAATTGGCACCAAGATTCTCCAAGATGCTCATCTTTGATGGCTATTTTGAGTGTTTTGGATTTTTTTAGTAAGCTAAGTATATACTTTTTGTTTGTAAAGGACAACGTTGCTTGTGCAAGAGATGCATGTTTTATTCAATGGGCTGTATAACATTTGAACTTGTACTACAGCTTCAGGACTTCTTTCTTGTGGTTTTCCAGTTGAGAAAGTAATGACGTTTGCCCTGCAGTCACAAACCTGATCCTGCAGACACTGTCAAACCTCCTTGCTAAATGTCAATGAAGGAAATTAAACTCAATTATTCAGGCTTTTACTGTAAGTACGCGACTGCTAGTTTGGCTGAAGGCTTCAGTGTGATTCTTCAGAGGGATTCTCGGTTGCTTTGGTGTGTTTCATGTCTAAAGGTTGTTTTTCTAATTATGCCGTTGAAGGTTTTCTCCTGCTTCAAATATACAGTATATGCTGTAGTATAGAGGTACCGAGTTCACTCATCCCTGCATGAATCCCGTTAGTGTATCTGTTAATGAAGCAGGTGGGCTGCAGAATCCCTCTGTTTCTGCTTTCTTCTCACTGAATTGTTGAAGGCGTAATTGAGCAAGGGTCTTCCGGTTCGTACTGTTCATTGACGTTCTTGTTTTTGAACTGCTTAATCAGGCACAAACACAAAACTGTCAGAAATCCAGGCTGATGAATGACTTTTTTTTTTTTTACACCGCCATTATGGTTCATGTGCTGTCAGAGTATAAAAGCAATGTAATGACTTGAGCAGTAAAAATACTGAAGATCTATTTATCAATCTGTCTGCCTGTCTGCATTTGTCTGTCAATTTATCTATCTCTCTTGTCCTGGCTCATTGTCATTAGAATCAGAAGAGTGCAGAAAACGTCACTAGACCTTTGGGAAGCCACTTGTGTGACTAGTAGAGAGTTCCTGTGAGAGCAGGATAACAGCTGTTTCTCTCCATGCTGCGGTTCGTCTTTCAGTCCATGTGTCTGAGTCACAGATGAACGTCCCGTCAGGCGCTTGGATAACCTTTGAGCTGCTGTAATGATGTCATGTTCGGATGAAAAAGGCCTTCTTAAGGTTTGTTTAATGCAACAGTAGCACACCTGCTTGAGCCTTAGAGCCTGTGGAAAATATCCAGCTCATTCACAACTGTTGCATCCTTTCCAGTCAGAAGCCTTGTTTTGCACACTGTCATCTGCACACAATGGCAGGGATTGAATTTGTTCTACTATCCAAAGGGGACGTTTCATAATCGATTCCTTATTTTTATCTCTTCTGTTCATTTACGGTGTCCTTGGCGGAGCGTCCAGGTATGAATGCTGTGAAACTGAAAATGTGTTTTAAACTGTGTAACTGTAGATAATTGATTGTTTAGGCCGCTATTAATCATAGTTCAGAAGCTCTGCTGGTTTCTAAATGTTCCATGAAGCCTTTTGTGAACAACTTTTCTGTTGGACCAGAGTGCAAATGTTTATTAAAAGTGTTTGTTTGTACTTATACTTCTGAAGGAAGAGAGTTATTTTTCTGCTGTATTGGAGTTTTCTAATAAAACATGTTTGGCACTAGATGAAATATGCTATTGGATTAATAGGAAAGTTTATATTTTCCTGCTAGTTTGTCCAAATAAAGTTTGGTTTCAGTTTACCCATGAACACTTTTCTTGTACAAAACAACAGTTTGTCAAATTGTTTGGCGGTGAACATGAAATCGATTTTTGTAATGGTCCCTGTGTTTCTCGGTTGATGATTGATAGTTCATTTCTTCTCTTCTAGTGGTTTGGCGATCTAGTCACACCGGTTTGGTGGGAGGACGTTTGGCTGAAGGAGGGATTCGCTCATTACTTCGAGTACATTGGGACTGATTTCCTCTTTCCAAAGTGGAACATGGTGAGTTGCTGCTCAGATGTGAAAACTATAATTTCATTCAACGATACGTAACTTTGAATGGAAAAAGGGTGTGATATGAAACAGTTGATTATACTGTACATAGAGAGTTTTGATGCTATTCAGATTTCTAAATCTCCTAAAATACTGTAAGTGCACATATTCAATGCTTTCCATATACACATGATCTTGAGCATTTCTTCTTGTGCCAAGATTCAGCTGAGCAGAAAACTAAAACATTTTTACGGTTCATTTGAGTGCTATAGATACTTTGATTGCTCAATTTTGCCTGTTACATGTTGATAACAGCCTCTCAAGACCAATACATCTCACATTTGATGGATGTTTACTTCTTGTTTAATCTGATTCATATCAAATAAAAGATAAGAATGCAATTACAGTTATTTGGCTATTTCTGAGCAGCAGGGACAGATTCTGTCTTTTTTTTTTTTTTGTGGTCTCTCTGTGGGTTGAGTTGCTGTGTCCAGTGATTTCTCAGTGTTGGGTCAGTCTGAATGTAATTGTATCACTGCCTGGTCAGTGTCACTCAGCATGACCAGTATCATCACATTAAAAAAGCTAGTATAAAAAGCCCTTGTTTTTTTCGCATTGAATTTGACCAAGAGAGTCAAAATATAGATGTAGAAATAAATTTGACTTTACTTTAGAAACGGTGATGAAACCGATTGCCTTAAAATTTCCAAGTAAAGTTGTGTCTTAATTTTTAGTTGGCACAACTTAATAGCATTTGTATAGAAAACATAACTGTAGAGAGTACTTGATAATTTACTTTAAATAAAATGCAATTGTTATCATTGTTGTGTTTTGCATGCTGAATGTTGAAGTCTATGTAACTCAAGCATGACCAATTACAAGATTGTCACAAATATAGAGGGATTACATAAACCCAATTAAAAGTTTCACAGGGTGTTTAGGACATAAGTGTTCAACATTCAAGATGACTTGAAGTGAATTCAAAAATAACTGAAGTGGAGGAAATGAGTGAAGTCCATTAAGAATTTCTCCGCCTCAAAAAAATGCACTCAACCAATCAATTAATCTTAACTTGGGTTTTCTGAGTAAACAAAGCATAGTATGTTAATAGTACAGATTACAAGATAGTTAAGATTACTAGTTTTAGTTACAATCAGAATTCGGTTTTACTGAGACATGTACAGTAGATGCCAGGGTGTATTCGATCTTGCAGTCAGTAGTGAATTATTTGATTTATTCAACAATGATCTTAAACAAATACAATCATGCCAAAGGCAATTCATACACATTTCAAGACAAATTTTCGAGGATAAAATACACAAAAAAAGCCACAGGGTTATTTCCATTGAGGTCCTCTATATGCATAAAATGGACAAACGAGTGGGAATAAAATCAAAAACAAACATCTTACACCTTAATATATTCATACGGGTTTTTAATTGGAAAGCCATTTTTTAACTTCTCCTCTAAAGAGTCATGCCTCTTGTAATTGTTTTAAGTAATCTGGAAATTCATTCCAAGCAACACAAAAAGTACAAAAACGAATTTCTCCCAACTACACTTTTAAACCGATACAAATATATATTACGAGGAGGTAACTCCAGAATGACCTGGTCTGAGCAGTATGTAATTTATTTTTAACTCGTTTCTTAGAGCCACTATACCAGAAAGTTACTGCAAATGTGGTTGCAATGCACCAGCTGTCTTGCTAAAAAATGTATTTGACTACTTATTTTTGATAGAGCTACACCTATCCCCTGTCATTCACATTTCCCACCCTTATTTCTGAACTGGGACGTTTCTTCAATTTCCCCTCTGAACCAAATGAAATTTAAAATTAGCAGGCCAAATGGAGGCATTATCAGCTTGTAAAGAACATATTGTTCCAACTGTTTCAATGGTTATTTTAAGCGCAGTTTGAGTTTGACTTCATGTGCTGAAAGAATCATATTTTTAATGGTGTTGAGCTATTATCATGTCTCTATTTTTCAGTCCTGCTGCATTGCCACAGCAACCAGTGATTATGCCATCATATGTTGCTGTTTTAATGAAACTTTAGTCTATATGTAGTCTCTTCCAGATGTTCAATCAATTATCAGAAGAGAGCTGTGAAACAACATTACAGTGCCACATACAGATTGGGGAGCTCGATCATAATGCATTCTAAACAACATGTTTAAACATTCTTACCTGTACTTGTTGGCAAAACGTATTTTAAAATTTGCTAAAATTATTCATTAGGAAAAGACAAACAACATTAGAGCCACACCTCACCTTAAAAAAACTGCGAATTTACTGTGGAGCTTCACAGAGCTGGAATTTGTGCCAAAGCTGCCATTGAAGAAACACTGGAATTGTAAAAGGCCGCCATACATCAACCAGAGCAAATCCAAACCTCTATAAATAAAGTGCAATGTAAAAAAGTTTCATGGTCTAATGATTCATCCACATCCATTTCCCCCATCCAGATGGGTTCACGTTGGGAGAAAGACAAAGCCTGGCTTCAGTTGACAATGCTCACTGTCTCACAGGAGTTAATATGTTCAGTGATGCTCTGAATTGTTGTATAACAGCCAAGAATTATGAGGCTATTTTCCCAGACCAGGTTTGTCCAAACACACAATCATATCATGATATTCCTATATTACAGGATGATAAATAAATCCAGGAGTGTTTGTGAACACCAGGAGGAAGTCAGACACATTCAAAGACTTCTTCTTCAACTGAACATTATTCATCTTTTATGAGAATGTCCCGAGTCACGAACAGGACATACACCTTATTTCTCTAAAAAAAATCCTTGTTTTTTTGAAGAATGATGCAGTCCTGCAGTTCTTCCGAAGGCCCCTTTATTCATTATGATCTGAATATTATTACATTTTAGGTCTGTGTCTCTGTAATGTTGCAATTGTGATGCATTTGAACTGCATGAACAATGTTTTGCGATAACGTTTTGAGAACATTATTACTGTAAAGACCAGATAACTTTGAAAAAAAACTTTCTATTAACCTTACTGGAAGAATATTTGTTCATAGCTTTGAAAGAAAATTGACGGACTTTCGTGAATTTCTGAGAAAGTTCCTTATTCCCTTTCTTTACTGTGAATTAGCAGTCTGTTTAAATATGTTTGGATCTCCTGCTCATTATGATTCACTGACTGTGTTCAGTTTTATTATGAGCTAGTGTGAAGATTATCGTGTGTTCATCACAAGACCTGATATGTCTTAGACTGGACACAGTGTGCACTAAGAATGGTATATGCAAAGAGTAAGCACTGACGACATCTAAAGCAATACATTTAGCTTTGTTGACATTTAATACCAATAGTTTATTACATTCGTTTGTCATTTAAATTTTTAATGTATTTATCTAATTTGAGTAAGATATATGTCAGTATCGCACCCTTGTTTAATACTTGATTGTGATTTCTGCTCATACACTCATTTTCATTCTCATAACGTCCTTCCCATCCCATCTGTCCCAGTATTTCTCTGCTCAACCTTGGTTATGGAGCATCAGCCAAGCAGAAAGATCATTTAGGGCAAATCATTTCAGTGAGCAATTGCTTCTTTCTCAGCCGATAAGTTTTGATGGAAACACTTCAGTGCCCTGATAGGATGACTGTAAGATTTTCCCTACACAATTTGGTTAATATTACACATTTCAAGAGTCTAAACCTGAAGTGAAAACTCACGAATGCACTGAGAAATGTGGGAATGGATTTGAAAAGAGTCCATAACAGGTCATTAAAACAGCCGGTCCCTTAAAACCTGCTCTCAATACTGGACTGTTGGCTTTCCTCCTCTTTCTCACATCCGTCATATAGAGATGCTCTCAGTGAGGTTTAGTTACCCATCATGCATTGCTCCAAAGCTGCTGACTTGAACGCCTGGCATCACTGCTGAACTTTGGCCTTAAAGTGTTTGTTCAGTGAGAAACTTCAGGTGATAATGTTGAGACGTTAATAAGTAGCATCTAAATGAAGAATCATTGGACGTAAACACCTTGTTGAGAGCACATATGGGCCAGATGGAAGCTCTTCTCATTGCACTCATTTTATATTGCCCACTACGTGACTCACATAAAATTAGCTCCACATCACCAGCTGTTCTCTTTCTGTGAGAGACTATTCACATTCACCATAATGTTAGGACGTAACATGAAGGGCCATTTGCATATATCAATTATGTCTCTATACAGTATTTACGTTGACTTGCAAAGCTTATAGTAGTTTGGACTTTAAAGTGACTGTCCATCAGGAAATACTGAAAGTAAATACATGAAACACATGCTGTTCTCTTCTACAAGACCACTTAAGTGATGATATAAATAGCCTGAGAAATTAGGACACTGATTTCAAAAAGTAGCACTTTCTCTAAGATCTTCTCTCTGAAGTTAAAAATGAAGGATACATTATTACAGCAGTCCATTAAGCAAAGCATGTTTCAGTTTTTATGACACACTTATCTAAAGATAATTATACCTCAGATGTAATTCTATTGTAGGAAGTTTCACCCTTCATTGGCTGCTCAAAAAGAAAAGATTGTATGAAAGCCATACAAGATAGACATCAAACAACAATCACACATCAATCTTAGTTTGGTGCTCAGATAAATAGTCTCTGTATTGATGTATTGATTGTCTGTATGTCTCGTGTCATTTCATTAATCTGCTTTTAACATCAGAATGTGAGATTGTGATTGTGGTTTGAACACATGAAACCACTGGGTTAATAGAATATGCCTCATTATTTTGACAAAAAAACTAATGAAGGGTTTTGATGATCATTTGTTTCTGGACTTATTTCCACACGTTGTTTGTTGGAGCTCAAATCCCTTGATTAAAATATCTTGCTGTCTTGGATTAATGTCTTCAACATGATTTTTAATCAAGCTGCCAAAAGCTTTAATGGGCAAGAGTTATTCATAATGACAACGAATAAAGGTATAATAAAACATTCAAAGTATCAAAACGAGACGTGTTTATAACAGCTGATTTGGTGACTTTATCTTAGTCACTCACTTTTAATAAATACATGTGAACATAATAATAATAAAATAGTTTTCTTAAAAGTAAAAAGTTTTGAATTCGGTCAGTCAGTGCAGACATTTTGCCAGAAGGCCCATTATAAAGATGTTTGGAATATTAACCTGCAGAGTAATACTTTCATTTATAATTCATGTGATTCATATTTCATACATTTTAATGTACGGTAACTGGCAAACCACCACTTTTAATGAGTAACAGGAAAATAGTGTGTGGTGTGAGAGTGTGTATTTAGTTTAGCAGAACATCTTTTGGAAGTAGAAGTTAATGTACAAAAATGGAGCAAGTAATTATTAGTGTATTCATTGTGGTGTAATTTCTCATTATATTACATTTTTTTAAGCAGTTAAAAATTAGAGTTCCTTAAACAATGGAAATAACCTGGGATCAGAGTAACATCTTCCTCAAAGTGCTGCTGAACAACTTACCGTATTTGAGATCGTGACTCTCTGCTGACGCAGACTCAGTGAATGATGAGGGTCTTTTTCATCTGACCCAAAACTTCTGCCAATCTTTATAGTGAATCCTACAGAGAGACATTTGATCAGAGAGACAGCAAGACCCCTGCACAACACACACACACACACACACACACACACACACACACACACACACACACACACGTGTGGCGACAGTGAAGGTTTATCGGAATAAATTATAGAAGCTTCTGCATGAATTAAGTCTTCAGTCTTGAGAGATTTTCTAATTTCATTTATAGAGCAGCTCAAAGTTATTTCTACTTTTGAAAATAAAACAGAAGTTTTTATGAGACATGTTTATGTGTTTGATACTGTAAAACATTAATTAAGTCTCTCGTCCACAGGAGAAGCAGAGGTTTCTGACTGATGTTCTTCATGAGGTGATGTTATTGGACGGTTTGGCCAGTTCTCATCCGATCTCTCAGGAAGTGTTTGAAGCCACAGACATCGACAGGGTGTTTGACTGGATCGCATATAAGAAGGCAAGAGAATCTCTTAGAAACTCCTACAGGATTCATCCGCATGATGTGAATGATTATAAACCTTTACTATTGAGCTGAACTGAATTTAAAACTGTTTTATACTATACAACATGAAGTGAACACATTTTTTTTTATTCGGCAAAACATTAGAAGAGGAGCAATGACTTTGTAAAACAATAGTATTGTTGGTCTAAATCAGTCATTTATTTATGTGCGGACTTCACAACGTTATCCTTTATTGAGTCCAGTATACACCTCAGTTTGCCTGTTATTTAATTTGCTTGAGTTGCACTGTTATAAGCCTCTTCACATAGGCAAGAAAAACACTTGAATTAAAAGCTTGTTTTTTAGTAAGTCGAGGACAGAAACATGTTACACTGAGATTTTTTGTTTGCTCTGGGGACTTTAGTGGCATAATAAACATTCATCTCAGACCAGACAACATCTATTTAATTACCTCTTTCTCACTGAAACACACTTTACTGTAAAAAAAACTCCAGCGCCCAAATATATCCTCTCATCCTCTCATCTGAAAGCCATTAAAGACACAAAGAGCAGGACAGAAATATCTTTGTCCTCTATCAGAGTTCAGACGCAGACAGAATCTTCCATCCACTGAAGATTTCATATTCTGTGTCAACTCTCCCTCCAGCTGTCAATCAGCTCATGGCTAGTTTGTGATTGGCTCTTGCTCGTCCTCAAGCCCCTCCCCCTGTTTCCCCACAGGTTCTGTTGGGTTATGAACTCTGTCAGTCACACTGACACCCGACCGTCCCTCATCACTTCCTCCCCGCACTCTATATACTCTGATATCCCACAACATCCAGTCCCCAGCGCTAACAGGAAGTGACACTCATTACACAGATTGTGGAAGGGAGGGGAATTAGATGCTGTCAAATGAGCATGTCAATGCCACTCAAATCAAAAAAGAGACAGACTCCTAAAACAGCAGAAAACAGCAGGATGAGTGTCATGGAGTCCTTGTTTAGATGAACCAGACCTGCTAGAAATTGAACAGTTCCATAATAACTGAACTGTTTTTAATAATGTTAAACATTTTCTGCATAACCACAGGCTCATCCTCTTTGAACAGTCACGCCACTAGAATTATCATTATGACAACTTTCCTGTTCAGATAACACATTTCGGAGTTTAAACTCTACAGAATATGTTGCGCCATTGACTTCCATAATAAGTGGATTCATGTACATTTTAAACATTTTTTAATAATTTTCTGTGGTAATCTATGGCACATCAGATATGCTGTTTAAAATGCTGAAAACGATGTATATTTTGTTGGGTTTTGTATACACGTGTAAATAAGCGGTCCGTTGAACGTGTTTTTACTTTGTGTCCCCAGGGAGCCGCTCTGATCCGGATGCTGGCGAACGTCATGGGAAAGACCCTATTCCAGAAAGGCCTCAATGTAAGTCGGTAGTTTTTCTTTCATCTTCTCTCTTTGTGGTCAGAAACAATTTCACACTTATGTATGTTTTTACTCCTAATGTGTCTTTGTATGAATTATACATACAGCATCATAACAGGATTGTGACATAAATCCAAAACTTTTCAATTAACATTTTTTTTTTTAAATTCTGACCATTTAAAACTATCACAACAAATGTTAATTTCTCAATCCTCTTCAGGTCTTCTGAGAGTCACGCATGTTTTTGCTACAAGCGTTCGTCAGATTATTCAACCGTGTCAGTTTACATGCGCTTCTTATCTTTAGAGCTACAACAGCTTGTTTTTTTTATGTTGCGCACTTCTGTGAAGCTTGAGGTAAAAGTGACACAATCAGGCAAGCGATTAAACATGTTCGAGACAGAAATTAATTTCATATCTGAAATAGTCCCAATCAGAAGTTTCAGAATCATTCTCTGTGTTAAAGCTGTTTACAGTCATGTCTTAGTCAAGATCTGATGAAACACATCAATTGTGTTAAAGCACAAGTGTCTGGTATTGTGTCGATGTTGGTGAACGGAGTGTCAGCATCAGCTTTTTTGTGCTGTTTGTTTTTAGTCACATGGTCACCTTCTGTAAAGCTCTTCCTGCATCCCGTCTTCCAGTTCAGGCCCCTCAGGAGTGAACATCTCTTGATGTATTAGACAGTTTCATTGTTGTTTTGGACACCATTTGGCTTCTTCATGAAACTACATCCTGAAATGTGTTAAAGGATTTGGCCGTGAGCAAACAGGCTGCAGGTTTGAATTCAGTGAGAGTAAATCTGTGAAACAAATAAGTGTTAAATATAAAACCCTCTTCCTGACATGTGAGTGAACACACTTTCAGTGGTGTAAGACTCAAATTCAGATTTCTCCTTCTAAATCCCCAAAAAATCACTTTTCAAAACATCCGTAACTTCTCATTTCATTTCTTTATGACTGAGATGCTGTCAGTTTCAGAGCTTTTTCTGGGTTATTTTTGACGTTGTGGTTTATTGTTGCTCTTAGTTGTTGAAAGCACAATCAGGTCATGTTTTCTGCAGAGCAGATTTAATGCTTCATTTACAGATGTAACAGCTGCACATACACGCTTTATATCGCATCACAAACACACATCTGACCTGTAGACTTATGTGTATAATGCATACATGTTGGACTGGCTATAAATGGTAATTACTGTGTTTGCTTTTGTCCACTATCTACTAAAGTAAACCTGTGGTATTATTAGCAACATCAATATTCTGGTTAGCGCAAAAGTAAGAAAATATGGCAATCAATTCGGTCTAAATCTTGGTTAATCATTTTTAATTTTATAAAATAATTGAAACACAATAAAACAATAGAATTGTGCTTAATTGTATATTTGAGCATTGTCTCTGCATTCGGCAGGTATAAATTGGCTGCTGAATATGATTTTTGCAGTATGAAATACCCACTCTGCTCATTTGCATACATTTGCATAGCAGTAAGGGACCACCCAGAGCAATTTTATGTTTGCGATGACATTTTCCACTCTGCTTGGCCTATGAGTGTGTATATACTGTATAAGTCTCCCGGGATCCATCTCTCCTCTCTCATCTGCTGTCTGTGTTTCTCTGTTCACTGAAGCTCATTTCATTCTCTCAGTGTCTCCCTTTTTCTCTGTGTGGCATTTATTCTCCTCCTCGTGTCTCTGCATAATTAAAGCAGCAGACAGACATTAACCATTCCCCCCCCCTCTCTCTCTCACTCTCTCTTTCTCTCTCTCTCTCTGACTGTGAGGATGAGGGCGTCTTTATTGGTAAATGGTGGATGGGCAGGCGGATGAATGTCTGTTATAAAAGAAAAGTGGGAGTCATAAATGAAGTCTGAATGGTTCTCAGGCTCATACAGCTGCTGGAGTGATGAAGCGTTCCCGTCTCATTTACACACACTGCCCATCGCTTTTAAAGGCACTTTCAGATGGATCATATTATGGGATGTAGGGAATATTCATTCCGGCTGGAAATGTGAAATGCTTGACCTGTGAATAGCAGAGGACAAGTGCACTACTGCCCTGGAGAAATAAACTTCCGCATGTTACAGTCCATCTTCACCCTCTGGATGTGATTTGGAACAGCGGGAAGCTTCTTCCCTGGATTAAGAGCTTCATAGTCCTGTTTTTCGCTCTCAACGGGATCCTGACTTGGAGAATGACGGTCCATCAGATCGCTGCGGATATTGTGGTCTAATAATTCTTTCTGAACAAAGATGAAATAGGCAGATACTTCTCGATTCAATTTCCCAACATTCTTGAACACAGAGAAGTTCCATTTTTCCCATCTTCCACTTCTTCTACCAACAGTCCCTTCTGGCGTGGCTGTTCCGCCTCATTATTGCTGTTTTCTTTCTCTCTCTCTCTTATGGGAACTTTCAGTCTCTCTGTCTCTGTATGATTGATGGGAAGAACAGGTAAACTCAACAACTCAACAGACAACAATCTACCCCCATTGCCTCAAAATTACTTTTATATGCAAGAAAATTGTAAACATATTTCTTCTTGTATTACTTTTGAGGGAACACATTTAGAAGGATGAGTAATGAATTATTTATGATCTGCTTTGACTGTTGTGGTAAAGGCTCTCTCAGAAAACTTGTGTTTCAGCTCTGGGGATTTACATATCGAAAGCGATCAATCTTTTGTCTCCCTTAGTAATTTGGCTTTGCAGAATGAGGAACCATAACTGAATGTGGTTATAATATCTGATGAAGGGACGTCCTGAAGAGTGTCAGAAGAGTAACTAACCTTTGCTGATTACATTAAGTTAATTACACACACAACCATCCCACTGGAATCTATTGAGTTATGAAGTGTGTCTTTAGATCCTAGCTGTATAACTAGACTGACATTTCGGCATCACAAGTACACTCCCAACATCAAGGCTTTCCCAGCGTTATGCTGCATGACTACTAAATAACTTAAAGATAAAATAATTTTGTATACTATATATACTATGTATACTATAATTATTTTAATAATTTATACTATGTATACGTGTAATTCTGTATAGAGAGACAGCTGTTAATGCTATTCACTATGATTTCACTGAATGTTATTCTCTCTTTCCTGTTTCTATAAAAGAGATTTTGGTCAGTAAACTGTGGTGGGTAGCAACACAGTCATTCAAAAAAAAAAAACACTCTTATAGGCCAAGCAGACTGGAAAATGTCATCACAAACATAAAATGGCTCTGGGTGGTCCCACACTGCTACCCAAATGTATGCAAATTAACAGAGTGGGTATTTCATACTGCAAAAATCTCATTCAGCAGCCAATTTATATCTGCCGAATGCAGGGACAACGGTCAAAAATAAAATTTAGCATACAATTTCAAAAAGACTCATTTAAGGCACAAAAAAAAAACAGTTTTAGATTATAAAACCATAAATAGATTATGTACATATTTCTATTCAGTTGTATTTTAAATTACAAACAAATTATATTTACAATACAAATATTATTTTCTCTATCTAGTTGCATTCTTTTGTTTCAAGTTATGAAGCAATTTTCTTCAACAAATGGTGCAGTTTTCCATGCATTTTATTATTTTGGTTTAATAAATTAAAATTGGCTTCTATATCATGTATAGGGGGGAGGGGGTATGGGGGGAATTGCACTGGTTTGAAACAGATTCATCGGGATGGTAACATGAATCTGGTTTTGCTCCAGACTCAAATCCCAGCCTCTCTGAGGGCTCAGCAGAGCATGTAGAGCGATGGAGGCCAGCTGGACTGGGTCACACTTTCAGGATCCCAATACAATTTGCTCAAACTTCTCAGCATGACGCCTGTCCACATTTCAAAAAGTGCGGTGGTCCAGCAATAGGGGTGACGGGACTATTTCTCCGTTCCCTTCTTCAGGGAAAGAGCGTTGTATACATAACCGACACACTCCCTTTCAGTCGCTCACATTCGGGAAAAAAAAAAACTGGGAAAGCGTGCCCTATCGAAGGAAGGAGGAACGCTACAGAAGCCACATCCTGCCAGAAGGGAGGTAACGTGGAATACACATATGAATTGAACGGAGACAGGGCAGTGCAACATATGGAATGTCACTGGGATGGCTCCAGCCTATAACAAGGGGGGAAACTCAGCCGGAGAGTTACAGCAGAAGAACTCTGCCAAGGGAAAGACTCAGGCTCACCGCAGGGAGCCGTGCCATGGAAGAATACACATGTGGGATTGCCATAGGGATCACAACATATGGACCCAGCCTAGCACAAATTCCACCAGTGCATATGAGTGGTAGGCCCAGCATCAGACGCTCCGGCACGTCCAATACCGCAAGGGTGTGGAGGAAATCAACAGTGTTTGGTAAGGGGAACTCAACTGGAGTAAGAATGGCGCACGTATCCAGTCCATAGGAGGTCAGTGGCGCAGCAAGCCGACACTTCGAGCAGGGCTTACGGTGTTGACTGGCTTCTATTTGAAGAGAGCACACGGGAAGCAACTGGCTCGACACTTAGGCTATCTAGCGAACGTGTTAGGTCTCGCCCAGCCCGCAGCTCTACAAACATCTGTCAGCGAGGCACCAACACCCAGGAAGCGACTACACTCCGAGTGGAGTGAGCTCACAGTTCGGGGGGACAAGGTTCACCTCAAGAGTCACTATCCAGTGGGCCAATCTCTGATTGAAGATAGCCTTTCCCTTCTGCTGGCCTCCGTAACAGACGAATAGCTGGTCTGAGGCCCTGAAGACCCAACTGGCTGATATGTTAGAGCAACAACTCTTGTGTTTGCACAACTCTTCTCGAGAGTGAGCTAGTATCAGCCAGTCGTCAAGGTAGTTGAGGATACGAACACCCTGATTTCTCATGGGAGCAATGGAAGCCTCCGTGTTTTTCGTAAAGAGGAGGGAGACAGGGCCAGCCCGAAGGGTAGGACTTTGTCCAGATCAGCCTGCTTGCAGCTTGCTCCACACTGAGGGACCTCAGCAGGAGCAGAAGCGGTGGCAGGGGGACGCCCTTGGTGCTCTGAAGAGCAAAGTCGGTTGCGGTGGGGAGCTCACTCATGAGCACTCGGTCACAGGCTACCCTCGTGTATGTCCATGAGTACTTTGGCCTGATAGACCTGTAGCAACGCCATGGCATGCTAAGAGAAAGCGGCTTGCCCACAAGTGAGGGGGGAGGGGCTTTCAAGACAGTTTTCAGCCGTGAAAGGTGCCATCCACAACCTAGTAAGCTCTCCATGCATTTCGGTAAAGAAAGGAACTGGGGTGGCAGGCTGAGAACCAGCCTGTTTTATGTCAGCATGTTCTCTTGACTCAAGCAACAGGAAGAGGATTACAGTTGACGGGTTTATCGCTCACGGTCACTTGAGAGTTATCGATGAATCTCGTACAGCAGGGAAAAGGCTTCCCACCACATGTTCTTATCAGATGAATGTAAATGTGCTCTCGCGGATCAGAGTCCTTCTTCATGTCGCCCACCACCTGTATGACTGAGACTGCGGGGCAGAACAGACACACCGATAATGTAGCGTTTCACACAAGCACTGCCTCTGTTTAACATATTGAAGTCTTTTAGCAGTGAAATGAACACCCACCAGTGTCTTAGCTTCAGTAATATTTAACATTACAGACATCCACTTTGCATAATTTGTCTGTGATTGATGTTAAAGTACTTGTATTTACTTTGCTGACTAATGGTGAGGTGTTTATTTTCTTTACAAAGCTCACTTTTAACGAATTACGTATTTATAAATGTTCACTTATAAAGTAGCATGTTAACTAAATTTAGGTAATAGCAAGTTGTATTTGGGTATCATATAAATACATTTTTCGGTTTGTTGTGAGATGATTATCAGAAATCGTCATAGTACTTCTTTGTAAGAGTATTTAAGTTTGTAGTCACTGAATGAATTAATTAATTCCCAGATTATTTCATAACCCATGGTGTTTATTTTAATATGGATAACTTTAGCATTATCTTGAAAGAAACTCTTGTAAAATTGTGTTTCTGATTTGTATTTTTCTCATTTTGTGACATGCTGATGCAGCATCGACTTGAACAACATAATCAGCCTCTAATTGGCCTCCTTATGGTCCTCCCTTGAACTGACAGCCAATCACACCCAAACATCTGCTGCTAATTTGCATATGTTCAGCTTGAATTGAGCGGATTAGTAATGTTATTGTTTTGGCTTATTTCGTTTCCCAAGTTCACCGTTCCTGTCCAAGTCCAATTTATTTCTCTTCCAATATTGATCTCCGTCTCTGTCTGTTTGCAGGATTACTTGATGACGCACATGTATGGGAACGCGGCGCGAGATGACTTGTGGGACAAATTCTCAGAGGTAAGACCTCAAGCATCTTCTGGGTGTGAGACCTCCATCCACGAGTGGGAATCATCGATGGGGTCAGTGAGCAGCGAGCTGACGAGTCAAATTGTATGTGTTCAACCTACTTAAATTTACTCAGTGCATCTCCTGCAGGCAGGTGTTAAGAGATTCATGCGTTGCATAGACATGTAGGTCAGAGGCCATTATATAACTGCACATCATCAGTGGCTCACAATTCATGCCAATACACCACCTACTCACATCAACACATAAAGGTTTTATGGAAATGCCTCATTGGAAGGAGTTTGATGCACAGGCAGGGTTGTGTTTGATATTCTTGCTTTTAAACTTGAGGTTATGAATATGAAAAGTTTTCCACAGGGGAGGGTCACATATTGATCCTGGAATCTGATCACTGTAACTTGCTAAATGCAAATGTTCACAGATACTGATTATGAAGTCTTGCTGATGCTGATTCTGGTGGTTTTAATTAACTTATAAATTACTCGAATCTTATCAGACCAGATTAGTGAAGTGTCACATAATTGCTGACAAACCTGATGAGTCTCTCAGATTAAACATGAGCATTTGCCCTTCAGCTCAGGTGTAGCCAAGAATAACCCAAGGAAAATCTAAAAATGATCCACTGTTGAAAGAAAATTCACCGATTTAGGTGTGTCACTCAGGTCTCAAAAATACAGTATTTATTGGGTTTGGCAAGACTGCCCTCCTCCTGACAAATACACTGACAGGTATGTTTCCTGAGATTCACTGCTTCAATTCCTCCATTTTTAGTACTTTTTTTTTAGCAACCATTACTGTCAGACTTCATTTCTCATAATTCCTTCAGTTTAATTACCGGGACAACTAATGCTGCAATACTAATCCTAATGCACAGCTTCTATATTAAATGACATTAAATTAAAAGTTTAACAAAACAATTTAAATTATCTCTTCATTTATTTTTTATCACACACATGCAAAGCTAGTGCTAGTATTGCTATTTTGTTTATATGGTATTTACATATGCCTTCATGTATGGAAGTATCAAGTGAGACTATCCCACATATAATAAATATTAATAATAATAATAATAATAATAATTTGTTACATTTATATAGCGCTTTTGTCAGCACTCAAAGTGCTTTACATGGAAGGGGGGATCTGTAGATGGAAACTGTTTGTGGCATCTTTGGTGGTGCCTTGTTCCTATTCATTTGTCCACCGATGTGAGCTGATTTCGGATCGTTTTTCCTCCTGGCACTGCTTGGAGCTTTCGTGGCGCTGGATTCAGCCTGTTGCACCTGCTCTTGACCCAACCTCGTCTCAGGTATTTTTGCCTCGTCTCCGTTGAGGTGGAGAAAATCCAATGAATCTGCCCGCTGTGTTGGATCATTCTCAGCGTATTATTTTACAAAGAACTCAATTTGATAAACAAATAAATAATGTTCTTAAATCCTGCTCTTTTATTCTGAGACTTCTAGCCAAGGTAAAGACCTTTCTTTCTTTTAATGACCTTGAGAAAGTTATTCATGCCTTTATTTTTTCTCGATTATTGTAATAGTCTTTAGACAGGAGTTAGCTAGGCAGCGTTGGTGCATCTGCAGGGAGTCCAAAATGCAGCTGCCAGGTTATTGACAGGTACAAGAAAGCTTGAGCACACTGCCTTTGCAATGAATTGTGCTATATAAATACAATAATGAAAGAAAATAAAGAATACATCCTCATTTTGAGCCAAATTTGAGCATAATCTCAAAGTTATTATAGTTTGTAAGGGAACAGCAGGACATTTAGAAGCTATCAGTGTCGTTATGAAGGGTTTTGTCATTCACATCACTCTCCTAAGTGTCGGCTGATGGGCGCCCGCTTCTTCATTTTCTCTCTCAGAACAGAAAGGATTTAAAGGTGAATTCATGTCACTAGGACCCTCGTATCCTCTCAGTGACCGTGTTTGTGAGGCACTGACGAATTTAGCTACATTAACAGTCCGTGACAGCCCATCATCTAATGAATACTGATATGCGCTGTGTTCATTAGCTATTCATGAAATCCAATTTGCTGCAATAATCTGGCAGTGCTAAGCGCCCACAAAGCACTTTGTCGAGCTCAGGACCCATGCCGGACCTGCCTACATTTCCTTTAATCATTTTCACCAGGGTAAAGAAAGGTACAATAGCTTCTTGAAAGCATCCTACAGAAAAATGAATCATAATGTAGGAACTTCAGCTGCCGTCATCAGCCCCTGCGGAGCCACTTTTCACATGGTAAACAAACTGTGAGTCATCGACAGATGTGAGAAGTTGTCCGGTTTCACTTAACATTTTCTGTAAAATATCCTTGACATGAAGATATATTTTAATACTCACAATGGTCATAATCAATTGCCATAAGCAAGAGGGTCCCAGTTACACTAGAGAAGGGAAGTTTACATGCTCGACAGATCTAGTCAAGCTGAAGTTTGCAGAATGCAAGAGAGCCTGACAGAGCACTTTGTTTCTGCTGCCACATTTCTCTTCCAGTCCCATGGGTCTCCACAACACACTGACTCAGTGCTGCTGCAGAAACACTGTAGCTCTCCAACGGTTACAACCAATTTCATACACAATTACTGATTGGCTCCAGTGAGTATGAAATTCTGCACCTCTTTAGGATGCCATGAATGGACATGATTGGACATATCTGTGGAGCCAATGACATTGATCCAAAACCTAGTCTACTGCGGATACAGACAGCTGCATCAGGATACCTCAAAATACTGACTTTACATTGAAAGTAATACATTAGTACTCCTCACATGGGAAACTCAGCTTGGTTGTTTCCAGTAGAGTTTAACTTTAGTGCATCCGGTTCCGCTCGGCCCGCTCAGAGCAGGTCTCGAATCAGCATTTGCCAGTACAGGACGTGGGCATGTTAACAAGGCTAACAATGCTAAAGCCCACAGACTTAGCATCAGTCGCTAGGTAAAGGGAGCGAGTTTACTTGCATAGCTCTTATTATCTGTTACACTCACCCCCCTGAACCTCATTTTTATCCAGGTCACGCTACCAATGCGAATAGTTCTACTTGCGCTGTTCCAAGAAATTCAATAAGGTTAGTTACCATCTGGAATATGACACATGGGCCCGCTAACAAGGTTGTTAAGGACTGCAGCCTCGAGCAAAGCTCTTGAGGGCAGGGGAGTGAAGTTTACCTGCAAAGCTCTTACTAGCTGGTCCCGTTCTAACCCTGGTCCCATCCGGGTCACGGCACCAATCCAAATAGTTCCACTTGCCCTGTTCGTGAAGTGGGTCTCGGGCCGATGACTGCCAATTCATACAGGAAACTTTTATATATCAGTTCATTAAGAAACCTGCCAGTTGTCCACTATGCTAAGCCATTTATAGCAGCATTTTTTTTCAAAGAATAACCAGTATATTTCCCCCATGGACAAAATGTAGTCACATTACAAGCTTTCCTCATTAATGAGCCATGAGATCCAATTTTACATTGTACTTGTATAAAATAGGAGGAGAAGCTTCCTCTGAAGAAATCAGACTTATAGTTCTTTACAAGCATCTCTCTTGTATAGAGAGGTTAGATAACTTGTAATTTCCTTGTGATGTTCTTCCATGTGTGGTGTAAAAGAACAGTGAATTTTAATCACCTTTCTATTCAGTGAGAATTTTTAATTAAAAGTCCTGAATGGGTTTTAGTTTTGCAAGACAAAGACAACCTTAATCATTCCAAATATGTGCATAAGAACCCATCAAATCTAAATTAATCATTAGGTGGCCCCTAAACCGTGAAGCTCACCAACACAACTCACTTCCACTTAACTGATACTGTCAGACACAATCTGTGATCAGTGTATATGTACGATGTCTTTTGATGTATGATATTTTGTGTCACAGGCCATGCAGCGGGAGGGAAAGGATATCAACATCACGCAGGTCATGGACCGCTGGACCCTGCAGATGGGCTACCCTGTCGTCACCATCAGCAAGAACGACAGTCTTGATAATAGTGTCACCATCTCCCAGGAGCACTTTGTCTATGACACGGACGCCAAGATCCAGAATCCTGAGCTGTTCAACAAAAGGTAGTGTGCTATATCTAAAATGTGCTATATGTTGAATGGGCTATATGTCGAATGTGCTACAGTATATGTCGAATGCGACCGGTTGTTCCATGAAATTGAAACCCTATCAATCAACTAACCTCTGATTCTCCATGAGCTCATAAATTAGTGCAGAAAATCCACCATAATACGCAGAGGTCTGTATGTTTGCTGAACACTGCAATGCTGAATAATGTAAAAATCCCACACAGTGATGCTCTGAGAGTTTCCTGTGATCAGATCAAGCTCAGAGAGAAAAAGATCCTACAGTTGTTCTACAGCTGAAGAGAAACCATTTTGATTCAAAATAAGATTAAACTTTAAGATATTTTGGAAGAAATACAGAAGAATAGACCATATGGAGATTATAAGCAGAGCTAGACAGATAAAGACTAGCCTAGCGCCCCACAAGAGCATGAAAACCCAGAGGATTTCCTCACTTATCCAAAGGATGTGAACAGTTTAATGCTTAGCATATCTTGTCTGCCTTTTATCACTCCTACTAAAAGAAACAGCTTAATCCAGCCTGCAATGGCTTGATGGTTTTCAATCGAAACCAAGTCAGTCAGCTAGTACCAGTAAACTTTCTTAGGCTTGCATATGATGTTTTTTCTTCTTTAGTAGGACAGTGTAAAGAGTATTTGTATGAATTAGATCTCACATCATGTTTATGCACACAATATCTACCCGCTATTAACTGAGCATTTCATTTATTATTATTATTCATGCTAACCCGTCACCGCCACATGCTTTTGGCACCCGTCTGCATTGCCACAGAAAAACGCATGTGTCACTGGCAGATAAATTAGTTTAATTCTTTGTTAGTGTGAGATGAATAATTCAATACCGCCTCTAATCTGTTTTAGAAATCCTCCTTTTATTTTGGATCAGACACTGTTAGCAGCACAAGAATTGACTCAAGAATTGAATTTTATTTCTGAACTGTCATCTGTTTAAACACTATCAATGTCAAACACCTGTAATTTCAGGACATGAGAAAAAACTCCTGAGCTTGTAATCTATTAGATATATTGTTGTGATTGCTTTTTGACTAAAGGTGGTAAAAAGTTGAATCTATTAGTTAGAAATAGGAGATAATAATAACTATAATGAGATAAAAGCATAATTTCTGGAATTATAAAAGCATCAGATTTATCTTCATTCTGCACGGCTAGGCTAGCTCTCCATAACAAGCCATCTAATGTCATAAATATGAAACATACAGGTATAAATGTGTTTGTCCGCCTCTTTCCTAAGTTCATTTGTTCAGAGCAGACAAAGCCCCCTTCCTTTGAACGTCTCCTCCTACATGAACGAGTTTTCTGAGCGCTGCGGTCTTCTGCGGAGGCGTTCAGAAGCAGAGCTGCTCCAGGAATCAATAGCAAAGCTGTGTTGCGAGTAGGGGGCATCTCTTTCCTGTTTTGCCCCTCAGGCGGGTGTTCAGCTGAGTACCAGACAACCTGCCAGAATGCAGGGGGATTTGGCACCTTTGTAAATGCAGTGTAACACCTCACTTGAGGCTTTAAGACAGCCTTGCAAAATGTGCTGACAGAAACATTGGCTGCAACAAAAAGAAAACAGAAAAGGTCAGTTTGAATGTATTTCACACTCCTTCTGTGTGTTTCATGTCCACTGCCATCTCATTAAAGTTCATAGAGAGTCCAGAGTCTGTCTGGAGATGTCCAAACTCTACAGAAAAATGATATTTCTTCCAAGTCAAGTCAAGTCAAGTCACCTTTATTTATAAAGCGCTTTTTACAATACAGATTGTATCAAAGCAGCTTCACAGTGATGACATGAAAATAATACAACACAGATCAATGATATTGTCGAATATTAAATGTCCCCAACTAAGCAAGCCAAAAGCCAAGGCAACAGTGGCAAGGAGCCAAAAATCCATCAGGGACAGATTGGATAAAAAAACCTTGGGAGAAACCAGGCTCAGTCGGGGGCCAGTTCTCCTCTGGCCAATGAAGGAACAGTGTGATTCGGGTAGCATTACAAAACAAATTGGATCGAAACATTAAGAGTATTTGTCCATGTCCATCTGTTTGGAAGTCGAAGTAATCCAGCGTGGGTTGGAGACAAGATGTTGAGGATCAGTGCCGATGGCTGTTCCACACCGTTGTAATACATGCTGGCTTTTATGAGACACTTTGATATTCTTGAAGCAGCTTCATAATCCAGCTAGCAAAGAGCCACACACTTGATATGCTAATCCACATCTTCTTTCAAACATGCATTAAAGGAATATTTTTGGGTTAAATACAACAGCAGCTGTATTTACATCATAACCTATTTGATCTGTTATTTATTTTTACCACAGTAACTCGTTCTTCAGTTTGTAAAAATAATGAAAACATGTTTATAGTAATGCATTTACATCGGAAGCCTAGCATGCTAGCATTATAAAAATAGATAACTAAACATGTTTTTGCGAGTGTTTGTAAAGTAAGGGTTTTGTATAGATCTTGTAATTTGTATTTAATGCTAAATATTTCTTTAAAATTGTCACAGAAGCTTATAGCTACAGCTAATCTGATTGTTTACATCAGCTTGTTATTAGCGTATTAGCAGTAAGCTAATAGGTCACAGATTTCCTCTCAATTATAAAACCTCAATATTTAGTTAGTAAAATGTAACAATTCATTAGAAGTGGACATAATTGTAAATATTAGAAAAGTGAAGTTTATACCTGAAATGGGGATGCTGTCCATCAACACACCTCATCTGAAATCATCAAAGGAGTCTGGAGCTCAAACGTTGCTTCATTAACACCTTTACACTCGTATCTTACCTGACTTCTGATTGGATTTTCACAGCACAGATTTTGTACTGAGGTGATGTCATTGAGAACTTATTAGCGCTTGAAAGCACAAATTAATTTTCCCATTGCAGGCTTGACTGTGTTGGATACATGCAGTTACTCCTGTGAATTATTTACAGTCACGAGGTGGATCTGAGGATGTGAGGTTGGTGTGAAACTGCGTAAAAACTTGTTATTGGAGGTTCAGGTTCACATTGTGACGATCCCCACAATGAGAGAATATCATCAAGAAGCTGGCAATAAATCTGTCAAGCACCACTGTTACAGTAAATAATATAAGCGAAAACTCAGTATCACTATAATAATTCAGAGTGCAGAAAACACAGAAATACTAGCCAGTTTACAGTTGGTTTACTCTTGGAAACGTTACACAGTGCAGTAATCCAATCATCACTGGAATGAGTACAACCAGTTAACAGAGCAAAACATCAGAAATGCAACGAAACATTAACTGTGAACATGCATCAGCTGAATAAAATAGAAAAAACTGTAGATCTAAAGTGCCTTTCATAGCAGGGAAAATCCGCAACAACAATATTAAAGTAACGAATGGTTAATTTTCTTTGGTGTACATAAAAAAGTGTAATGGTAAAATATATGTGCATAAAAATATATATACAGTTTTCCTCAATACCCTGCACATCACAGTCTTTCTCCAACCCATCTCGCAAAACATCCTCATGTTCCTCATGGTCTCAGTGGTTTCAAACCGTCGCTGGATGATTGACTGAAAGTCTAAAGCAAGTCTTCAAAGCAACAGCTCAAGCTCAACACAAACCCCAGTCTGTGTGGACATCCATGGAAGGTTTCAATTGAGGACACTTGTATTTTTTCTTCTTTTCAGTGCGGCTGGTGTTCGATAAAAGTGTTTTCAGGATTTACAGAATCACACATGTTGAGCCACAAAAAGCCCCCAGTGACTCATTATGGACCGAAAGCCAGCAGTCCCTGAAGAGAGCCTGATATATTATCATCACACCCGCACAGAGAAACAGAGAGACAGTGAGACTTAAAAACCCATGAGCAGAGAGAGGATAGTGTGTAAATCACAGTGAATTTTAAATGTAGAAACATCCAGACCACATCTGTTACTCTTTTACAGTGGTGATATAGTGTTGAAGGCTCAGGCATTTCACTCTCATATGTTGCTAATTATAATTTGCCTGAATTATTAATCTATAGAAGTTTTTTTTTTTTTGATGATTAACAAAAAAAAAAAAAAAAAAAACTATAGCAATCACTTGGAACACCTTATAACAACCATGTAGCACCCAGTCATTGTGGCAGTAAATGTTTAACATTGTTATAACATGTCAAAAGTCCTAAATATTACATATTATATTTATTGTACACTATTATTATTTATTACAAAAATGATACCTTTTTTAATTCTGCTTCTGCCATCACGTGTGCATAACAACTCTTCTTGGTAAAATCACTGTAATGCACTGCCTCTCATGTTGCTTTCATTTATATAATATTGTCCATTAAGAGCAAGTGAATAATATCTACATCATAACAAACACAGGTTTGTTCCATAAACATTAAGTGATGCCCACATGTCTCATGTCTCATCTTTCACACACTTTACCCATCTGCTGCAGAGACTACACTCTTCATTCGTGCTTTAGCTAAAGCTCGGGGCCATAACACAAAGTTCCTGAGGGATGTAAATAACGATGATGATAACAGACACTTCCATAAATGAACAAACATGAGCCACCAAATTACCAGCCTGTGGAGAACTTTAATTTTCTTTTGCTTTCTTCTCTTGTTCAGTCCCACTGATGAACACAGTTTTATGTAAATGTATCTGTGTGATTTCATTTGAACACACACACACACACAGATGCTTCTATTATCTCTGAAATTCATAAGTATTGTTATCAGCGCTCATCTACCGCAGAATCTCTCTCTATAGTCTCCTTATAAACATATGCGTTTAAATACTGTTTCCCAGCAGGCTTCATGTAGCCTCATCTTATGCATAATGTCTTCTCAACTGTGCTATAGTTATATCCTCTGCGATACTAAACTTTCATCCCAGCATCTCCCGTGTCTGCTGTTTACAGCTGTTTCTCCTGCTTTTAAACGTCTTGTTGGTAACGCTTTAATTAAACCTTTTTTAATAATGCATTTTAAAAGTATTTTAATGTATTGTAATGCACCTTACAATACATTGTATGTGACCACAGTTATAATACATTTTAATAATTATGTAATGCCTAAAGAAAGTATAATGCATTAAAATACCAGACAAACAAGCGATTTCAGGAACTGGAATCTGATAATATTATAATCCATTTTAACTTTGGTTACAGTTATACATACGGCACATAAAGTAAGTAGTTTCCATATTGTTTATAACAGAGCTTTCTGTCTGTCTTTTCACAAAACCCTCATTGAGGCTTGTTCAGACATAATTAAGACACATTAAATAACATAAAACATCTTTCCTGAATGAATGAAGGTGAGTCACCATCAGCCTGAAAAGGATTTTTGTCCGTTCCTGTCAGTTTTCCAACTAACACAAATCCTTAATGATCCAACCTTCTCCCCACAGCCAAGACTGACATCCTGAATAATCCAGGCGGATATTTAATCCTCCTCTTATTTAATGACAAAATGTTGACATTTATGAGGAATATGTGGTGCGTGCCTGTGTAAAGTTCACTGCCACAGTGCTAGGCTGCTGTGACGGCTGCCAGGGTGTTGCTATGTGTTTGTCAGAGTTTTTTTTTTAGCATGTTGCCTCAAGATTAAAGACAGCTCATCTTTTCTACAGTATATGTCTATAGAACAATTTTGGAGCAACACATTTATCATATTTAAAAGACTTGAAAACATAGGTTGGGATTATTAATATGTTTGCATAATATCTAAGGTTATAAATGTTCAGTACATCACTTCAACAAAGATTGTACCATATGAAAAAAGGATAATCATATCGACCATCTTGTCAACGAATGAAAAAGCCTGCCAACTATTAATTATGATCCATTTTTGTGCCTTTAGCCTCTACAGAAGGGACATTTTATACCCTAAATACCATATTCTTCTGTTATTTACAATCTGTTGATTCAATTACTTTGAACAAAACCAAAAATCATTAACAAGACATTTGTCTCAAGTGTCAAGTATTTGGTCATTTTTCCTCATTTTTCTTTCTTTGCTACATAATTCTGCATAAAACACATTAAATAGCAATAGCATATTAAACCTATAGCACATACCTATATTGTTGTCCATGATCATCCGAATTTCCCAGTGAATCTATTAAAAAAAGAGTGGAAATTGTTAAATGAAGTTAAAATATTTGTTTGGAGCGTGTACAAATGACTTAGTCTTACATTAGATCTCATAATGATACAATATTTATTGCTTTGGGTCAGCAACGCTGCACTCTTGCTGTCTGGGGTAATTTATGCTGGCAGACAGCAGAACTCGTCCACGTGTGTGTCAGACATTTTGACAGGCTGAAAGAGGGGCGGCCATCCAGTGTGACAGCTGTCAGCCAGAGTTTGACTGGAGAGGCTCTCATACCTAGACATGTTCAAGCACACACAATAGTACATGAAAGCTTTAGAGCCACAGATGAATCGACATCAAAATGAGGTGGCGACACAGAACATGACAGCGATCGGGTGCCGCGTGATACACAGCTGTGTGTGTGTGACAGAGAGAGAAAGCAAAGCACTCTGGGAAAGAATGAAAGCTGATTTCTTTGAGCTTTGACACTGCTGGGTTTTCTTTGAGCTTCACAATCATCTGATACTCCTGATTTTGTCACTCTGCCTGCTAGTGTTGAGACAGAGAGGATATTGCACGGATGTATCCCACAATACCATTAAACCGTGGCCGTCCATATGTGTCAGATTATGCACGTCATACAGTTTGTATCTGTGACATTTAAACTCCTGAGATCACACAGAAGCTTTTCATCTGTTATTTCTCTTTGTCTCAGCTTCCAGTGGCAGATACCGCTGACGTTTGCAGTGGGAAACTCCAGTCACATATCAACAGAGACCATCATGTGGGTCGCCAATAAAACAGGTACAATTATACAAAGTGCTTTTATTAGCTTATGGGTCACATTATTCTAATGAGGATTTTCCTTCATTGTGATGATGTCGGGACAGTTTGATATCACCCTGACTTTGTTAGACCTAAAAAAAAAATGCTCTCATGTCCTTGCCCCATGAAATCCCCATCAGTCAGTAAGATACCAAATAAAAAAAGTTTTTCTTAAATTGCATTTCCTCATTAAATGTGACTAATTCAGCTCTGTATTTATGTAAAAATCTTTTTACTAAACACTTCAATGCTATTCTTTTGTGATTCCCACACTGGTGCAGCACCCACACGTCCACCATCATTACATGCAATCTTATTCCATTACATTCCTCTCCTTTGGGAAAACGAGGTGGATTTTCTTTAGACGGAGGCACAGCGAGTCAAATTCCAAGAGTCGGAATTGAATTTGCTCTGCGAGCGATCCATGTGGCTCAAAGCTGAAATTTCCCCTGATCATGAGACCATTTAACAGCCTCCATTTTCTGCTCACCTTCCATGAAAAACGGCCCTCAGCAGGGCAACAATGCAGATGACACCGAGCCGGAGACAATGACTCTTGAAGCAAACACACACTGTAACATAGAGACCTCATTTATATGCATTAACTCACCGCATGACTCTTGAAATCTGGCCGCTGACGCTTGGATGCTTCCTGGATCACGATACACTGCAAATCCATTGAGTCCATGAGCGCTCGAAAGCACTTAACCAGTGCATTTGTTAGCCATGAAAAAGCACAAGGTCTGGCTGGGATATTACAGCTTGAGAACGTGGCAAACACAACAGATTACAGATGTTGCATACTAAATGGTGAATGCATCGTCTCTTCGTGTATATTTCTGTGCAGGTCTGAGTTCATTTCAAAGATAATAATTGTGCTATGCATAAAAAGCTTTGCATGTTCACTGTCAGGTAGAATCCATCAGTCCATATGAACTATAGTGACTGGTTTATATTTCATTAGAAGTGCAGTCAGTTTAATTGCTTAATAAACATTTTGTTTGTTAACTTCCTGTTATCTGAATATATCCACATCTGTCGATGAGCGTCTAGGCGTCATTTAGCGCCGCATGTTTCTGTTTATAAGAGCTACAGTGTCAGAAGTGTCATTTAATTTTTGATTCAACTTCTTTTTTTTCACTGCTGTATTTATAGAGAGGCACAGAGTGGGTCACATGAGCGGCGAAACGTGGTTGCTGGGCAACATTAATCAAACGGGATATTTCCGAGTGAACTACGACCTCCACAACTGGAGACTTCTCATTCAACAGCTGATGAGCAACCCAAAGGTATTTCTTTCTTCAACAACTGTCAGTCCTTCTGGCTCCTCACGTTTTATCCAAAGTGTTTCTTCCCCCCTTCTGTTTCCTCATTCTCCTCATCACTTCCTGCTGTTTTGTAAATGTCTGTGCTATTCTCTCGCGGCAGATCATCTCAGTGGGCAACAGGGCCGGTCTGATCGACGACGTCTTCAACCTGGCGAGGTGGGTTCAGTTTGTTACATGCAGAATCATTCAGAGAGTGTGAGACCTGCTCTCCATCTAACAGCCTTCACGCCCCTGCAGTAATTAAATCTAAGTCTGATTAAATAAATTCAAAATTAAATGCACCAATTTATTTTGCTATTACATCAAAACACAATAATCATTGTTTAAAACATATTAAATCCATTTTTTTACCAAACTAGACCTGCATTTAAATAATGTTCTTTGTATTTTGTTCGTTTTTTAATTATAAAAGGCTTCATTTCTAAATAACACTCTGATGAATCATGAATTGAAACCTGATTTCCCTAAAGAGCTCTGGAGGATTTTTCACACGTCAATCAACAGAAAGGTGCTACAGTAGCAATGGCTGAAAGTTTCAGAAGGTTACATCATGATTGAACTGAAGTGAAAGTGTTGCAAAACTGTAATTTCACTTCCATAGCATACTTCAAGCTGATTACAATATAGCATTACTAGACCTATTCTTTAACTTCAGTTAGATGACGCTATCTAAACCTAACCCTACCCCAGACCTAAACCTACCCGCGTCATCTAACTGACGCTGATGCTATCTCCCAGCAAACAAATTTAGGTTCTGGGAACGTTAGTTTTTGGTTCCCATAACTTTCCCTCTAGATTAGGGGAGGAACGTTCCCGGAACATTCTCCTTACGTTATAAAAATGGAACCTAAAAATAACCTACATGGAACGTTCCTATAGCGTTCTTGTTTGGTTCCCCAAAAAAATAACCTCATGGGACCATTCGGGAACATTCTGTGTTTGCTGGGCTAATCCTAAACCTACCCCAGACCTTAACCTACCCACGTAATCTAACTGACGCTAAAGGTAAAGCGTCAGTTGGATGACGCCCTAGGATCGTCATCTAACTGACATTAAAGGGTACCCTAAAACATTGGATGTTGACGTATGGATAGATGACGTCTTGGGATGAGAATGTGTTGATTCACCAACTGTAAAAAAGCATAGAATGCAAAATCTCTGTAAGAAGTTCATCTTTAGAGCATGCATTCCATTTTGCAGTTCAACCTACCCAATCAGAAACGATTAGGCAGACATTTATGAAAATGTTCCTATTATTATGAAAAATCTCTTTGAGGGTAATTGATGTTCTGAAAGTAACAATTCATCCATTTGATGTCATTCAAAAATGAGGGATATTATTATTAAATGTGACATTTGCAAATGCTGGATTTCTTTGTCTTTTAGAGACAGACAGTAATTTGGCACCAAGCATTTGAAAAGACCTACATTTCAAAGTTAACTCCCATTTTCTTCTGGTCACCCTGAAAGGATCTTGATAAAGCCGTCCATCACAATAGAAAGAAGAGTCAGATCCAGTGAACTACAGCTGGACCGTCATTACTGACAGATTCTGCTCTTGTTCTGTACTGTACTCTTGATCTTTTCTCCTTTAGCCCCAAGGCGTTAGTGAAGTAAAAAGCCTTTAGCTCATCAAGATGAGACCTGCGGTGAGACCACTGAGCCGTTACTGTGATGGCGGATAATACTGTAAGAAAGCGAGGGAAAAGACCTCCGGTCTCAATGTGTCGATCCTTCAGAGCTTCGTCATTAGCTGGAAACTCACATGTGAGAGGAGGAAAGAGAGAAACGGCAGAGAAGAGGGTTTATTGTGCCACAGGCTGCAAGCTGCCATTAGTCCTTTCAGCAACTGCTCTCCCTAAGGTCCTCTCTGTTCGATACAGACTCGCTCATTCTGCTTAATGAAGGAAATATTCAGTCACTGGCTGCTACTGTTGATGCTACAAACCAACTGATTCTTTCTTAAGCCAAATCCCTGTTTGAGTGGAGACTTTCTTAGACATTGAATTTAGGTTCTGCTTTGATTGTGAAATTCATTCACTTCGGATAGTCAATTTTATTCTTTCACGAAACTAAATGAGGAAGCTTGTTGTTCTTCTAGCATTAGCAACGCTGTTCTTCAAACTGAAACGACAGGCTTGTGTGCTGGCGCTGTCATGTTGAGATAGACGGGGCTTTAACAGGCATGTGGAGAATTGTGCTTTTGACCAAAGATGTTTCCTAACCACCAGAGTTCAGTCAGTCGACAAACCCACAGGGACACTTGTGTTTATTGCCGGCACATTGAGCCGAGAAAGGAAACTTGTTCCTCCTGTGTTGTAGTACGTCATGTTCATTTAGCCCTTTTATTCACCTCAGCCTTAATTGTTTACTGAAGGGCTTGATAATTGAAAGTTAACAGGACTTAAGGCAAATCATTTTATTCCTACTTTTAATAAAATGAGCAGATGTTAACAGCATGTCTCATTCAACCTCAGGCTCAGATCTGTGGAGGAGGTTATTGTTATGTTCTAAAGAAGCAAAAATGCCAACCTGCATATTAAAAACAGCATCATCGTCAATCACAGTGGGTAAAATGTCTCATTTCTCTGTAAATTACTGGGATGATAAAGAGTGTTCATATGACTGAAGAAACTGAATGCCTCAAGGGATGTTACCTAATTAAACGCCCCTGGTGCTCATGGGAGTCATTCACACAGATCAATACTGACTCACAAAGACTTTATTGTGATTATGAATTACTGGATCAATTGAGAAGAAGAAAGCTAGTGTTAGTGAAGCCTAGCTGGAGACAGAAGATCGTATTTAATGTACATAATAATTGGGTTAATTGCATAACTTTTCTTCCATGAGAAAGCACACATCTTCTATAAAAGTGTCTTTAAAGCACAGAGTTATTAAACGGGGGGTTGACTGCTTTTTTTCTTTGCATGATTGTGTTTATGGTTTTTCTTTTTTTAAAAGTCTTATTTTTCATAAACTTCACCTTTATTGTCAGCCGCACTCCCCTCTGTCCTCGAACGACCGGTCGACTTCCTGAGTCTATGAAACCACTCCCTCAGAAACAGGCAGTGGGCTCAGATTGGTTAGTTTGGGCGTTGGGTGTTGTGATTGGCTAAACTGTCGCTCACGTTGTCCGGAAGGGTAAACGTGCATGTCCTGAGCTCTGGTCCAGTAAATATGTGTTGAACTGCAGTTTATCAGTTTGAGGCAGAATCAGACGGAGAAAGCCGCGATGAAGAGAGTCAAACAGAACCTCACCACACATGGCTCTTACTAAACGGTTCTGAATGATAATTTGCTACATTTTTTTTTTAATTTATACACGTTTGTTTTACATAATACAACAAAATACATTTATAAAATACATTTTTAATAATTTATTATTACATAATACATCTGACTGGCAACAATAGCAACTGACTGGCTACTAATGTTATACTCAAACAGCATTGGAAAGTTTACGTTCTTGATCAAATCGAAAATAACGTCACAAAATATACATGAAAAATACATTTACAACATTAGTACTTATACAAAATTCAGGTCCATAATGTTTGTACGCGTTTGTCGTAGACACAAAATAGCATAACTACAGTAGTAGCTATAAAGCCAGTGCTGGCATTTCAAAAAAATACAACACAAGGCTACGTCTGGAATTATACATGCAAATACATTTAAAATGATTAAGTCTTAGCCTACTTACAGGTTGTGGCCCAACAACTGCTGCCTCTGGTTTTAAAGTTGGAACTGCTTCATGTTTTAGTAACAGTTTCTTGTTGAATCCGGTGTTGAACTCGTGGAGATTCTGGAAGCTGTCTTCCGTAAAATGCGCAGCATAGAGAGCTAGATTACGATCGTCATTTTCAGGAACATAATCAAACATAAATTGTATCCATTGATGACGAAGTACATGTACGTCCGTGGGAAGCTCGAACACAGAAGCCCTGACAGCTGGGTGAACACAACACACTCGACGAGCCGCAGAAATATGCGCATGCCCTTTTTGGAGGGGTTGATGCAAATGTGTGAGTTAGTGATGACTAAAACCCAGCTGTAGTCCCAAACGAGTAGTTTTTGGCAATATACTTCCTGATTTTTAAAAGACGATATCTCTGCTTACACTGAACTTTCAGCGCTGCAACTTTGCAGATACTGTTCATGCACCAACAGCAACATTACACACTATTTAAAATGGAAAAAGAGAAATCGCAGTCAACCCCCCCCTTTAAAATATTCTCTGGAGCGACAGCTATACAGAGGTTTTGGATTGGATTGAACAGTCAAAAATATTTGGGTCACATTTCAGCCTGTTAAAACTAATATTATATTATATATTATTATATTATTATATCCACTATGTTGTTACTGGCATGTGAAAACAGTGTCAGAATGCATCCTTTTCATGTAGATTTTTAAGCAATTAACAGTTACTGTCAACAGTCATTTTGATCACCAGCATACGTGAACTTCCATAAAAATGCTGATCTGTTCCTAACCCGAACATCAGCAGGTTTGTTTCCGTAAAGACTGAAGGGTGTTTTGTTTGTGACGCTCGTGAAACATTGCAACACCTGTCAACAATTCTGCCATACAACACATATCACACAACTGACAGGAAGAATTAAACAACAGTGCTAAGAGACTATATTGGTTGCGTTTCCATATCTGCACAATATGTTCTCTCAGCGATGGCGCTTCTTAATAGGCCTGTTTAAAATGAGCTACAATTACAGGCCAATTTAAAAGGTAATTATTTATTTAGGAGACTGTGATGGTACTCTTTATATTCACATTAATTTAAAAAAAAAAAAAAGTTTCTTTTCAATCCTCCAATGGTCGCTGACGATCATGTTGCCAGACATCGCCAGCTCTCATTGAAAATGAAGGATGGCAGGCAATTTTAAAGAGCAGCACACTCTTATTTTTACCTTGCTGTTCTTCTGGAGTGCTATTATCAATGATAAATGGCCTTCATGCAATGTTTCTCCGAGGCTGTGTGCGTGTGTATTGGCACATTCCTGAAGCATGAGAGTGATCAGCTCTTTTATTACTGTGCTCACAGGGAACAGCAGGGAAACTTCAATGCCTCATGACACTTTTATGGTAATGTTGTGTTTATATTTAATGAACATTTTCCCTCAGACCTTCGATCAGAAAGCTGAATAATTCAAAGATACAAGGAAGAAAGGAAAGTTTTAAGAAACGGAAAAAACTGAATGTCCTCCAGTGGAAGCGTCTCTAAATATGAATGATAGCCATTATAAATTATTTTCCCTCTAAAGAATTTCCATTTTAAAGGAGAACTCAGGCGCAATATGAACCTTTGGTCTAATATCATATGTAACATTGTATATTTATAATGATCAACTATTACAGACTGGTTGTCTCTAGAGGTCAGTGGAACCAAACAAAATGTGATTTGTGTCGTCCACTGTCCATCATTAACTTCACCTTTAATGTGACTTGACCGGTGAACACTTTGCAATAGTTTATGTGCTATAGTGTCCCTAAGCGCATTCGCCTAATGAGAAACAAAACATAATTAATGCACATGCAATGCTATTAAGCTCTTGACTGCATCCTTTATGTCTTGTGTGCACATCAATCCTGACAATTTAAATTGAATATTTCCATGTAATCAGTGTGAAAGAATAACTGACAGCCGATGAGTGTTTGAAGTGCCTTGGCATCATTGTAGACTGATTAATTGTTTATTTTAACACAATTATTGCTCATTAGACCGCAGTTTAATGCTTTATTCTGCTTGGTTGACACAGTGGTTTTGATTCATTTTCTATATCTGCACAAATGTGAAGTAGTTCCAGGTCTGTTGAGCTGCTTTCTAAGCATGCTTTAGACATAGCATTTAGAAAATGTTTGGAGATAAATAGCATTATTGACTCCAGACTGTGGAATTATTGAAAATTAATACATGCCCGAGGTGTAAAAGTCACTGCAATCATTAAGCCAGTTGCATTAACTTCAAATAATTCAACAGTGTTTAGAGTAAATTGCACCTGACTCCAATAAATCTGTAAGACTAACAGAAATGTCAGAGTCAGTCAAATAAAGCATTTCTGCTTTACAGTTGTCATAAACATGCATAAACCCCACTTCATATTCAAGACATACTCCATGTCATGTCATGATTATGAAGGTGTCATGTCAGTCTTATGCACACCCCTTCTCAGTGTTGTAGTACTCGAGACTCGGACTCGTCTCGGACTCGGTCTCGAGACCATATTTTAATGGTCTTGGTCTTGTCATGGACTCGTGTCCATTTGGACTCGGAATTGACTCGTACTCGAACATTTTTTTTTTTTTTAGGACTCGGAATTCTTCCCGAGTCCACTCGAGTTCAATTAAAAATATTTTTCATGATTATTAATGTATGTTAATAAAATATTTCTTTAAATTGATTGACACGCCCAGTGATTGGTGATTTTCTAGTGCGCAACTGCGCATGACAAATTGTAATAAAATTACTTTTAACACCACCTACTATGTGGCCTTTTTACCCTAAACTGATCATATTTTTTAAACTCTAAGTAAATTCAGTAAAAAAAAAAAAAAGGATTTCTCTAAGTAAATAAAATTAAATTAGGTAATCAACCCTCACTGGTCTCGGTCTCGACTCGGACTTGACCGGCTCTGGTCTCGGACTCGACTCGGACTCGACTCTCTATGGACTCGGTCTTGACTCGGACTCGACTCTCTCTGCTCTCGGTGTCGACTCGGACTCGAGTGAGGTGGTCTCGACTACAACACTGCCCCTTCTAGTGAACTGTTATCCCATGTATATGAACGTTTGACTTCATATTGAAACTTTAAGGACCACTAATCCCTGAACTTCAAATATTAAAGGCAGATATTAAATAAGAATTAAATAAAAACTCTCCGTCCTTCTCTAATACATTAACAGGCTGTTTGAAATAATAAGAACAGTTCCTGGTCAGACACAAATAAATTCACATTTGCTTGATACTATAAACACATTTACTGCTTTTTTCATGGAGATGTTGAAATATAGTTTCTAATTCTTCACCTCTTCAATTGCTTATATTATTGCAAATCAGTTTGTCTGGAAATGTTAAAAACCTCTTTGGTTAACAGTGGGTGTCCGTGAGTAACTGTGATTAATGTCCCAATTAAATGTGTGTTGGGTGAATCTGTCCCCTGGAATTTAATGAGTCCGTTTACAAGTCTGATCACTTCCTTTTTCGCCTGACCTCTGATTCAGAGTGCTCATGCTCTGCATAAAATAATGACAACCCAGGCTCATTGGAAAACGTGATTTATTTTAATGTATTTTTGACAGTTTTGCAAAACTTAAAAAATACTACATCACTGTAGAAAGGAAAAGTCAGATTTTCGATTAATAATGACTTGCACAATACTATGTTAGAACCTCAAAACGCTTTTACCATAGAGCATGATGGGTAAACTAATACATTTTGAACTTACATCGTATATAATCAAGCACAAACCCTCATTTGGCGATAAAAACTACTGTCGGGATTTACTAAAGTCACTGAAAATTTGATTAAAATTAGCACTGAAAAAGCGTGGACAGGGTTATTTTTGCGGCTGATCTTATTGCATTTGGAGTTTCTCTTTCAGACACGAAATTTATGGGAGTATTTAAATGAATCATGTAAGGTGATTTACTGAGATTTGCGCTAGTCAATTTACTGGTATTTGTGCCATTATTTATTGCCCCAAAAAGCAGACGCTAATTCTTAAACCAGACGCTAATTTGTGCTGCTCTTGGTAAATTGCTTTGGTCATTATGGAAATGATCCGGCTGTTAATTTGCATGTCGTCAGTAGATCATGCGTAGAACTCACTTTTTTCGGAATTATGCTCTCACGCTAATTTTCCCTGTTTAACAAATCTGGCCCTTCATTTCCAAAGAAAATGCTGCCAGATTTTTGCCAACTTCCGTATGTTTTTGATCAAGCTAAATGTGATTCTAGCGCCACTCACTTGACATACCCAGATAGCAAACTGACATTGAATCAACGTGGAAATATGACATCGAAACAACGTTGATCTGACATTGTTTTGCTCATCGAATTAACGTTGAACCAACGTCAGATGCGTCATTCTTTCAAAACTAACGGAAAATCAACTTGAAATCAACGCGTTGTTTCAACGTTATGAAAGCAAACCAATTTTCGATTTCATTTAGCTTTGAAGAATGCCGCTTCTGACGTTGGTTCAACGTTAATTCGATGAGCAAATCAACGTTGTTTCAATGTCATGAGAGACGTCGTTTCCACGTTGATTCAATGTCAGTTTGCTGTCTGGGTAGCCTATATACGCACCTGATTTCAAATGCTCTTTTCATGTGGCATGCAAATTAGCACTACTTATCTGAAGTGCACTCAGATACGACTGACAATTGATTCCAATTGAGTTTGCCATTGGCTGTTTTGCTGTTGCTAAGCTAACAGCAAAACACTCAAATAAACATAAAACTACATATCACACACAAAGTAAGCATTATTATGATCCTAAAAAAGATGCTAGCGACAATGCTAACCTGTTCCAAACATTGTTATGTGGTTGCTTGTGTGTTTTAGACAGTAACTTAATATAATAGTGACACTATGCTTGCTAGAAAACATTCTTTAGATTCAAAGACTCATGGAAAGTCTCGTCTTCTTGTGTTTTTGTTCTGAGGATATTGGCCATCTCTCTGTTTTTCCCCTCTCAATGAAGGGTTGTAGGCATTTCTGAAAGGAGCGAGGGGAAAAGGGGAGAAGACATTTGAATCCTTTAGAAGAGATCTTATGTTTTATGGATGTATGCAAATTAAACACGAGTGTAGCCGTACAAGAGAAGCAGTTTTTTTGTGTGTGTTTCTTACAGCACATTATGACTCCCCACGCAGAAGCACGATGCCTGCAGGTATTCTAAACGAATGATGATGAACAAAATGAACTGTTTGTAATCAAATGTTAACGATGTGTCTACCAAAGGGGAAATATGCTTCAAATGTGCTGCTAGTGTCTTATCCTCCTACTCTCTCTCTTCTCTCTAGAGCGGGATATTTGCCCCAAAACGTCCCCTTGCAGATGATCTCATATTTGTCTCAGGAGAGCGAGTTTCTGCCCTGGCACGCTGCTAGTCGAGCTCTTTACCAGCTGGACAAACTCCTGGACCGCACTGAAGACCACAGCCTGTTCAGCGTGAGTCTGATCTCACATACGTTTGGTGTCTGTTGGATTTTAACCTTGACTAGTGCAATAAGAAAGACACAGCTGATATCTGGCAGCACGTCTCAGATGACTCGACAGATCGAACTTAAGACTTCCTCTGATCATTATTCCACTTCAGTACAGGCACAATGCCTCTTTTAGAATCTCATAGATGTGCAAAACAGAGATTTCCACCATCGGTTGTGTTTTAATGGCTATATGTTCGGATTAGTGTAATCATAATATTTCTGCAGTAAACAGTGTGCATGTTGTGAGGAGTGTGCAATAGTGTGCATGTGTGTGGGATTCCCAGATGAGCTTCTGCACTTACAGTATAATATGAGGACGGACTGTGTGAAATACTTTTTCCCACAATGCACTGCACTTGACTCAGTCGTCCATTTCCCGTGAAACCTGCACAATATCAGATGTCATTTTTATCTTTTTCTTCTAGATACGTTATTTGATCAGAATGAGAAATGTACATTTTTTTTATAAATAATATGCCGCGTATAATGTGCAGCATGCTTGTATATGACAGTGTGAGACAGTCTCTCTGTTATTTGTCCACCTGCTTTCATATTCATTTATCACTTTGTTATTCAGAATAGCATTCACACGCCTACCCACAATCCCTCAGTGCACATGAGTCATTTCTGCCCCTCCTCTGTAATGGACGACCCTTTAGTGTCTGCAGTGAGTGTGTGATGAATTTAATAGCGTCTTCTCTCTGTAACTCTCATTTATTGTGTTTACTGTGAGACAGAGCAGATGTTTAGCATGTAATGCAAGACAGGAAACAGCTGGAGCAAATTAGTCAAGTGCCTTCAAATCATGTGACCAGGTGTCTAAACCTTCATTCCAGTGTGTGTGTGTGTGTGTGTGTGTGTGTGCTCCGTCACTAATTGTCAAACTGAGGTGAGGTTACTCTGTTGGCAAAATTATAACACATCACTCAGTGTTTGTAGTAACAGCTTGACAAACACACCTGATCATCAGTACGGTCCGCCACAATATGGAAAACAATGTCCTCTAACGCTGTCCCAGTGTTTATTGTATGTGCTTTTATCCGTGTAAATGTAAGTGTGTGTGTGTGTTCAGAGTTGAATTGCAGCATAGCAGGGTCTAATTGTGATCATTCACTCGTCTCAGTAAGAGGGCATGAAGGAGAGCAGTCATGCTAAATTAGCCATGACATCACCTGCTGTTACATTTCCCTCAACCGTATGGAGAGTCAAAACACACACACACACACACACACACACATGACACAAAACAACATAATATGTTAAGTTTTAAACTACACAATGTCTCATTCTTCACAGCTTCTATTAGTCAAATATTGAATAATTTGGCCAGACATTTATATATGTGTTATTATATATTTTAGTTTTTTTATCATTATTATTTATTTATTTTTTAAGATGAAAGCTAATTCATAAAATCTTAATAATGACCAATTTGTCCAGCTCAGTTTTCTTAAATGGTCTGGATGTTGTCGGGAATGAGCTTTATACATTTATACAGCAAGTATACATAATAAAGTACTCAGTTATTTCAAGAGAAATGTAAATCCTGGTCTCAACATGGCAACCAGACTCACTAATTCTCTACCATGTGTTTTGTTTTCTACTTTTGTTTGCTTTTTGTTTCGTTCTTCAGGACTATGTTCTAAGACAGGTGGAACCAAAGTATCACAAGTTGGGCTGGCCAAACACTTCCCCTGACGCCTCCATCATGCAGACGGCTTACCAGGCCGAGTGAGTCTTGAATTTCATCTTTAATGAATTATGTATTACACTTATAAACGTATATGAAGTCTAAGTAAGGACACCGAAATTTTAAGTCAGACATTTTCCACCTTTCATTTTTCCCCTTTGTCCATCTTTTACTTCCTGCTGCTGTTCTTCCCTGCTGGTATCCATCCCTCTTTCCTCCTCAGAGAGTTGCAGAGAGAGGTGATCATGCTGGCCTGCAGTTTTGGAAGCAAACACTGTCACCGCCAAGCTGTGACTCTCATTTCAGACTGGATTTCCAGCAACAAGAACAGGTGAGCAAATTTACAGAGTGACAAACACATACTCCTGTCCAAACGTATTTCAAAACACCATAATGAACTTCAAGGTTTCACTTAATGCTGTTTTGAGGTGTCTCTTATGTCAACTCTTTATCAAATTAGTTAAATCTAAATCACTCAGATTCACTGAATCGGCCCAAAATACAGTTTACAACGACTCGCTTAACTAAATCAGATTGGACTGCAACAAAGAGAAAGTTTATATAGTGGTATAGTTAAAATTGCACATTCAGAAGATTTTTGTTTTAAAAAAAACCCTTTAAATGTAAAAGACTTACAATTATGTTTAAAAAAAAAAGTATATTAGGCATGTTATTTGGCTAGTTTTGTGATTTGGTAGCTTGGAAATACAGACCCAATTCCAAAAGATTAAGGGTCTGGCATTGAGTAATGAAAATCGCCCCGACTCGAGGGGCGTCACCAAGCATGCATTTGAAAATCTCACTGCATGCAATTGGATAACACTATGACCAATCACAAAAATACGCCCCATACGCTTAGCTACCAGCGGAGCTAACTGGTAGATTAGACTCTTGCCGTATTTGGTCAGCAAAACAGCAAAAATGTTCCCTCTTGCATAAGAACGATTCGAGCACTATCTTCTGTTCCTCTTTTAGAACACCAAACTGGTGTTCACCCATAGCCATCTTGCAATGTTAACTAATGACTTCGACGTCGCAGCGCTGTCGTCATCTGTTTAGCTCGCCTTTGGCCCGACTACATCAGATACACCGTGATTGTGATTGGTGCAAGTTGGCTCAATTACTCAATGCCAGTGTGACTTGCTGAGCAAATTCAAATTACATGAATAATTTGAAGAAAAAGGACATGAATAATAAAATCATCATTGAGAAACCATACTTCAACATTGACATCCACAATTGTCCTTTTCGATTTGGACAAACGCACATTACATTTCTGCAATAATATCGAGGCACAGTGCTGTGGTGTGTGTGGACACTTTGAGGTCTGTTCAATATGTCCTGATCATCAACACTGCCAACATCCATACAGCAGGAGCTCTATCAAGTGTCCATGGAAACACACAGTCTGATTTGTTTTCTCTGCTGCCCACAGCAATGTTCACATGCATGTATGCAGTCTCACACAGTCAGGCACACCAGCCTTCCGGCAGGCACTAATGGCCATAATGGAGAATAAACAGGATTGTGTTTGTGTGTCTGAAGAAATGTTTTCACCATGCACAAGATATTGTGTTTGCCAAGTTTTTAGAAAAACATTTTTTGGCCTTGAGACAAACAGTTGGCCGCACGCCTACCAACACACACACTGTTCATCACGCATTAGCAACCTCAAATACATTGGATATTTGCTTGCTGGCTTAAAAATTGTGCCTTAAAATACACACACAGATGCTTTATTACACATGTGATGTGTCACATATTGACCTTGACTTAATGTGCTTTTAATGACTTATCGAGGTATCTAATATGACATGAGCTTTTCTGATAGCAGCAGTTGCTCTGTTTAAAACGCTGTTTTTGCCTATATTCTTGCTTTTAACATGTGAAATGCACACACATTTGTATTCAGCCAGTGTTTGACCTGGTCAGGAAAAGATTTTCCACTCTTTTGCCCTGAAACGGCTCAATTGCTCTAACAGTGGCTCTGTAATTATTACCCCATGGAGTCCAGTGTGAGGTTTCTGTTCGTGTCTGAACTGACAGTCTGTACTGAACACAATCCCTCCTGATAGACGTATCATCATGTGGACAGCTTAGTTTAATTTGCTGACAGACAGTGAGAGCTCATGAAAGGCACCTAAAATGCTTTAGTTTCTGGTGTACGACTGTCGAGTCAACAGATGGAAATAGATTATTTCTGAAATGCATCTGCTAGACTTGCTGCCTTTCTTCTCGACTGTTTTTATGGTATCAGTTGTAGCATACTTTTGATACTATTATAATTTTGACTACTTTTGCATTTTATTGAATGTGCCTTGACTGTGCTAAGTTTCAAATTGTGCCATTTTCATCTGACCTGACAGCAGACGTTTGGATCTGGCAGATGTGTCCTTCATTGTCCTTTCTTCAAAAATGACCTCTAGTCCTGCTGGGAGAATAAAAAGAATCTGTTCAGTTTGATATTCAGGGATAAGCAGCACATAAAAGAGGAATGTGTTGACCTTTATGTCTTTTTATGGTTTAGGTGATGATAATGTCACAGGAATGACCCAGCAGAGTTTATGAGCTGCAAAGAAAGGCTTCAGATCACTGGCCAAAGACAAACTCTGACAAAACCTCCTCGTGTGCTTTATTGATTAAAAACAAGATACCACAGACTGAGAAAAGAAGACAGGGCTGAAAATAAAGAGCGACGCTTCGGTCGAGGGAAACTGACCCAGCTATTTTTTTTTTCTTTGTATAGTGCGTGACATAGTTTTAGTCTCTTTTTAAAACAATAAACTCTCAAACATTGTAAAGTACATAAACTTTGTACATTGTTTCAAGAACACACGTAAGGTCTAGAGGTGTATACAAATCTCATAATTATTTTAATTATAAATGTGTTGCCTCCAAACAGCCACATTATACAGAAAACCATTATATTCATGTTATAATATCGGAAGTAAAAGAGATTGGTTGATTGTGTTCTCTACCATTTTCATTCTGAAAATATTCTTTAAGTCATGAATTTTCCAGATATAATGGTACAAATATAAACGGAACGGCAAAAAGGATAATTGTTTAACTGAGTTTCTGAATTCGCATAGGCTTCCTGTCAGTGGCAATCATAAATAAGACATCTCCTTCACAGGTGAAATTTCAGTCTGTACGCTCCAATTGGTTGTGACATGATTTTATAACTTACTGAATGTGCCGTTCTCTGTATCGCTACATTGAAAACTCCCAGAGGCTCCGACGGCTCATCCAGAATCAGCAGGTCTTTATTGCGCTTTGTTTGAGCAAATCAAAAGTTCAGTCACTGTATCGCCAAAGCTCCTCCAGAGGTTTAATATTATTTCTTCTTCCTGTACGAATATTACATGCATCGTCTCACAGCCTGAGAGATACTTTTCTCTCTGTGTTCTTCTACTGTAGACTGTTATTCTTTTCTGAGATGTATAATCAGATGATATCATGGGTCCATTCAGAGCTCATACTTATAACCTGTATCTCTAGACTATATATATAGGCCTATTCAGTATTTTGCACTGTGATTCACTTTGGGAGGCCTGCTGGGATGATTTGGGTCCAATCTTCCCCACTTAAATGATTAACTTATATCATCGAATTAGAACAGCTGGTGTGTTATTATGAACATCAGTCTTGCTGTGACAGAATTCGAAGTGATTGCGGACAGCAGAAGACCTCTTGAGCAAATGTGGCCCATTTGAAATCCTAAATCTTTGATTTAAAATTATAGACAACAGACAATTTGAGCGGAGAAAAGAAACCGCAAAAGACACCACAAATTCTCACATACGCGTACAAATAAAAACATGCAAAAAACACTCACGCTGTTTTTCATTGATTCTTCTGGAGGTGAAACGTTGACTTGTGACCTGTTATCTTTAAACAACCCTGAGGACAAAACAAATGTCTGCTGTTTTAAAATAAATCTCTCTTCGGGAAAAAAGTATTTGTCAGGAATTAGAATAAGAATTAGGTGGGATCTGTCATATGAATCTAATATAAACATCAGTAAATGTTGAATGAACATGCAAGTACCATTGAGTGTGCATATGTTTCAATCAATGTATCCCATTTTTTCACTATTTTCCCTAGACTTCAAAAGTCAATCTTTGTTTTCTATTAAAGTTTTTGACTCCAATTCAGTTGTAAATCTATTTAAATGCTAATGATATCATTTACTAGCTGTGAATGTTTACCTCAAAATATCCAAGTATAAATGTGAATTCAGCTTGTGTCTTCAATCAGATATTTCAATCTTCTGTCCCACAGGATTCCACCTAACGTACGGGACATTGTGTACTGCACAGGCGTGTCTCTGATGGATGAGGACGTGTGGGAGTTTATCTGGATGAAGTTTCACTCCTCTACAGCCATCTCTGAGAAGAAGGTTCTTCTGGAGGCCTTGACCTGTAGTGACAACATCTTCTTGCTCAACAGGTCAGTCGACACACTTACCAACTCATTGACAATAACATCAATTTAAATAACAAGTTACTGTCTGGAGCATAACACATTGCTTAATCATTCTTAGTGGGAAGGTTTAGCATCTAAAACAAATCTTTGCAAATTGCCATTCTATTGATAGTAAGAAGTATCTGTAAGTCTCTGGAGGATGTATGACACTCCTCTGACTATAACTCTGTTTGAGGTCTGCTGTACCTCATAAAGTAATCCGATTCAATCCCTTCCACCACATCATGTCGCTCACACCAGCAGAGCTGCACTCACTCCTCTGACAGGACTGTAAAAACAATGGCTGCCGTAGGAGCTTTTCCCACAAGTCTCCATGGCACCTTAAATTCTCTCCCGACTCAATAGTTGAATGAGGACGGTGGCGGATTACACCCTGTCCAGCCCAGACAAGGATCTCACAGTCCAGACATATGTTGAAGCAGTTCTCTTAGGATTCACTGTGGGTTTCACATCTCCATTGACAATCGTCATTGTTTTATAGATGCTATGAGAGAAAGAAACTTGCCCATATGAAAATACCCACTGACCCCTCTCTGAAGTGAGTGTTCAGCACTCAACAAGTTAATTTTCATGGGAATCTTTAGCATGAGTCTGTTTAGAGGGATGATGGTGTTTCCCTAGGGTACTGGAGGAAGAACATAAATAGCGACACACTTAACAAGTACACATTTCTATTCATTACATCCAGGCATCTTCATACTCCTATTCAAGGTTCGAGAGATGGAAGCCGGCTCACAACTTCATAACCATTTAAAAAACAACAACTTATTTGAGATATTTCAATCAGGCTGTCATTCGGCCCATGGTACCAAAACAGATATGCTCAGGGTGACAAATTACCTTCTTATGGCAGCTGATTCAGGATCAGCATCACTGCTCATTCTCCTAGACCTAACAGCGGCATTTGACACAGTAGACCATACCATCCTCTGGGACCGCCTCCACAACACAGTTGGGCTGTCTGGAATGGTCTTGCAATAGTTTCAGTCCTACCTTACTGGCAGTACTGAGTGTGTTATATTGGGAGAATGTGACTTCAGGATGCTCCCTGTTGCATGTGGTGTCCCACAGGGGTCGGTTCTCGGCCCAATCTTATTCATTCTTTACATGCTTCCACTTGGATCTGTCATAAGCAAACTTGTCCATGCCTTCATGCCTTTATTTCCACCAGACTGGACTGGTGCTCCAGAAGCATCAATACATCCAGAATAGCGCTGCCAGAGTCCTAATGAGAGTCCGAAAATATGATCACATAACTCCCATTCTACACTGCACTGGCTCCCTGTTTCATTCTGGATCGACAGCAAAATCCTCATGCTTACACAAAAATGTATCACTGGACATGCACCACCATATCTACAAGAACTCATCACACATTGAGACGCAGGGCAAAGGTCCAAATACGGATAACAGATAACTAGAGCTGCTAGACCAGGGATTGTCAAATCTGGCCTTCGAGGTCCACTTTCCTGCTGACTTTAGCTCCAACCTTGATCAAACTCACGTGCCTGGAACTTTCCAGTAATACTGAAGACCTTGATCAGTTTGATCAAGTGTTTTTGATTAGGACTGTTTTAATTTTCATTTAATGTCACTGACGGTCAGAGTTTAGAATCCCTGTGCTTGACCATCTTTTCTGGTAGTTTGCATCTGCTTAAGGTGGTTACCCATTTTCCAAAAACACAAATGGTAGAAGCTTTCTTGAGAAAACTGCAAAGGAAAAGCCAAGAAAACTGTTTTCCCCACAACATAAAAGATTATGTATATTAGCAAATGATGTGGGGTGAGAGCAGCAGTAGTGATGTGATGGTGTTGAAAGTGCCAGACATCATTGTTAAAAAAACAAAACAAGCGGTAGGAACACTCACGTGCTAATTAGAAACTGGGACCTATTGCTGCAATGCATGGTGTAAGCTTGGTGTAAAGAACCTGTAACTGAATTTATTTCAGCTCAAAGAAACAAAGTGCAGCTCTTGACTGTCCTCCAATGATTTTTAACAGTGTTGATATCTGGTGCTCTACACTTTTTTTCCTTCTTCCATTTTATTCATGAATTCTTATGAAATAAATGTTTTTACTTTTTACCACCTCTGTGTATGAATCGCACTATTAGTCATTGTTTCTTAGGATTTAGTGTTGTTTATATGCTTCAAATATCTCTCATTTCTGATATTTGTTTTAGTGTCACATAGGATATTTGATATATTTCATGACTACTGCAGCATTCAGACGTCCACCTTTGCTCTAGTGTTGGACATAAAAGACAGCAGTTCACTGGTTTTAGATGCACTTAAATTTCACGCAGCATGCACAAGCAAAGCCCCCTGTCCCAGTTGAGCTCTGTGTGAGAGTGTGTGTTTGTGATATTTAATCTACCGAAGAGAAAACTGGCCTGTGTTTGGAGTGAGCTAGTAAACGTGCTTCAATCACTGAGTCTGAAGGATGGGGTGTATGGACTCTGTGTTTAGTATTGATTTTTATGACATGAAGTAAATTGTATCCCCCCTCCCCCATTATTCTTTTTTTTTTATATATATTTGGATGAAGCGTGCTGTGATGTAGTAGTGGGCTGAATACAATTCCTCTCTGCTAATCGAATGTGTGTGCGTGTGTGTGTGTGTGTGTGTGTGTGTGTGTGTGTGTGTGTGTGTTTGCTGAATCTCACCTCTGTTAACCTAGAGATGTTGTGCAGACTTAGAGACTGAATGAAGATAACGTAGCATACTGCTTACTGAATACTGTGAACTGTCTACAGTATACAATATGATTTTAAATAATGTCAATGTTAAAAATTGTAAATTATGGCACGTCCTGATTTTGCAGAGTTAGACTCGTTCCTGGGTAAACATAATTCAGTTGATCCTGGAACAACATTCCTGTTTGAAAAAATGAAATCCTAACCACATCCGTACCCCTAAACCTAACCCATATGTTATTCCTAAAATCAGAAGGAACTGACTGGTGAAAAACACTGATGTAGAAGCACCTAACTCTGGTTGTAAGCCTGAACTTGACATAAAATCTCAAATCTGATTGGTTGATTGGAATGTTGTTCCAGGATCAACAAAGATGTATAAACACTGGGAATGGATGGTCAGTTCAGGCGCATTGCATTATGGGATACAGTATTACACATAGTGTGTTCCATTTGTATACTGTATTATTTCGCTAAATCCTTCACATATAGAAAATATACATGCTGTGCACAGTGTATTCTCAAGACAATATAAAAATGCTGATCTGAACATAAAAGTGATTATAGAATTAGCAAAACAAACTCTTCAGAAAGCGTTCACACTTGTCCACAGAGGAAGCAGGATGTCACGTTTGCGAGCTGTGAAGCTGCCGTCCGCACACAGATGTGTTTGTCGGCGTGGCAATAATCTCCAGGGTGTTTGTGAATAGGAGCCACAAATGACTTGACGACGAAAGAAAGTCAAAAGCCCAAAAGAGCAGTTGATCTGAAATAAGAGACCAAACCACATGAAGCAATTACCCCATTTGTTATTGCAAATTGAAAACTTGTGCACCGTGGAAGCGTCTTTCTGTGTAGCACCTCATTTCCTATTTCTTTCTTTTTCATCTACTTGACATTTCGCACCAATTTGAATCGAATGGGTCTGTCTGCATTTGATTTGGGCTTCTCAGGTTAATTACTTTTTGAAGATGCCGACTTATTGAGAACATATTTGAATAATTGTGTTTCGCCAGGCCTGTCAGTGGCTGTCTTTAATGAAAACGAGGAAGAATAATGTGTTTTGTATCTCAGATTTACCCGAGCTTAAAACTAGCATAGAAATGATAGTAAAATTGATTAGAATGACTTAATTAGAAAAGATACGATAATGTTCATGATAATAGCTGTATTTGTCAAATAGCAGCCATTAATATGGCAAGTATTATATTTTGGACCAAGCTCTTCCAAGCATTAGAGCACGATTAATGAAGTATATGTATAATTCATTTAGTGTATTAAAGTTTTGGTTAAAACACATTCAAGATTGTTGATTATTTTCAGTATCCACTGTTATCAGTTCACTTCATTCTATTCAAATGAACCCTCTGCTAAGCTCTGCCCACTTCTGGGTTATTTATTTGTCACAGGAATTAATTGGAGTGCAATTTCTATGGAGCGTGTGATTAATGCGTATGAAAAATTGTGTTCAATAAAGATTTAAAATCACTTAATGAAGTTTTACAGTCCACACCATGGCCACATTACCAGATCATTTAAAATAATTCAGCATTGTCAATTATTCCTCACTTATTGTCTTGTCCACAGGCTCTTGAATCTGTCCCTCACCTCTGACCTGGTGCCGGATCAGGACGTGATCGATGTCATCATACATGTTGGCCGCAATCCGCTGGGAAGACATTTAGCATGGAGATATTTCCGTGAGAAGTGGGACATATTGAATTCCAGGTGAATGTAGCTTCTCTGTTTATCAGTGACTTCAACCTTCCTCTCAGTCCCTGAACAAATGAATTTTACATTCGCACTCTCATGTTGGAGGACCACAGTGCAATTTGGGAAATATCTATTGGTGTTTGTTTGCTACTGAGCTCATTAAAATGGTGCTCCAGTGTTTTTAATGACAGAGCTTGAACTCCATGTCTCTCATTCGCAGGTATGGAGAAGCTTTGTTTATGAACTCCAAATTAATCAGCGGCGTGACGGAGTTTCTCAACACTGAGGCCGAGTTGAATGAGGTGAGTCTGGACTTATACACCATCCTCAGGCTTATACACCACCATTCAATCTAAAGCATTAATGAACTATTGACCAATCTTCATGGAACATTAATACTTTCAGAAAACATTGGTCAGCAAAATTCTTGAGATGGAGAAAATAAATAAAAGTAAACTTTGTTGGGTTATTTCCTCATTGTAACTGCTTAACCATATTACGGGAAATGGAACGTATATTCACTTATTCAAATTCATTCAGCTTCAGTCCCAGAGGACACAGACTGCTGATGCTTCTCACTGCAGCGCAGCACTTTCTCTTCCAGCTGATTTCGTCTTCCACAATTTATCATTCATACAGCGCTAATACGAACCCCCTCAGTGTTTTCTTCAACAGAGCATTAGCATACTGTCATTGACAATCAGCCGCTGCCAGAGCACTTCATCCACAGTTTCACCGTTAGACCAGTGATACTTTCAACTCTGTAGGTTTCAATTGATTGTTTAAAAAAATTCGTTTGATATAGTTCAAGACCAAAATAGCAGCTTAAATACTGAATCCCAGCGCATATTCGTTCATGTCGATCTCATGACCTCGGGAACTGGGAATTGTTTTCGTAACGTGTAGTTTGGTAAATGGAGATTTTTAATGAGATTTGTTATTGATAGTAGAGACCAGGTTTCTCTTCCACAAAGACAACACGGATAATTCTGTTTACTTCAGATCCATTCCCACTCCTCATTATCATAAACATCACTGTTATCTGCTAAATTACATGTCAGGCATTTGCATGTAAATGCGTCGTATATTCTGACGCTGTTTAACTATCAGAGGTGGTCTCTACACACAAAATCTCTATATCTGATCCGTCAGACACAATACGATTATCATGTTGATGAAAATGTGTTATATTCTCCTCAGCTGAAAGAGTTCATCCTGACCAGCGGGGGAGAGTCGGCACCTGCGTTCGCTCGAGCCGTTGAGATCGTTCAAGCTAATGTAAAATGGCACATCCTGTTCCAGCAGCAGTTTTACCGATGGCTGCGAAAAGCTCCTGACGGTTAACACAACATTAAGCATGGAGTGCTTAAACTCATGGCCAGTGACTTGGGGAGATATAAGTCAAATGAAAATAAATAAAAAAAAAATGGAAAAACTACTCTGGACTCTGAGAACCGGAAAAAAAAGAGCTTTCATTTCCCTGTTCTTTTTAAAACGACCTGGCCCTCACAGACCTGGAAGAAAGGAACGTCTGAAAAACTCTGAAGGAATCAACGCTGGAAATTGCATGGAAGTGTCCGTTGGTATCGAAAGACGATTCACAAGCCATTTCCCCCTCGTATTTTGCATGAAAGTCATTTCCTTCTGCCAGTCATTCAGTTTTCTGATGTTTGACCTTTTCCGAGTCCTAAGAATATCGGATTTGCTTTGAAGACCTGACGGCGGTACAAAGAGATTGCTCTTCTGTATATATAAACACAGTTTAGATTAAGCACAAAGACGTGACAATCATCAGTGTTTTGATTGGAACAGGACGAGGAAGACAAAGAGGAGAAACATTCATGTAGCCTTTTTTTCTCTCTAAAGCCATAAAAGGGGAGTAGACTGAATTTTATCTCTGTACAGATGGCGTTTATTGTTTGATCAATTGACTGCACTCTGTGGTCGTCTAAAAAAGGGAATCTTCAATCGAGTGTCCGGGTCCCGGTTTAACCCGCTGGTGTCCAGGATCATTCGCATTTTCATAGTGTTGCTCTTTGCTCTCTTGTTTTTGGAGGGTTTGTCCTTGAATATGGTATGTTTGTTTGAGTGGGAAAAAAATAATCAGTGTGTCGATATTTTCATGTATAATTCATTCGATGCAGTCAATGCAGTGCTGAGATGTGTTATCTTTATGAGTCGTGAACACGTGGGGTTCTGAATGGATGGTTATCATGGAGACCAATTATAAGGTTTCCATTGTTTTATCTTTTTTTTTAATAATTTCTTTATTTTTTTATGAACATGAATTGTTAAACATGGAGCATTCCTTTTGAAAATAGTATCGTGGTTGACCGATATGGGGGGTTATGTATTTTTGACTTGTTTCTCATTGAGAATATTCCAAAATATCCTATAAGCAAGACAAATCTACATTTAAAGCAAAATTGCATACTATAATGCTTTTCAGAGAATATATCTTGAAACCAATTTATGTTTTCTGACTCAAATTGTTTCCTTTGATTTTTAAGCATCTACATGTGCAATTTTGTTTTGTTTAGGCCAATTTATCTTATTTTCACGATGCCCGATTACCAGTTTTATATCTGTAATAAAATTGCGCAAAACAGATGTATAGAAATTTACTGAAATGACAAGGATGGTTATATACAATATTTACTCAAAATATTAAACCAACAACCATCATACTGTGTATTAACGCACATTAATTGGCAAAATCGACCAGCAACTGCTAATCTGAAATTGGTCAGTTATCAGCCAATCAGGCGTCGTGGTCGATATATCAGTCCATCACTAATGTATGTGACTCAGGCTTGGGCAAAACTCAGAATTGAAGAATCCAGTGTCTTTGCTGAAATACTAGGCTATAGCAGTAAAATTTCATTAGTCTGACATAAGATAGGCCTATTATGTGACAAAATATACATAATTACATAATTCATTTTGACTATTAATAATAATTTAGTACTATCACAACAGTTAGCTAAGCTAACATCAAAAACTGAAACAAATAATTGTAGTCCAGTTCATGCAGTAAATATATTTTTCTCTACTAATATAATATAATTTTATGGGGAAGCCAAACTCAACCATTTGTTTCTGGGAATGCCTTATATACTGTGTGTATGGATGGTAAAATTTACATTACACATTTGTTTTAGGTCATTTATACTGGAAAAGTTATTTCTTAGAAACTACAGTACGAAAGCGCTTACTGTATGTGAATGTCATTCCATTTTAATTCTGCATCCTCTTTGCTACCTCAATTCCGATTCAGGAATTTAATTGTAATTCATAAAGCATTCTCAATTCAATTCTGAATAGTGCACAACCCTGGTGACTTCAGAGACCAGTAGTATTTTCTGTCCAGCTGACTGTGTGAATCTCTCAAGGAATGAACAAAAACTGGGGAATATAGGCCACTTTTTAAACGACTGGCTGGGTATTTAATGAAATCCCCAGACAAGACCCTTTAGTTGGATACTATAAAGTTGTAAGTCGCCTGTGTAATATCAAAATAATCCAACTTACGTTTCCAGCCTTTTTATTTCCCTCCTTTCATGTTGTGTTTGACGTAAAGCTCTCTTTTGTTTCTAAATTAGAGATAATATCCTCTGTGTTTTGAGCAGAGCTGCTTAGAGATTTTAATGCTTACAATAAATTCTTTTGTACAGTAACGCATCCTCGTCTAACTGTGCCTGTTATTGAGAGCGACCTCGATCTAGAGCTACTCTATGCCCACGCTGCTTCAGTGTTTATGCTATTACAGGACATTTCTGTCTTTGGGGCCAAGCATGAAAGGTTTTTGTAAGTTTTGGGGTTAGTTAGGTTAGGCCCAACTTTAAAGTGCCATTTATCTGCTGATACCTTTTTAACCTCTTAGACATGACACGAAATTTGGTCACACTTTAGATTAGAGTCCAGTTCTTACTATTAATTAACTATTAGCTATGATATTTGCTTCAATAAACTCCTAATAGTTAGTAATGTAGTTGTTAAAGTTATAGTTCACTTTGAAATTAATTTTTGATATATTTTGCTTGCGCAGACAGAAGCGCCCTCGCCCTCGGAGTACTTGGACGTGGCTGTGTTACAAGAGGTAAAACATTAAATACTGTTCATTTTCTCACACAAACCGCTCGTTTTGTGTCTTAGGCCTTAAAGTCATTAAATTATGTTTAATTTGGACTTCTCTGTGCATGCTTTTTGAGGTGGACCCCATAGACCTCCATTATATGACTCACATACAACAACGGTTTGACCTAAAAATATCAAAATTGAAAATACTGTGGAAACAAAGACACCTACATCTTGGATGCCCTTGAGGTAAGCTAAAACATATCAAAAATTCATTTCAAAGTGAACTATCCCTTTAAGTTTAGGGATTGGGTATATGGGATGTTGAATGTTGTCATGCAGAATAAAGCATTCATACTGTATGTTCTAGACCCTAAACTAAAGTGTTACCTATTTTAATTTCCACCCAGAAGATTGGCAGTCATCCTAGATTGATGTTTTTTTCCTTCACTACACCTATAAACTTTGTCCAATCTTCACAAGACCAGTCTTGCACAAAACTGATGTCTAAACTTTTGATTCTCACAACCATTATTGAGACTCTAGGGATGCAATAATATTAAAACTTTGGCTTATATCAATTTGCTGATTATTTCCATGTTGTGCCAATAAATAGCTGATAGAATAAATCTACACTGCTTTGTAACATAATAAATAAATAAAACAGTAAATCATTTAAATAAATATATTTTTATTAAAATAATAGTGCTGCAAGTGGGTATCACAACATGATACAATATTAAAGATGGATAAGTATTCCACTTGAAAAAATATCCTCATGCAATAAATGATGAGACGTGATTTAATTATTTAATGGTTATTATACAAAACCCTCTTTTTTAAGTTTGAGTGACTGGCCCTCAAAATGTTTGAGCACAGTCGTGCTTTTAGATATATTTATATCTCTGTTGCTGGCTCAGTATGAGCGTTGACTCATTCCAATGTTTCACCTCTCAAAGAAATAATAAGTCCTGTGATCTGTGAAACTTCAAAAATCCTCAGGATATAAATAAATATTCCACCAGACAATGGCAAACTTTCCGATTATGCTGACATTTCAGAACAAAACACTACAAGAGACCGTAAATCCTTTTTGTTCCGCCAATGCAAATTAATATCTTGCCATTTCCACAATACCTAGAATCAGAGTGCTTTCACCTTCAAATCAATGGCGGGATTTGGATTGGATTCTCTCTTATCACAGGTCTTTGTTCCCTATAGAGTCAGAAAAGAAGGGAGACAGATGCAAGCTTGCTAAAACCCAGACATATCACAGAAAGCCTTAATATGTATCACAAGTCAACACCCTCAAACTATTTTGGAAAATGTTAGACATTTTTTACAAATATTATTCAACATATTATTGAACCCACAACACAACAATAGAAAAGACTGGATTTTGTGAATTTGTACAGTAACAAGGAAACATATAAGTCAACACCCTAGTGATGAGGCCACCAAAATGCAGCAATTTTGTGTTCAAAAAACCATACACAATGTAGGAGGGAATACAAGACCTACAGAATCCACTGAGGACAAGATAGAGGCAAAGACTGGCAAGCGATCACATTTGCTGTGTGGCAGATTGTGAGGGCATATGTTTGATCTTTAAAGGCCAATCCTCCTGTGGCACAGGAATCAATAGCAATCTACTGACGGTAACAGCAGCACCAGCGATGTTTTCCTGTGTATAGCACATAGAGTTGTGTATAGCACATAGAGACTTGTTTCCTAAGCCAACCCGTTCTGTAATGTTTAAATGCTCATAAAGTTCATTTTAATGTTTTTTCCTTGACAAAACCACATATTCATACCTCTAAAAAGATGTATTCGTCCCTTTACCCTTGGTTTCTGTTTGCTGTCAGATTATGTTTGTTCCCAGTGTTTGTTTTCTGGTTTATGGACTTTAGCCGTACTGTAAAACCCTGTACTTGTCACTAGAGAATTTACTCCTGATTTGTTGTGGATTTGCAGTGTTCACTGTCAGTCAAGGTCATTGTACATTTAATACATTATTGAGTGTTTTAGGCAGGCGTAACATTCATATCAAATGCTACAGTATTCCACTGTTTACTTGCCCCCTTCTGTCCTTGAAGCCAGTGTGAGGTTATTGAAATGCTATGAACAGGAGGTAAGCTGTGTTCCCAGATCAAGCGAGCAAGTGATTTCCCCACAGAGATTTTGAAGCGTTTTCAAGTTGGTAACACAAATTCGCCGCCATTCGACCATCAGCGCTGCTTGGTATAAAAGTGAGCTACTTTATACTGTTCTTCACTCTTAAAAACAAAGGCTCCAAAAAGGGGTTTTCACTGTGTTATGTTCCCCAAGGAACCCTTTAGTGGCATTTTTCGCTCTGGTTGATTTGAACGCTCTGGTTGAGGGGGCGTGTCTGCTGTGAGACGTCAATGTAAACGCCCACGGCTGTGATTGGCTAACATCTTTTCATTTGAAATGGCTAAGCATTGCATGTGGAACTCTCTCGAAAACTTTTAGCACGTTCTTACTATTACAGCTCTCAATGTTAAAGGGGTGATGAACTGAGAAATCAAATTTTCCTTGAGCTTTTGACATCTAAGAGGTCATCATATTATAAGAATATCCTGCAAGTTTCAGAACTGAAAACGTCCTTGTTAGTCCAATAAAAGCTTTTATTGTCACCAGGCTCAACAAACGACTCGTTTTTCAAATTGGGGAACTATTACGTCAAAGAGGATTGAACACCACCCCTGCAGTAGAAGATCAACGCCTACTTCAACACGGCCGGTTTAGCCTGCATTCGCTGCATAAGCTTCCTCTGGATTCCAATAGGACTGCATGGATAAACTTTATTTAATGACGTTCCAGCTGATGAGGTAAAACACTGTCCGTCTGTTTACGTCATTTCACTGAGAATTGTCCTTTAAACAAGACTGGATTTGCAGACCGATTAAGAGTAAAGAACGGTGCTGTGCGTCTATATTGGATCTGACAGGAATGGTGCAACACACGGACTCTGGGTCGAACATGTATGGGCGAATCACTCCGGTTGCCATTTTACCACATTGGACGTTTTCAAAACAATTTCCCCCAAGTGCATCGACGGGTGAGTTGAAACTCATTATAATATGGAAAACTGTTCTCTATTCACAGCAGTGAGCGTTTACTTCCAAGTCTTCAGTGCGAGACGCCCATAAAAACCCAGCGTTTTTCAGTTATAGGCTCAAAACTAGGGTACAAAATAGCCTATTGCTTATTCATTTTGATGTTTTTGAATGCAAAAACCAAGCGAACGTCATAAGTTGACCTTAGACAACAATATAATAACATTTTAAAAGCCAGTTCATGACTCCTTTAACTAATTGTGAAAAGTGTTGATTATGGCATTATATTTAGTTCGTGGTAGGTTGCAGTGATGAGCACTTAGCCGATCACAGACATGTTAAGTGTCATCATTGAAACTATAACCTATTATTATATATAATTTAATAATTTATAAAAATAATTCTGGTATTGCCTTCTCCTCATGAATGCTGCATCTTTATCTTTGATTCTTACCAAAATGCTGAACTCTTTTGAAACAACTTTCACATCATCTCAACATCCATGCCCAGTCACCAAAGAGATTCCACAGGCACCTTTCCTTTTTCTCATTTCTCTCGTCTCCCTCTGGAGCGATGCAGGTGATCAATGGTTGTCGCCTACACTGGGCTCTGTGGGACGTCCTCAGAGGGAAACAGATACTCTGTCTGAGAGTCGTCAGACAGTCCTCAGATCGGTCTAATTCATCTAAGGTGATTATGTGACTCTGGAGCCGAGATGATATTGATCAGGGGTCAGAGAGCCACAAGACGGAGATATACATTATCTAACCCTCTTTGATACCTCACTGTAATCCATATTGCTGGGAGTAATCTTCTGTGCTGATGCTCTGATATAGCCAAAGATGGAGAAGGAGAACATGGCAGATGATTTATAGGAACAAAGGCCATATGAAATGGAAGGAAAGATGGCCCAGCCTGAGACAAGGACAAATGTGCTGCCATTAGTGGGTGAAAAGAAACTCACGAGCCCTTTAACCAGATCAGCTACTAGGTTCAACTTTCTTTCCCAACTCTCTTATCATCTCTCTTTCAGCACTTACATGTGAGATATAATTACCTTTACCTTTTGTTACCTATGTAGGCAGATTTTTAAAGGATGGAATAAAAACATTTCAAATGCTTTTCACAAGGGTACTAAGCTAGGAGAACATAAACCGAACATCAAGATTAAGATGTTATGTTTCATTAAATACTGAAAAAATGTAATTAAAAGAGTTAAAAATGGGCACCCATGGGCATGGACTTATCATAGTATCATTGTACAGACTATTGTGTTGTTAGCTTAGAAAATCATTACAAATGCAAACGTTAGCATTCTGCTAGTGACAAGCTCAGTAAAAAACACAACAACAACAGAAAATCCAAGATGGTGGACAAAGAGAGAGAACGTAATTTTTAATTCTCCTTGTAGGCTACTTTTTAAGTCATTCAAAACTAAATAATATAGACACAAATAGCCCATTAAAATGAAAAAGTAGAAAAAAGATGTAAGTTCTCTGTAATTTTATGCTTCTTAGACCATCATGTTGTTAGCTTAGCAACATGCTAATAACAACTTCTATTGAAATCAATTGTTAGTCGTTTGAGGAGTGCTATTTGTGGCTGCATATGTAGAGCCGCTATCATTTAGGATTCATGTAGGGTTTTGCTTTAGAAAGCAAATGCCTATTTAGGCAGTAGGTAACAAGGGAGCTCACTAGGTCTGAAATCAGCGTTAATGAGAGGGAAGCAGGAAGGTGCTGTTCTAACAGTTCAATGTTAAATAGTGTCTCCTGCCCCTATGAATCAACTATTAAAACCCCAGGCCTTTTGATAAAGGTAATTAGATATTGATTACATTGCAAATCCAATATCCGCTCGCATCTTCTAAAAGAGCTGGGCTGCATTCACAGGAAAAGCTCATAGGAACATTGGGTTGTTTACAAAGAAGAGAAATGGGAGTATTTTGTAACCTGGAGTATTTTGCATCTCAGCTTACCATGTCGAAACCCCTTACTTATCTTCAGATAGTTATAGATTGGAGAAAAAAAAATCTAGTTAAATTAGTTATATATATCTTTTGGTGAGAAATGGTGGTGTGATTATCAAATACAGCAAAAAAAAAAAAAAAAAAAAAAAACACACACACACACACACACACATTCAATTACTAAGCATAATTAAACCCCCTCAGCAAATATTTAAAAATGATAATAGGAAACAGAAATACTGAATGGAGAGCTGATAAGAATAATGGAGCTTTTGAAAGACAAACTCTTAAGGCCACTATGTTGTTATGGAGATTAAATGTGTCTCTATTTCAGACACATTTTAGTTACGGTCACAGTTATTATTTATTTCCTCAAGCAGATATCCAACGGGATCTCTATAAATAAAGATTTATAGATACATCTTTATGTCTTAAGTCTTCATAAAAGTTTGAACAAACCTCAAGTCAATTTGAATTCTTAGAATTCTTGAATTCTGCCTCTCACAGACCTGTTAGTTTCTCTTTAAGAAGCCCTCCTGTTCTCCACTCAACACTGTTGCCAGTAAGTTACTGTAATTAAGATTTACAGTACCATAATGTATTTCAGTTTTAAAGTAACTAAAAATCAAGACAATCAGTGCACTAATTATTTTTTTTGTATGAAATATAAATTAGATTTCATAATTTTGATATAGAATTAATTTTTATTTGTATCCTACATAACTGACATTAAAAAAAATTGATTCCGTCAGTTGAAGAGAAAAAATTTATAAACTTCTACGTGATTTGTAAGTGGGAAAACCGGCAAAATTGTCAGTGTATCAAATACTTGTTCTCCCCACTGTAAACACAATGACAGATTGAACGTTGTTTTTCCCCTTAGACGTTCAGTCAACCCACTGTTTCTTTGTTTTCCCCTTTGATTCATTAAACTGAAACATCAAAGCCACTTCCTCTTCCAAACATGTCAGATTTTCTGAATTCATTTAGATTTGACGTAAAAGGACCCTTTCCCCAAATTCACTGTAGTACTCTTTGGTAATGAATGTTGCGGTTGAGTGATGATTACTATTGATCATTAGCAAAGCTATTGCTTGATATTGAGGAAACACAAGAGATTTTCATGCATACTAATGTGCGAGTGTGTGAGGGAGAGGAAACATTTATGAAATTTTTCAAACGCTTCTAATGTCTGAAAAGGTTACCCTCTGATCTCACCATTCTTTTGCTACAGAAGCACCACTTCTTTCACTGAAAATTTTCATTTTTTGGATTTTAAACTAACACATGCCATACATGATTAATAGCAGTGGCTATTCTGTCCAAAACACTGAACATCAATAATTCATTTGGAGGTTACAATGATTCATTTCTCTTTCCCGTCAGCCAATGCATTTGGTGCGTATTGTTGTTTTTGATCTGTTGCAGCACTTTTCCAAATGGAAGAGAGGAGAGACAATATTAGCCATTGTCCTTGGCCAGGATGCCACATTAGAGCAAACCAAATGGCTGGTAAAACATGTTTACTTTGCTAATAAAAGAACGACTAATGTGTTTCAATTTTGTCGACTTTGTGTTCATATGTGGGATGGAAAAAAAACGAACTTGTAGGGCTGAATTCATGTTGACTGGGACACATTTTGCCATTGGGATGACTGGGGAAAAGTGCCAGAATCAACCTGAAATCACCCCTGAATATAAAACACATTTCATTTTGACGTACAGAGGGAGCAGGTACACTGTAAAAAAAAAAAAAAAATGTATATATCTATATATATATATAGAAAATAGGGTAATACTTTACTTGAAGGGGTGTGCATGCGACTGGCATGACACCTTCATAACCATGAAATGACATATGTCTTGAATATGAAATAGGGTTTATGCATGTTTATGACAACTGTCATTAAGTGTCTTTTGCTCAATAATGACATTCTGAATGCAAAAAAAGACATTGTTTAAGATGTCTTTGTTATGACATCTTGACATAAACCAATACATCATAACCTGTCAGTGTCATCTCAAACAATGTCATATTTGCATTAAAAATGTCATAACTGAGCAAATTACACTTAAAGGAGTAGTTCACTTTTTTGCTGATAATTTACTCACCCCCATGTCAAGATGTCCATGTCTTTCTTTTTTTCAGTTGAAAAGAAATTAAGGTTTTTGATGAGAACATTCCAGGATTTTCTACATATGATGGACTACTGTATGTGTCCAATGTGGGCTGAGTCGTATCGAGGAGCTCGCATCCGTTATATCACTTGCACTCTCTCTCTGCCAAAGAACCAATGAAGACCGCGAGAAAGTGTAGTACTGACACCTGCTGAAGTATTCTGGTAATATTGAGGGATGTATTCTGTGCAATTTCTCCCGTTCTGCCTCTCTCTTTCAATTTTATCTTTGACCCCGTGCCAAACTTTAGTCATCCTTAAAAGAAATACATAATGTCACAACCCTTTGAAAGCGTAAGGGTGAGGTTTATATAGCGTTAAAATTGCCTTGAATGAATGTTCTGGTTTTTTTGTCATGGTCCTTGATGTTCAGCCTCATGGATCAGAACAAATTTTCCAGTCACACTTTTGCTGCTGGACTGCAGTTTGCTTCTGCTTTCAGCTTCAGTCTTTATTGTAGTATCTTACTAAATAAGGTGCTTTTAATTTGCACACATACTGCCATAGACTTTAATTGTCTAAACATGGGAGAACATTTGAAAGGTAGTGACCTTTTGTCAACATTCCAATCAACCAATCGGATTTGAGGAACAAACTTTAAGTTTAGGCATTGATTTTAGGGATAAATTATGGGTATGGGTAGGTGAGGATATAGTCAGGACTACATTTTCAGCCAGAAATGTTGTTCCAGGATCAATAAAATATGTAGTTTTAGCACAATAAAGGTGACAAGGTCAGATATTATTTATGATTTTTTTTTAAACAAATCTTGTATGTTCACCAAGGCTGCACATATAGCCTGGTTAAAAACCAGACCATTCTCAGTTGTAACTGAGTTATGGTCTGTCTGGCAAAGCGTCGCCAAGACAAATCATTTCCAGAGAGGCGTCACCAACGGACGTCGCGGGTAGACCTAAAACCAATTAGAGCGATGAAGGAGATGACGTATGCAGAGCGGCTCGGCAGAGAAACATCTCCCAGTGTTGTTCTCTGCTCGGTTTTTAACAAAAAGGAAACGCTCAAATGGATTAAAACAGACGCGAGTGATGTTCGACGGCGGAACCCATCTTTATAATGTAGGCTTACAAAATCTGCTTCAAAATTCCGGCGCTGTCATCATTGTGTAAACCCCGCCCCAACGTTTCTGATTGGTGCCGCGACTTCGACGGATTTGAAATGGGCTTGAATGAGCTCTTAGCCAGACAAACTTTCAGAGCAAATCTAAATTCGCTCGAAATTATCTGGGTTTTCCCAGGCTACATATATACAGTAATATTGTAAAATATTATTAAAGCTTAAAATATTATTATTATTATTCCAGTGATACAACCTATGGATGCAACGCTTGATTTTGGATTTTCAGCATCATTAGGCCTACTTCCGTCTTCAGGGTCACATGTTCTTTCAGAAATCATTCTAAAATGCTGATTTGATGCTCAAGAAACATTTATTATTAATATCAGTGTTGAAAACAGTGTTGAAAACAGATGAATTTTAGTGGAGAGAATGACAAGGAAACAAAAAAAGCAGCATACAGGTGTGTGTTGTTCATTTCACACTTCTGTTATGTGGAAAACCTCTCTGGACGACTGATAAATGCAATTATGTTGACAGTTGTGAGGCACAAGATTATTTTCAGCTGTGAGCAGCTAATGAAGCTATTTCTCACTGTGACATTTTTAGTGACATTTTTATTGTGAAAAATGTTTTATTTGCAGATCACAGTCTCAGGTGCATAATGCCTGTTTTGAGGAGTCACGGATCGATCGTGTCCACTGCTGATTATCTATGTGGTAAAAGAGGTCATTAAGAACTGTGGACAGCAGCCACAACATGTGACCTGGAGGCAAAGATGAATGAAGGAGGACAGACGGGACTTATCAGCACTTCATGATGGAAAGGTAGGAAAAAGTCCTCCGTTTTCAAGTCACAGTCCAGCTTTGCAGACACTGTGAAGGATTGATCCAATCAATCATCAAATGATTGTAGATTATCCTTTCAGACAGAACCACTATACATTCCTTTTTTCATCTGTTCTACAGAATTTTTCAGAGCATGGCAATAGGCTAACTTTTCTTTCTGTAACTGCCATTAATGATAATAAGTTGGATATATATATATATATATATATATATATTATGGTTCAATTCTTTGAACGCTCTACAAAGTGGACTGATAGTGAAGTGAACGCCTCAGCAGACGGCGGCAGAATTACTTTAGCTTGTACAGCGCGCAATACAGCTATTTTATTTGGTTGACTTTCAACTTTTTTATGTCATTTGTGACACTTTATTCATATATAACATTGACTTTGGAGTAACAGTCAGTGCAGAGTCTGAATAATGCCGAACACTTCATCTTAGTTTGTTGACACCTGTGGCTTCAGGGTTCAAGCTTCTTTTATATATGCTTGACATATATCTCAAACCTGCTACGTCTGATTTCCAGATCATGAGAATGTTTATGACAGGTTTATTCAAGGCACTGCCAGTCTTGCTAATTGGACATGGATATTAAGTTAGAAAAGGCATTGTATCTTTTTCTTTCTTTCTTTTTTTAGCTCTTCATCTGCAACGCATACAACAGAAATAAACAGACACAAGAGATGGGGGTGGCGGAGGGATTCTGAAGACTGTAGAACATCCTTAGGTGAGTTTGACTGTGTTTATGGTTTGCCTTCGTGCTGATTGGGTAGATATGCTGATTGAAGACAGCTGGAGATACTAGAGTATTTGTTGATTACTGATTGTAGACAGCTGGAGATACTAGAGTAGCCCATTTGACATGTTCCTCCCGAACTATGTTAATAAAACATAATTAAGCTTCATATATCTGCTGCAAAATGTTCATGTGAAGTTGACTTTGAAAGTAATGTTTCTGCCCAAAAGTATAACAAATCTATAGTGGGATCATTTATAATAAATCTTTATAAAATCTGTTTTAAAGAGCATAAGAAAAGTTTAAAAAAAATCCAATGAACATTTCAATTAAATGACTAAAAAATGTCAAGTGGTGTAACCACATATTGTTTGTAGATTTTTTTTTTCTTTTTTTGGTCAAAGCTATTCACATGAAATTGACTAAAAATGCTGTATTACTAATGTTTGAAAGAAACCAAACCGTTTGTAAATCTGTCAAGATTTCAATGAGATATTTATGTTCGTGCTGATCACTCATCTTACATCAGGTACCACAGAGCCCACCAGAAAGCTTACCTATGACAAGATGGCCGTCGGGGATGACGATAGAGACTCCGCCATAAGACATCTAGCCTTTATTATGGATATCTATGGTTTACACGGAGATGATAAAGGTATTGTTTTCAAAATCTTGCTTCAAAAGTTTGTGTTTTCAGGCCCCCAAAACGCTTTTTTGTCAGTTTCCATTTTTTCCATAAACTTTTCCATTTTTAGTTAAAAACTAAACACAGTTTGTCAGTCATATAACATATAAATCTGTTACGTTACATTATATATCATTATTTGAGGTTATAACTTGTCAAAATTATTGTGAAATGACAAAAATCCTATATGTACTGCAGTGATTTGGCAGATAAAAGTTTTTTTTTCCCAAATACTAATACTTTTTTTTTCTTAAATGGAAAAATAATAATCATGGTAAAACATTTTACAATAATTTCAGTCATTCACTGGTTACACCGCCCTGACATGTTTTATTTTAATATTCACCAAAAAAATAGAACTTGAACACTTATCGTAATAGTGCAGGATTTTGCTCATTGTCTGTATGAATTACATCAATGTACTTTGGATTAACTTAAAGGGATAGTTCATCCAAAAATTAAAATATTCATAATTTTCACAACTGTGCTTTTTGATGTTCGAAAACCAGTGAGGTTTGTTCTTTCAAATCAAGAAAACATAATTGAGCATCCATGTTTACTATATTTGATGAATGTATGTGCATAAGTTTATGTGCATAAAAGCTTACAATATGTTTATCGTATAGATTGTGTGTCTTCAGAGGAAGGAGATGAAACTGCTTGATTCACGTGAATAATTTTTTTTTGTACTATGGTTGTGTGAGACAAAAATCATGAGATTATATTTAAAATATCTTCATCTGTATACTGAAGATAACAGTTTTGTGAGTTTGTAACGGCATGAGGGTAAGTAAATGATGACAACATTTCCGAATGAACAATCCCTTTAATTCCAGAAAACAAACAAACAAAAAAAGACCGCCACATCTTTGACCCATATGTAATTTAACTTTGTAGAAATATATACAGATGAACATACATACATGTATATGCATATTCTTCAAGTTATATAATCATCAAGTGTCAATATTTTAGAATCTCCACTGTATAAACTCAATCCCCTTCTGACCACAGAAACCAAATATAGGCACCTTAAGAATTCCTTTGCACTGACTCAATCAGACAAGCCGTGTTTGTCCATGATAAATGATGGATCCACGAGCGAGCTGCAGTTGTCTTTATTTGACTGTTTGATGAAGGTAGATATGGCCTTGTTTGATATTGTAAAAAATATAAGTCAATAAAACGGTGTGATTGTGCAAGAAAAGCAAAGAGCAGCTTTTTGCTGAAATTTCAACTTTAAAAAGAGTCTTTGTTCCATCTGAGAACAGCAGCAGTCTTTGGGGAGAATGTAATGTAGACAAAGTCCTTTTAAGGCCATTTTCTTTCTTTTGTAGGTTATAAACACATAAGCGCAGCTACTGAAACTGCATGAAAAGGGGAAAGACTGCCAAGATTGTTTCACGAATAAAAATGACGGAAGCAGGATCACACATTTGCCTCAGTCACTTTAAAACGTTTTTCCCCAGCCTGATCCATTCAATGCACATGCTCGTTCTAGAGCCCAGCTGGCTCTTTTCAAAATAAAAGTGGAACTTCCAGTCCTTCTGTTACCATATTCAGTTTTACAATTTCTTCTACTTATTTTCTGTCCATCTCCTCCCCCTTTTTATCGTCTCTTCTATTGGTGTAGTAAGTGTGTTTGGCACTGTTGTTTTCTGAGAACTTGTCTTGGTCAGTCCTTGCCTTGTCATTTCAAAAGAAAAATAAAAGTTAAAATTTGCTGCCTTTCAGAGTCCATAAAAGTTATTTTTAATATCACGTAGGTGTCCCCATGTCACTGGCCAAGACATGTCTGATAGACGTTTCATGCTAATAGATCGCTCCATGCTTAATGTTGTGTTAACCATCAGGAGCTTTTCGCAGCCATCGGTAAAACTGCTGCTGGAACAGGATGTGCCATTTTACATTAGCTTGAACGATCTCAACGGCTCGAGCGAACGCAGGTGCCGACTCTCCCCCGCTGGTCAGGATGAACTCTTTCAGCTGAGGAGAAGATAACACATTTTCATTAACATGATAATCATATTGTGTCTGATGGATCAGATATAGAGATTTTGTGTGTAGAGACCACCTCTGATAGTTAAACAGCGTCAGAATATACGACGCATTTACATGCAAATGCCTGACATGTAATTTAGCAGATAACAGTGATGTTTATGATAATGAGGAGTGGGAATGGATCTGAAGTAAACAGAATTATCCGTGTTGTCTTTGTGGAAGAGAAACCTGGCCTCTACTATCATCAATAACAAACATGAAAATCTCATTAAAAATCTCCATTTACCAAACTACACGTTACGAAAACAATTCCCAGTTCCCGAGGTCATGAGATCGACATGAACGAATATGCGCTGGGATTCAGTATTTAAGCTGCTATTTTGGTCTTGAACTATATCAAACGAATTTTTTTAAACAATCAATTGAAACCTACAGAGTTGAAAGTATCACTGATCTAACGGTGAAACTGTGGATGAAGTGCTCTGGCAGCGGCTGATTGTCAATGACAGTATGCTAATGCTCTGTTGAAGAAAACACTGAGGGGGTTCGTATTAGCGCTGTATGAATGATAAATTGTGGAAAACGAAGTCAGCTGGAAGAGAAAGTGCTGCGCTGCAGTGAGAAGCATCAGCAGTCTGGGTCCTCTGGGACTGAAGCTGAATGAATTTGAATAAGTGAATATACGTTCCATTTCCCGTAATATGGTTAAGCAGTTACAATGAGGAAATAACCCAACAAAGTTTACTTTTATTTATTTTCTCCATCTCAAGAATTTTGCTGACCAATGTTTTCTGAAAGTATTAATGTTCCATGAAGATTGGTCAATAGTTCATTAGTGCTTGAGATTGAATGGTGGTGTATAAGCCTGAGGATGGTGTATAAGTCCAGACTCACCTCATTCAACTCGGCCTCAGTGTTGAGAAACTCCGTCACGCCGCTGATTAATTTGGAGTTCATAAACAAAGCTTCTCCATACCTGCGAATGAGAGACATAGAGTTCAAGCTCTGTCATTAAAAACACTGGAGCACCATTTTAATGAGCTCAGTAGCAAACAAACACCAATAGATATTTCCCAAATTGCACTGTGGTCCTCCAACATGAGAGTGCGAATGTAAAATTCATTTGTTCAGGGACTGAGAGGAAGGTTGAAGTCACTGATAAACAGAGGAGCTACATTCACCTGGAATTCAATATGTCCCACTTCTCACGGAAATATCTCCATGCTAAATGTCTTCCCAGCGGATTGCGGCCAACATGTATGATGACATCGATCACGTCCTGATCCGGCACCAGGTCAGAGGTGAGGGACAGATTCAGGAGCCTGTGGACAACACAATAAATAAGAGTTTCCTTAGTTAGTTATCATATTTGTGATATCTTGACTAATTGTGCTATTCGTAATCCATTTTGCTATGTTAGTTTTAAGCTCAGGTAAATCTGAGATGGACAGCCACTCACAGGCCCGGCGAAACACAATTATTCAAATATGTTCTCAATAAGTCGGCATCTTCAAAAAGTAATTAACCTGAGAAGCCCAAACCAAATGCAGACAGACCTATTCGATTCAAATTGGTGCGAAATGTCAAGTAGATGAAAAAGGAAGAAATAGGAAATGAGGTGCTACACAGAAAGACGCTTCCACGGTGCACAAGTTTTCAATTTGCAATAACAAATGGGGTAATTGCTTCATGTGGTTTGGTCTCTTATTTCAGATCAACTGCTCTTTTGGGCTTTTGACTTTCATTCGTCGTCGAGTCATTTGTGGCTCCTATTCACAAACACCCTGGAGATTATTGCCACGCCGACAAACACATCTGTGTGCGGACGGCAGCTTCACAGCTCGCAAACGTGACATCCTGCTTCCTCTGTGGACAAGTGTGAACGCTTTCAGAAGAGTTTGTTTTGCTAATTCTATAATCACTTTTATGTTCAGATCAGCATTTTTATATTGTCTTGAGAATACACTGTGCACAGCATGTATATTTTCTATATACGAAGGATTTAGCGAAATACAGTATACAAATGGAACACACTATGTGAAATACTGTATCCCATAATGCAATGCGCTTGAACTGACCATCCATTCCCAGTGTTTAAACATCTTTGTTGATCCTGGAACAACATTCCAATCAACCAATCAGATTTGAGATTTTATGTCAAGTTCAGGCTTACAACCAGGGTTAGGTGCTTCTACATCAGTGTTTTTCACCTTTCACTTCCTTCTGATTTTAGGAATAACTTGCATATATGGGTTAGGTTTAGGGGTAAGGATATGGTTAGGATTTAATTTTCAAACAGGAATGTTGTTCCAGGATCAACTGAATATGTTAACCCAGGAACGCACCTAACTCTGCAAAAACAGGACGTACCATAATTGACAATATTTTACATTATTTAAAAAACAATAGCATACAGTATTCTGTGAGCAGTACGAGGTTGTTTTTATTCATACTCTAAGGCTGCACAACATCTCTAGCAAACACACACACACACACACAAAGAAAAGATTCTCCAGGGCCTGTAAAGACTTCGGTTTAACCATCAACCTGAAGAAGACGAATGTGCTGGGTCAAGATGTGGACACACCACCACCTATCATTATCATCGACAGTTACAAACTTGAAGTGGTCCACCAGTTCACCTACCTGGGTTCCACCATCACCAACACCGAAAATCAACAAACGCGTCGGCAAGGCTTAAACATCTCTAGGACTGACCATTAACGTCTGGGAAAACCAATGCTGACCACCCAAACCAAGATGGCAGTGTGCAAAGCCTGCATAGTCAGCACCCTCCTGTATGAGAGTGAATCCTGGACAACATGTGCCGAGCAAGAGCAAAAGCTAAACAGACGGGCGGATCCCCAAGGACATCCTCTATGGTGAACTTTTGAGTTGAGATACAAAGATGTCTGCAAGTGAGACATGAAAGCCCTGGACATCAATACAGATATCTGGGAGGACACTGCAGCTAACTATGCTCAAGAAACAGCTAAATACAGGCGAGGAGAAGATCTTGAAGCCAGGAGAGGAGAACTAGTCGGAAGACACACACACTGACATCCACCACTTTGGGCACTCTTAGGGCGCAATACCCATGGTCGACAAATGACGGAAGGAGGCCTACTAGATTAAATATCACAAACACACACTCTCACACACAACTCATCTGGGACGGGGGGCTTTGCTTGTGCATGCTGTGTGAAATTTAAGTGCATCTAAAATCAGTGAACTGCTGCTAGAGGTCCTGTTTTTGATGTCCAACACTAGAGCAAAGATGGACGTATGAATGCTGCTGTAGTCAATGAAACATTTTATGTTGACTGTTCAACCCAAAGCTGCTGAGTCTTTATTCATCTTCAAGAATCTACTAAAGACGCATCTCTTTCACCAACATTTGACTCAATAATACTTTCTATATATCTATTATATATATATAAAAAAATGTAATTTGTAAATGTAAAATGTAAATATTAATATTAAATGTAAATGTAAATATTTTGAATGAAATGATGCCACCAGCATCACTTCGGAAGAAGACGGGTTCATGACAGATTGTATAGTTTTATACTTAAATGGCTTTTTAAAGGAGAACCACCATTAACTGAGTAAGTTAGACTTAAACTTTTTAATCAGGGTTTAAGGAATCACTCCTTTGGGACTTCATTTGAGGGAAGTACTCAGACATTTGCACATTTGAATCATGATAGAGCTGTTAAGAAACGTTTGATCTTTCCAAAGTCACGCTGTTCGGGTAGCCAGATTTAAAGTCATATTCAGACACAAATCCAGGGCATTTTAGGGCTGGACATGTTAATTTATACACACTAAGAGATTATTATGTGGTTTCAATAACATGCAACAGATCTGGTGTCACATGTCTGTCCTGTCTTTGTCATGCACATGAGTTTACCCAGACAGCAAACTGACATTGAATCAACGTGGAAACGACATCTCTCATGACATTGAAACAACGTTGATTTTGCTCATCGAATTAACGTTGAACCAACGTCAGACGAGGCATTCTTCAAAGGTAAATGAAAATCGAAAATTGGTTTGCTTTCATAACGTTGAAACAACACGTTGATTTCAAGTTGATTTTCCGTTAGTTTTGAAAGAATGACGCGTCTGACGTTGGTTCAACGTTAATTCGATGAGCAAAACAATGTCAGATCATCGTTGTTTCGATGTCATATTTCCACGTTGATTCAATGTCAGTTTGCTATCTGGGTAGTTATGTTGAGCCATGTGCTCTTGTCGTTGTTTGATCCCTCCCCTTGTTATCTGATCATTGGTTTAATTGTCCCACCTGTTATCCTCATTTACCTCATTGTTGCCTGCCTATATAGCCTTCCTGTGTTTGCTGTCCTGTGCTCGTTCGTTGTTAATGGTATGGTTATGTTGTGTGTAGTTCTGTGCCTGCCACGTCATGTCTTTGGATTTAGTTTTGAGACCTGGATTTCTTTTGTTTGGTTTGTTTGATTTATGTTTCACTTAATTTAAAGCTTCAAATTTACTCTGCATTTGAGTCCTCACTCCACTCTATCTGGTACATTGGCATTAGTTTAGGTTTTTGAAGCTTCCTTATGGATTTCATTTAATTCTGAAGTTGAATACATTATTAGACATTCATTATATGGCACTAAAACAATTATTATTAATGAAAGATATTTGAAGCACATAAAGCAACACTAAATCCTCTAGGCAACAATGAATGAGGCATTATCATCACATTGAACAGATATGCCAAACACCTTTATTACATGGGAATTCATTAAATGGAAGAAAAAAAGAAGTGTAGAGCTCCAGATATCAACAGTTAAAAATTCAGTAACAGGTCCTTCACACATCATGCTTACAACATGCATTGGAGCAATAGGTGCTAGTTTCTAATTAGCACATGAGTGTTGCTAGTGGCTGTTTTTTTTTTTTTTTTTTTTTTTGTCTGGCACTTTCAACACCATCACATCACTACTGCTGTTCTCACCCCTCATCATTGGTTGTGTGGTGGGGGAAAAAGTTCCTTGTGATTTTTTTATGCACATTTCTTTAAAAAAGTTCATCTAGTTTACTCTTCCAACATGTGTTTTAGAAGATGGTTAGCCACATTTACCAGATCCAAACTACCAGCCAAGATGGTTTGGCAGCTCTAACCAGGGGTGTGTTTCCAGTACAATGACGTAACTTGATGCTTCACTACCATAGTACGATGCATCGTTGAAGAAAACAACTAGTTAGTCACGACTGTTTCCCAAAACCATACTGTCGCAAAGTGGTCGTTTAACCACGTTGGTTTATGACATCACACACGTGGTGGAGTAATAACTTATTTTAATGAAACTGTTTGAGATCCAATTAATGCTAGATGTTTTGATATAAATTACAGACATGGCATCTGAGGAATATTTGTAATTGTTCTCAGTTATTTCGCTTTATTTCCAGATTCAATCATACGCTCGTTCTTGGAGCACGTTCGCACATGCGCAGTCTTCAAAAACGGTGCTTTAAATCTCTTGACAAACTCAAAGACGTAACTGACAATTGTATGTAAATAAAAGACACCGGTTGTACTGAATGTCAGCTTATTTTGCTCAAGATAAGGATTTATTAAGTCAACATGTCATGGAATCTAGAAACTATGCCTCTAACCACAGGTCGAGATATTAAGGTTAAAGGTTAAATTAATCTTCATTGTATTAACTCAATTTTTCCATTTCTATGAACTTAAAATTTTAAGGCAACCAGGTTACTTTTTTTTTAAAAGTTAAACCAACAATATTTTTTTACAGTGAACGTAACCCTTACCAATAACCATTGTTGGTGTCAAGCCAACTTAATGTAAGCCAGGAACAAGAGCAGAGGGTGGTCAAGCTCGAGACTGAGTCCACATGCTCCTGAGTCCATGAAAAGACCATATTTTTTATTGGTACAGATCCAAGACCACACATTGATTCAGGGGCATGTAGACTCTCTCTTGACTCAGACTTGACTCAGACTTCAATGACCTGGTCTCAACTACAACACAGCCAATAACTACCACAAAATCAGAAGGAAGTGCTCCGGGCGTTGACAATGAAACAGAAACCTGGTTTTTGACCACAACAATTTGTAATTTGCCTCTTGTTGTGGCCAAAACAGCATAAATTCATCTTGAGAATGACAGATTCAAGTGAAAGGGACCGAGTAAGAGGGATTTTGAGCTATTGTTCTTGCAGAACAGTGGCCCGTTCAATATGTGATGCTGGTGGATAAGTTTCCTGACTCGCTTATCCAAAATACCCCAAAGTGGCTCAATAATATTCAGATCTGGTGACTGTGCAGTCCATGACAGATGTTCAAATTCATTTTTATGTTCATCAGACCATTCTGTCACAAGTCTTTCTGTGTGTATTGGTGCATTATCATGCTGCACGCTGAAATGTCTCCCATTATGTTGTGTGGATTGCAATATTTTATGTACAGCTGTGCTTTTGCTCTGCTAATTCCTGTTTCACACTCTGCTCTTGCTGGTGGAATTTAATATCAGTGAAGATTGGCCATCAGGCTACACACACTGTAAACAGGAATAAAAAAACCTCCAACACTATATTGGCCAGTGTTTTCAGTTTCATTGTCCAACCCCTGTCTCTCTAAAATCTAAACCGAATCCTATTGGTTGAAAGGAATGTTGATCCAGAAACACATACAATACTACTTGATAAGTTACCATAAGAAGCAAGTGGTCTTCCTCTTGCAGAGGCTTTTGTATTCATGGTTCAGCTGCCTGACTTTTAGATGTTGTATCTACAGTAGGTGTACTGTGTATGACACCTGAGTCATGGATCAATGAGAGCTTGTAATACTCATTGATTTTACCTTCAAAGAATGCAATTACCACAATACAAAAAAAATGAAAATGTTCCTTGCTGACTTTAATGTGATGAATAGTATTATAACATAATGATAAACTGCCTGGATGTAGAGCACAAAAATATGTGCTTCCTAAGTGCGATGCTATTTATCTTTTTCCTCTAGCGAGGAAAACCACCTCTCAACCGACTCACACTGAAGATTCCCACAGGAATCAGTCTGTTGAGTGCTGAACACTCACTGCAGAGAGGGGTCAGGGTGGGTCTCTTTATACGAGCCAGTTTCTTTCTCTCATAGCATCTATAAAACAATGACCAAATGCAACTGAATAAATGGAGATGTCAAACTCACAGTGAATCCTAAGAGAACTGCTTCAAAATATGTGTGGGCTGTGAGATCCTCAACTGGGCTGGACAGGGTGTAATCCGTCACCGTCCTCATCCAGCTATTGAGTCGGGAGAGGATTTAAGGTGCCATGGAGACTTGTGGGAAAAGCTCCAACGGCAGCCATTGTTTTTACAGCCCTGTCAGAGGAGTGAGTGCAGCTCTGCTGGTGTGAGCGACATGATGTGGTGGAAGGGATTGAATCGGATTACTTCATGAGGTACAGCAGACCTCAAACAGAGTTATAGTCAGAGGAGTGCCATACATCCTCCAGAGACTTACAGATACTTCTAGCTATCAATAGAATGGCAATTTGGAAGATTTGTTTTAGATGCTAAACCTTCCCACTAAGAATGATTGAGCGATGTGTTATGGTCCAGTAACTTGTTATTTAAATTGATGTTATTGTCAATGATTTGGTAAGTGTGTCGATTGACCTGTTGAGCAGGAAGATGTTGCCACTGCAGGTCAAGGCCTCCAGAAGAACCTTCTTCTCAGAGATGGCTGTAGAGGAGTGAAACTTCATCCAGATAAACTCCCACACGTCCTCATCCATCAGAGACACGCCTGTGCAGTACACAATGTCCCGTACATTAGGTGGAATCCTGTGGGACAGAAGATTGAAATATCTGATTGAAAACAAAAGCTGAATTCACATTTATGCTTGGATATTTTGAGGTAAACCTTCACAGCTAAATGCTAAAGTTAGCATTTCAATACAATTAACATTTAGAACTGTATTGATGGAGCCATAACAAATAGATGTATTAAAAATCACAGGATGTCCTTCAGAAAAAAAGTAGGGGTTTAACCCTGGCATCCTGGCCAAATGTGCCCATTGGCCCCTTTCCATCATGGCCTCCTAATTATCCCCATACACTGATTGGCTTCATCACTGTCTCCTCTCCACCAGTAAGCTGGTGTGTGGTGGGCGTTCTGGCGCAATATGTCTGCCATCCAGGTGGATGCTGCACATTGGCGGTGGCCTTTTTTGTAAAGTGCTTTGAGTACTCAGAAAAGCGCTATATAAATGTAACAAATTTTTATTTTAGTTTTATTATTAGCATATATGCACACCGAATGCTATAGGTGATTAGCATTCCTCACTGTGATAAAGTTTGCTCATTAAACATTTACTGGGGGTTATTTTAGATTCACACGCCATTGGATCACATCATGTTCACACCTAATTCTTGTTTACATTTCCCTAAAGAGAGTTTATTTTTTTTCACAGCAGAAGTTTCGAGAGTCCTCAGGGCTGTTCAAAGATAACAAGTCACAAGTCAACGTTTCACCTCCAGAAGAGTCAATGAAAAACAGCGTGAATGTTGTTTCTTGCATGTTTTATTTTTTATGCTAATGTGCAAAGTTTAGATTTGTTTTTCTGTTTCTGTCTATTGTCTAAATGTCAATAAATAAAACCAAGCATATATGAAAATCGTTTTAAAAGTCATGACCCGAATGATCACTGCAGGCCTACCAAAGTTAGTCACAATGCAATATATGTAGTCTAGAGATATACTGGTCATTAGTATGACCTCTGAATGGACCAATAATATCATCTGGTTATAAATCTCAGAAAAGAATAACAGTCAACAGTAGAAGGACACGGAGAGAAAAGTATCTCTCAGGCTGTGAGACGATGCATGCAATATTCGTACAGCAAGAAGAAATAATATTAAACCTCTGGAGGAGCTTTGGCGATACAGTGACTGAACTTTTGATTTGCTCAAACAAAGCGCAATAAAGACCTGCTGATTCTGGATGAGCCGTCGGAGCCTCTGGGAGTTTTCAATGTAGCGATATAGAGAACGGCACATTCAGTAAGTTATAAAATCATGTCACATCCAATTGGAGCGTATAGACTGAAATTTCCGTACTTGTGAAGGAGATGTCTTATTTATGATTGCCACTGACAGGAAGCCTATGCGAATTCAGAAACGCAGTTAAATAATAATATTTGTGCCGTCCCGTGGGCTGCCATTATATCTGGAAAATTCATGAATTTTATAAGGTATTTTCAGAATAAAAAGGAACCCAAGCCATAAATCTTGTTTTTACTTCTGATATTAACTTGAATATGATGGTTTGACTTGCTCTAATATTTGGCTGTGTGGAGGTAACACATTTATAATAAAAGGCGGTAATGAAATTCTGCAGAGTCTATGTCTGTGAGAGGATTTTGTTTTTAAAACAATGTACAAAATGTGAATTTCAAACAAAGACTAAAATTGCACTAAAAGTTTAGTCAGTCTGTGGTATCTTGTTTTTAATCAATAAAGCACACGAGGAGGTTTTGTCAGAGTTTGTCTTTGGCCAGTGATCTGAAGCCTTTCTTTGCAGCTCATAAACTCTGCTGGGTCATTCCTGTGACATTATCATCACCTAAACCATAAAAAGACATAAAGGTCAACACATTCCTCTTTTATGTGCTGCTTATCCCTGAATATCAAACTGAAGATCCAAACGTCTGCTGTCAGGTCAGATGAAAATGGCACAATTTGAAACTTAGCACAGTCAAGGCACATTCAATAAAATGCAAAAGTAGTCGAAATTATAATAGTATCAAAAGTATGCTAAAACTGATACCATAAAAACAGTCGAGAAGAAAGGCAGCAACTCTAGCAGATGCATTTCAGAAATAATCTATTTCCATCTGTTGACTTGACAGTCGTACACCAGAAACTAAAGCATTTTAGGTGCCTTTCATGAGCTCTCACTGTCTGTCAGCAAATTAAACTAAGCTGTCCACATGATGATACGTCTATCAGGAGGGATTGTGTTCAGTACAGACTGTCAGTTCAGACACGAACAGAAACCTCACACTGGACTCCATGGGGTAATAATTACAGAGCCACTGTTAGAGCAATTGAGCCGTTTCAGGGCAAAAGAGTGGAAAATCTTTTCCTGACCAGGTCAAACACTGGCTGAATACAACTGTGTGTGCATTTCACATGTTGAAAGCAAGAATATAGGCAAAACAGCTTTTTAAACAGAGCAACTGCTGCTATCAGAAAAGCTCATGTCATATTAGATACCTCGATAAGTCATTAAAAGCACATTAAGTCAAGGTCAATATGTGACTCATCACATGTGTAATAAAGCATCTGTGTGTGTATTTAAGGTCTGTCCATTTTAAGGCACAATTTTGAAGCCAGCAATATCCAATGTATTTGAGGTTGCTAATGTGTGTGTGGTCTTTTGTGTATTGGTAGGCAGGCGGCCAACTGTTTGTCTCAAGGACAAAAAATGTTTTCCTAAAAACTTGGCAAACACAATATCTTGTGCATGGTGAAAACATTTCTTCAGACACACAAACACAATCCTGTTTATTCTCCATTATGGCCATTAGTGCCTGCCGGAAGGCTGGTGTGCCTGACTGTGTGAGACTGCATACATGCATGTGAACATTGCTGTGGGCAGCAGAGAAAACAAATCAGACTGTGTGTTTCCATGGACACTTGATAGAGCTCCTGCTGTATGGATGTTGGCAGGGCTGAACATGATAAAAAATAACCAACCATTGTTTGTTTGTTTTCACAATATTTGTATGATTTTAGCAATAAAATTGCAGTAATTATAACAAATCAGCTATAAATGCATATTATTAATGACACCTGGTCATATGAAATAATAAATAATCATGATATACTTTATAAAATTTCTGACAATCCATATAGCCTACCGTACATTTGCAGAGTGAGTAATTGAGTGAGTTAAGTTAAGTGAGTGATGAGATGTTTGAATGGTTTAGACAATGAATAAGCCCAATAACTGATTTGAAGATTGATTCTTTATACAGGAGCGAGGAGAAGCCACTCACGTAAATGTAAATTTGCTCACCTGTTCTTGTTGCTGGAAATCCAGTCTGAAATGAGAGTCACAGCTTGGCGGTGACAGTGTTTGCTTCCAAAACTGCAGGCCAGCATGATCACCTCTCTCTGCAACTCTCTGAGGAGGAAAGAGGGATGGATACCAGCAGGGAAGAACAGCAGCAGGAAGTTAAAGATGGAAGGGGAACAATGAAAAATTAAACATGTCTACCGAGGTCATTCCCATCTCTGAGGTGGAAAATGTCTGATTCAAAATGTCGGTGTCCTTACTTAGACTACATAGAAGCTTATAAGTGTAATACATAATTCAATAAAGATGAAATTCAAGACTCACTCGGCCTGATAAGCCGTCTGCATGAAGGAGGCGTCAGGGGAAGTGTTTGGCCAGCCCAACTTGTGATACTTTGGTTCCACCTGTCTTAGAACATAGTCCTGAAGAACGAAACAAAAAGCAAAGGAAATAAAGCAAAACAATACAACAAAAATCAAATAAAAAAAAGAAATATAATAAAACACAAGTAAAGCAAAACCAAACAGAAGTGCAAAACAAAATAAGAGATGGGTCAGTCGGTCGCCATGTTGATTTACATTTCCCTTGAAATAACATGTTGTTGGCCCACTGATACATGTAATTTGTAAATGTATAAAGCTCACTCCCGAATACATCCAGACCATTTATGAAAACTAAGCAGCAAAAAATGGGTCATTCAGAAATGTTTAAGATTTTATGAACTAGCTTTCAGCTTTAATATTAGACTTTACATACATAACTGTCTGGCCAAATAATTATGCACCGTTTGACTAACAGAAGCTGCTGAGTCCTCGTTAAAAGAGAATGAGAGAGAATGCTGATTCAAACTGAATATTTTGTCATGTTTATACACGGTGTGTGTGTGTGTGTGTGTTTTGACTCTCCATACGGTTGAGGGAAATGTAACAGCAGGTGATGTCATGGCTAATTTAGCATGACTGCTCTCCTTCATGCCCTCTTACTGAGACAAGTGAATGATCACAATTAGACCCTGCTATGCTGCTATTCAACTCTGAACACACACACACACACACACACACACACACACACACTTACATTTACGCGGATAAAAGCACACACAATAAACACTGGGACAGCGTTAGAGGACATTGTTTTCCATATTGTGGCGGACCGTAATGATGATCAGGTGTGTTTGTCAAGCTGTTACTACAAACATTGAGTGATGTGTTATAATTTTGCCAACAGAGTAACCTCAGTTTGATAATTAGTGACGGAGCACACACACACACACTGGAATGAAGGTTTAGACACCTGGTCACATGATTTGAAGGCACTTGACTAATTTGCTCCAGCTGTTTCCTGTCTTGCATTACATGCTAAACATCTGCTCTGTCTCACAGTAAACACAATAAATGAGAGTTACAGAGAGAAGACGCTATTAAATTCATCACACACTCACTGCAGACACTAAAGGGTCGTCCATTACAGAGGAGGGGCAGAAATGACTCATGTGCACCGAGGGATTGTGGGTAGGCGTGTGAATGCTATTCTGAATAACAAAGTGATAAATGAATATGAAAGCAGGTGGACAAATAACAGAGAGACTGTCTCACACTGTCATATACAAGCATGCTGCACATTATACACTGCATATTATTTATATAAAAAAATTTACATTTCTCATTCTGATCAAATAACGTATCTAGAAGAAAAAGATCAAAATGACATCTGATATTGTCAAGTCAAGTGCATTGTGGGAAAAAGTATTGCATCTGGGAATCCCACACACATGCACACTATTGCACACTCCCCACAACATGCACACTGTTTACTGCAGAAATATTATGATTACACTATTCCGAACATATAGCCATTAAAACACAACCGATGGTGGAAATCTCTGTTTTGCACATCTATGAGATTCTAAAAGAGGCATTGTGCCTGTACTGAAGTGGAATAATGATCAGAGGAAGTCTTAAGTTCGATCTGTCGAGTCATCTGAGACGTGCTGCCAGATATCAGCTGTGTCTTTCTTATTGCACTAGTCAAGGTTAAAATCCAACAGACACCAAACGTATGTGAGATCAGACTCACGCTGAACAGGCTGTGGTCTTCAGTGCGGTCCAGGAGTTTGTCCAGCTGGTAAAGAGCTCGACTAGCAGCGTGCCAGGGCAGAAACTCGCTCTCCTGAGACAAATATGAGATCATCTGCAAGGGGACGTTTTGGGGCAAATACCCCGCTCTGAGAAGAGAGAGAGTAGGAGGATAAGACACTAGCAGCACATTTGAAGCATATTTCCCCTTTGGTAGACACATCGTTAACATTTGATTACAAACAGTTCATTTTGTTCATCATCATTCGTTTAGAAAACCTGCCAGGCATTGTGCTTCTGCGTGGGGAGTCATAATGTGCTGTAAGAAACACAAAAAAAAATCCTTCTCTTGTATGGCTACAGTCGTGTTTAATTTGCATACATCCATAAAACATAAGATCAGTTCTAAAAACACAGACATGAGCATTAACAGCACATATCCACTGTCATTTAGGAGAGCACATCAAATCCCAGATGTATTTCAGCAGGACCTTGGGCTCTTGTCAATTTATTTTTCTCCATTTATTTTTGTTTCACATTATCTGCCGACTTTCCCTTCAAATTTTTTTAACCTTCACAACTTTCCCATGAAAGTGGAAACAAAGAAAAGTGGCTGATAGCCTTAGAGCAAAAACACTGAGACAAGACTTCACAAATCTGAAAATGCATAAACCAGAACGCTTTAGCAACCATGACCCAAGCATCACAGCAAGGAGTTTTACACAAGCGAGCGAGCACCTCGCAGAAAAAGTACAATCTAGTTGAGATCATATTTATGTTCCAGCTTAAAGCCCTTACTCTGACTCATGGCGGAAATTAATCTTCATTTCTCATAATTTCATGCAGGGCACATAAGCACTCCGAATCAGAGGTCAGGCGAAAGGAAGTGATCAGACTTGGAAACGGACTCATTAAATTCCAGAGGACAGATTCACCCAACACACATTTAATTGGGACATTAATCACAGTTACTCACGGACACCCATTGTTAACCAAAGAGGCTTTTAACATTTCCAGACAAACTGATTTGCAATAACATAAGCAGCAGACAATTGCGGATGTGAAGAATTTACAACCGTTTCAAGTAGCAAATCAAGTTAGCATATCAAGGTAAATTAATCTTGTTTAACTGCAAAGAATTTTAGCTTCTTTTTTAAGAGGTTTGTGACTAATTTAGATGAGGAATCTTCTTCCTTTAGTCTGTTATAAATCACAGAAGGAAAGAGAGTCATCAAAATCTATATTTGAGTAACAGCTCTGCTCAGTGATTCAAAAACATCCAAAATATTCATAAAATGAGCCAAATCTAAGATGTTAAATTCAGGAATAGACATCCAGTGCAAACCCAAAGCTGAGTAGCTGTTAACCTCAGGCATGAATTAATTTCAACCGTTATGAGTAACACAATTTAGTTTTTACCATTTTTATTAACACATATGTGCATATCCCAAATCATAATAATAATAATAATAATAATAATAATATTAATAATAATAATTCATTACATTTATATAGCACTTTTCTGGAAACTCAAAGCGCTTCAATATAGAGGGGGGATCTCCTCAACCACTACCAATGTGCAGCATCCACCTGGATGATGCGACGGCAGCCATATTGCGCCAGAACGCTCACCACACACCAGCTTACTGGTGGAGAGGAGACAGTGATGAAGCCAATTGGTATATATGGGGATGATTAGGAGGCCATGATGGACAGAGGCCACTGGGCAAATTTGGCCAGGATGCCGGGGTTACACCCCTACTCTTTCGAAAGACAGTCATTTGCAAGTTTGGAGGTACAGAATGATTTCCATACACCTTTGCATCCAAGCTGTTGTTAACAAGTATCAGATATTAAACTAGTCTAATGAGCAATAATCAATTAATCAGTCTATGATGCCAAAGCATTTGAAACATTCACTGTCTATTATTCTTTCACACTGATTACATGAAAATATTCAATGTGTATTGTCAGGATTGATGTGAACACAAGACATGTCACGAATGGAACAGGAGTCAGACAGGTGGCAAGTGAAGTGTTTATTTACAGGTTGCAGATCCAGACAGAGATATGGCGAGTATGCAAGCTGACGATCAGGATCAGGATGGAACTTAGCTGAAGGATAACCAGTGTCTTTGTTTACAGATTCGGATGGAGTTACTGGGAACAGGCTGATGACCAGAGACTGGACTTCCGTGTAAAGGTTAGCAGGTGATCGACAGAACTCAAGTAGGTAGTGTGTAAGTTGCAGGTAAGTAGCATGGTCTGTAGTGTCATGTAGACATGAGACAATGAGTGTGTTGAATATAAAGGGAGGTGAATTGATGAGGTACAGGTGATGATCAGGGCACTGTGAACAAGTGAGGGGAGTGAGTGAAGCTGGTGGAATCCTGACAATACTGTCCCACGAGGTGGTTCTCGACGCCTGAGACGAGGGACGAAGCGGGAGCGGGGCGATCAGGATGGTCGACGTGAAACTGAGTGAGATCTGGATCCAGGACATAATCGCGAGGGACCCACGACCATTCCTCTGGACATAATCGTCCCAGTCAACCAGATATTCCAGCCAAGGATCTCATCGCCGGGAGTCCATGATGGTGCGGACTTAGTAGATAGGCTCTTGTTTGACTGGAAGACGAGGTGGTATGTCCTCTGGGAGCGTCAGTGTCACTGTCTACCCTGGATGTTTTGGATCTTGAGAGCCACTTCCATTATTACCACATTCTAATAGCATGCAACTGGAATAAGGCCATTTAGTTGATCATTTCAATAAAAAGATCCTTTTACTTTTTATTTTTGAATTATTCATGGGAAATAGTCATTAAAAATAAAAGAACTCCCCATAAAAATATCATGAGGCACTGACGGTTTCCCTATACTGTCCGCAAGCACAGTAATGAATGAGATGAACACTCACGCTTTTTTAAAAAGTGAAAACACACACACAAGTCACTGACATTGAAATAACCCGTGAGTGACATAACAGTCTCCTAAATAAATCATTGACTTTTAAATTGGGCTGTAATTGTTGCTCCTTTAGATGAAGCTTGAGCAGAGCATTTTAAGCAGGCCTATTAAGAAGCGTCATCGCTCAGAGAAAATATTGTGCAAAGGAAAAGAATATGGAAAAGTAACCAAAATATTCTCCCGGCACTGTTGTTTAATTCTTTCTGACAGTTGTGTGATATGTGTTGTATGACAGAATTCAACAGGTGTTGTGATGTTTCACGCAAACAAAACAACTTTCTGTCTTTATGGCAACAACCTGGTGATGCTAATGTCGGGTTAGGAACAGATCAGCGTTTTTATGGAGGTTCAAAACGCTGTGTCAAGACAAGTAGCTGGTGATTACAGTAATGACTGTTAACAACAACTGTTAATTGCTTAAAAATCTAGATGAAAAAGAATATTTTTTTTGCAGTCTGACACTGTTTTCATGATTCGTAAGCATATAATATTATAGTGTCAGGCATTTCCTGTTTGTGTTCCTTTTATTTTTCAGTCTTCAGTTTTTAGTTTGCCTTGTTTAGTTCCTCTTCTAGTTTTCCCTTGTAAGTCTCACCTTTATTCGATTTGTATAAGCCATGTACTGCGTCCGAATCCGAATACTTATATATTATGCGAAAAATAGTATGCCAAAAGAGTATAGTATGTCTGAATTCAATCTGAATATAATCTTATAATAAATTATTATAGGCTGAAATATGACTGAAATATGAAACAAGACTGTTCAATCAAAAACAACTATTGTGAATATTTAAATAACTCTGTGCTTTAAAGTTATTTTAATGGAAGATGCAAATGCTATGCAATTAACCCTAATTATCATATTCATCCATTAATAATGCATTTTAAATATGATCTTCAGACTTCAACTAGTCTTCACTAACACTAGCTTTAATATAAAGTCTTTGTGAGACAGTATTGATCTGTGTGAATGACTCGCATGAGCACCAGGGGCGTTTAATTAGGTAACATCCCTTGAGGCATTCAGTTTCCTCAGTCATATGAACACTCTTTATTATAACAATAATTTACAGAGAAATGAGACATTTTACCGACTATGATTAACGATGATGCTGTTTTTAATATGCAGGTTGGCATTTTCGCTTCTTGATAACATAAGCCAACAATAACCTCCTCCACAGATCTGAGCCTGAGGTTGAATGAGACATGCTGTTAACATCTGCTCATTTTATTAAAAGTAGCTGAAATCTAAAGCAGAGACAAAAAACAACAACATGTAGAAACCAAACTGAAATCAGGAATAAAATGATTTGCCTTAAGTCCTGTTAACTTTCAATTATCAAGCTCTTCAGTAAACAATTAAGGCTGAGGTGAATAAACAGGCTAAATGAACATGACGTACTACAACACAGGAGGAACAAGTTTCCTTTTTCGGCTCAATGTGCCGGCAATAAACACAAGTGTCCCTGTGGGTTTGTCCTCAGTCGACTGAACTCTGGTGGTTAGGAAACATCTTTGGTCAAAAGCACAATTCTCCACATGCCTGTTAAAGCCCCGTCTATCTCAACATGACAGCGCCAGCACACAAGCCTGTCGTTTCAGTTTGAAGAACAGCGTTGCTAATGCTAGCAGAACAACAAGCTTCCTCATTTAGTTTCGTGAAAGAATAAAATTGACTATCCGAAGTGAATGAATTTCACAATCTGTACAAAGCAGCACCTAAATTCAATGTCTAAGAAAGTCTCCACTCAAACAGGGATTTGGCTTAAGAAAGAATCAGTTGGTTTGTAGCATCAACAGTAGCAGCCAGTGACTGAATATTTCCTTCATTAAGCAGAATGAGCGAGTCTGTATCGAACAGAGAGGACCTTAGGGAGAGCAGTTGCTGAAAGGACTAATGGCAGCTTGCAGCCTGTGGCACAATAAACCCTCTTCTCTACCGTTCTGTCTTTCCTCCTCTCACATGTGAGTTTCCAGCTAATGATGAAGCTCTGAATAATCAACACAATGAGACCAGAAGGGAAACAGAGGTTTTCCCTCGCTTTCTTACAGTATTATCCGCCATCACAGTAACGGCTCAGTGGTCTCACCGCAGGTCTCATCTTGATGAGCTAAAGGCTTTTTACTTCACTAACGCCTTGGGGCTAAAGGAGAAAAGATCAAGAGTACAGTACAGAACAAGAGCAGCATCTGTCAGTAATGACGGTCCAGCTGTAGTTCACTGGATCTGACTCTTCTTTCTATTGTGATGGACGGCTTTATCAAGATCCTTTCAGGGTGACCAGAAGAATATGAGTGTTAACTTTGAAATGTAGGTCTTGTTGTGATACATTTCTGTCTTTCTCTAAAATACATGAGCAGTTTATTGTCTGAAAGATCAAAATAAAAACACCATGAATTGTGAATTATATAATCAATAATTAAAGGGAACGTTTTAAATATTACATGGCAAGTATTCCATTCATTTGGATGGACACCCAGAAAATAATAAAAATAATAATCAAATATCTATCTCAAATGCCAATCAACAGAACGTAGGCATCTGCTGCTGATTTGCTAATTATCTGGGACTGATTACTTAGGTCCACTACAACTGAATATAAAATGGAGATTTATCATAATACGGATTCCTGCGTCTGGTGGTGCAATTTTGGAAAGTGTTATGGATGCATAACAGATGATGTGAAATGGATGCTTTGTATAGAAAAAATATCTAGTATATAGAAACTATCTAGATGGTCCTTTTGTATCATCCAAAAAAATGTAACTGGCTAACCAGCAGAGCAACTGAGATGGATGTTAAAACCAGGAATGAACAAGTCTTCGAGTCTTGCAACACTTTCACTTTATTGTACAGATCTGTCAGTCGTGATGTAATCTTTTGAAATCCCTGGAAGATGAATATCCATTTGCACTGATTTGCTCTTGTAACTTTAGGTAAAAGCTACCCTGTCTGTTCTTTGATGCCTGTGATGCATAAAAATGAAGCTCGTTTTGGTAAAATTGGGTTTTAGAAATTCCCAGTGTGAAAAAGATCCAGGTCTAGTTTTGCAAAAGCAGGGGAGATTAAACCTTTTAAACAATAATTATTGAGATTTCATGGAATGACAAAATTTATGGTACATTTAGTTCGTACAATTTATTTATATGGGTTAATAAACACATTTTCACCATAGTGAGGTTTATAGAGATCTTGATAATTTTTGTAGACTTGGGCTCAATATGCCTTTATACAGCCTGGTTTTGCAGACAGGGCTTAGATTAAGCCAGGATTAAACCTTAGTTTAAGTAGTTTTTATATAAATGGGCCTTTATATAATATATATATATATATATATATATATATATATAACAATGACAAAACAATGACACCAATATATTTTAAGATATGCCAGTGCAAGTTGCTTTCAGTTAAAGGGGTCATGAACTGGCTTTTAAAATTTTATTATATTGTTGTCTGAGGTCAACTTATGACGTTCGCTTGGTTTTGAAAACGTCCAATGTTGTAAAATGACAACCGGAATGATTCGCCCATAAATGTTCGACCCAGAGTCCTTGTGTTTCACCATTCCTGTCAGGTCTAATTTAGACGGCACAGCACCGTTCTTTACTCTTAATCTGTCTGCAAATCCAGTCTTGTTTACAGGACAATTCTCAGTGAAATGACGCAAACAGACGGACGATGTTTTACCCTCATCAGCTGGAACGTCATTAAAAATAAAGTTTATCCATGCAGTCCTATTAGAATTTAGTCGTTTGTTGAGGCTGGTGTCAATAAAAGCTTTTATTGGACTAACAAGGACGTTTTCAGTTCTGACACTTACAGGATTTTCTTATAATATGATGACCTCTTAGATGTCAAAAGCTCAAGGAAAATTAGATTTTTCAGTTCATCACCCCTTTAAAACAGCTCAAACATGCATTTTAGTCTGGGACTAGATTTAAGCCTTGTCTGTGAAACCAAGGGCAAGAGATTTTCCTCACCACTGTCACTTTGTGCTCTCTCACTGGTAGGTGAACGACCGCCTGAAATAATATGACGGTTACGGAGAGAATAAAAAGCAAGACACAATAAGCCTGAATAGTCTAAGGCTTCCTGCAGGGGTGTGAAGGCTATTAGATGGATCTCTAGAGTAGGTCTCAGACTCTCTCACCTCGCCAGGTTGAAGACGTCGTCAATCAGACCGGCCCTGTTGCCCACTGAGATGATCTGTCGTGAGAGAATAGCACAGACATTTACAAAACAGCAGGAAGTGATGAGGAGAATGAGGAAACAGAAGGGGGGAAGAAACACTTTGGATAAAACGTGAGGAGCCAGAAGGACAGACAGTTGTTGAAGAAAGAAATACCTTTGGGTTGCTCATCAGCTGTTGAATGAGAAGTCTCCAGTTGTGGAGGTCGTAGTTCACTCGGAAATATCCCGTTTGATTAATGTTGCCCAGCAACCACGTTTCGCCGCTCATGTGACCCACTCTGTGCCTCTCTATAAATACAGCAGTGGAAAAAAAAGAAGTTGAATCAAAAATTGAATGACACTTCTGACAGACACTGTAGCTCTTATAAGCAGAAACATGCGGCGCTAAATGACGCCTAGACGCTCACCGACAGATGTGGATATATTCAGATAACGGGAAGTTAACGAACAAAATGTATATTAAGCAATTAAACTGACTGCATTTCTAATGAAATATAAACCAGTCACTATAGTTCAGATGGACTGATGGATTCTACCTGACAGTGAACTTGCAAAGCTTTTTATGCATAGCACAATTATTATCTTTGAAATGAACTCAGACCTGCACAGAAATATACACGAAGAGACGATGCATTCAGCATTTAGTATGCAACATCTGTAATCTGTTGTGTTTGCCACGTTCTCAACCTGTAATATTCCAGCCAGACCTTGTGCTTTTTCATGGCTAACAAATGCACTGGTTAAGTGCTTTCGAGCGCTCATGGACTCAATGGATTTGCAGTGTATCGTGATCCAGGAAGCATCCAAGCGTCAGCGGCCAGATTTCAAGAGTCATGCGGTGAGTTAATGCATATAAATGAGGTCTCTATGTTACAGTGTGTGTTTGCTTCAAGAGTCATTGTCTCCGGCTCGGTGTCATCTGCATTGTTGCCCTGCTGAGGGCCGTTTTTCATGGAAGGTGAGCAGAAAATGGAGGCTGTTAAATGGTCTCATGATCAGGGGAAATTTCAGCTTTGAGCCACATGGATCGCTCGCAGAGAAAATTCAATTCCGGCTCTTGGAATTTGACTCGCTGTGCCTCCGTCTAAAGAAAATCCACCTCGTTTTCCCAAAGGAGAGGAATGTAATGGAATAAGATTGCATGTAATGATGGTGGACGTGTGGGTGCTGCACCAGTGTGGGAATCACAAAAGAATAGCATTGAAGTGTTTAGTAAAAAGATTTTTACATAAATACAGAGCTGAATTAGTCACATTTAATGAGGAAATCCAATTTAAGAAAAACTTTTTTTATTTGGTATCTTACTGGCTGATGGGGATTTCATGGGGCAAGGACATGAGACCATTTTTTTTTAGGTCTAACAAAGTCAGGGTGATATCAAACTGTCCCGACATCATCACAATAAAGGAACATCCTCATTAGAATAATGTGACCCATAAGCTAATAAAAGCACTTTGTATAATTTTACCTGTTTTATTGGCGACCCACATGATGGTCTCTGTTGATATGTGACTGGAGTTTCCCACTGCAAACGTCAGCGGTATCTGCCACTGAAAGCTGAGACAAAGAGAAATAACAGATGAAAAGCTTCTGTGTGATCTCAGGAGTTTAAATGTCACAGATACAAACTGTATGACGTGCATAATTTGACACATATGGACGCCCACGGTTTAATGGTATTGTGGGACACATCCGTGCAATATCCTCTCTGTCTCAACACTAGCAGGCAGAGTGACAAAATCAGGAGTATCAGATGATTGTGAAGCTCAAAGAAAACCCAGCAGTGTCAAAGCTCAAAGAAATCAGCTTTCATTCTTTCCCAGAGTGCTTTGCTTTCTCTCTCTATCTCACTCTCTGTCACACACACACAGCTGTGTATCACGCGGCACCCGATCGCTGTCATGTTCTGTGTCGCCACCTCATTTTGATGTCGATTCATCTGTGGCTCTAAAGCTTTCATGTACTATTGTGTGTGCTTGAACATGTCTAGGTATGAGAGCCTCTCCAGTCAAACTCTGGCTGACAGCTGTCACACTGGATGGCCGCCCCTCTTTCAGCCTGTCAAAATGTCAGACACACACGTGGACGAGTTCTGCTGTCTGCCAGCATAAATTACCCCAGACAGCAAGAGTGCAGCGTTGCTGACCCAAAGCAATAAATATTGTATCATTATGAGATCTAATGTAAGACTAAGTCATTTGTACACGCTACAAACAAATATTTTAACTTTATCTTCCTCAGCTTTTTTATGGGTTCACAGCATGTGCACTAGGATCACGGATCAACAACAGTCAATTCTGTGATGTAGGTTTAATGTTCTATTGCTGTTTAATGTGTTTTCAAATGTCACTAGAGAATGTGAAAAATGACCATATGTGACCCTGGACCACAAAAGCAGTCTTATGTGTCATTTTTTTTATTTTTTGAAATTTATACATCACACTGAAGCTGAATAAATAAGCTTTCCATTGATGTATGGTTTGTTAGGATGGGACAATATTTGGCGGAGATACAACTATTTGAAATCGGGAATCTGATGGTGCAAAAAAAAAAAATCGGAATATTGAGAAAATCGCCTTTTAAAGGTTTCCATTTCTGTTGGCAATTGTGCTGCATCCACTTACAAGAATAAAATTTTGATATATTTAAGGTAGGAAATTTACTAAATATCTTCATGGATCATAATCTTTACTTAAGATGTGCATTTATAGCCACATTATACTTTATTCAGTGCAAATGACAGAACATCGCCTTAATGGTGTTTTCATTCATAATCATGAAAATCAAATCATTTTATAAAAGTTTAAGTGTTTAAACACCATCCCTTCCTTTGGATAGCATGTTAATATCTTAGCTATCTTAGCTCATTATGCCCCTACAGTAATTTCTAATGAAAAGCTCTTTTCATTGACTAGAACAACAGATCATGAAAAGCTGTCTTTTATCTTGATATTTCACATAGCAACACATAGCAACACCCTGGCAACCGTCACAGCAGCCTAGCACTGTGGCAGTGAACTTTACACAGCCACGCACCACATATTCCTCATAAATGTCAACATTTAGTCATTAAATATGAGAAGGATTAAATAACCGTCTGGATTATCCACGATGTCAGTCTTGGCTGTGGGGAGAGGGTTGGATCATTAAGGATTTGTGTTAGTTGGAAATCTGACAGGAATGGACAAAAATCCTTTTCAGGCTGCTGGTGACTCACCTTCTTCATTCAGGAAAGATGTTATTATGTTATTTAAAGGGATAGTTCACTTTGAAATGATTTTTTTATATATGTTTTAGCTTACCTCAAGGGCATCCAAGATGTCGGTGTCTTTGTTTCCAAAGTATTTTCAATTTTAATATTTTTAGGTCAAACTGTTCTTGTCTGTCAGTCATATAATGGAGGTCTATGGGGTCCACCAAAGAGCATGCACAGAGAAGTCCAAATTAAACATTATTTAATGACTCGTAAATGTAAGTACACATTGATGGCCTAAGACACGAAACGAGCAGTTTGTGTGAGAAAATTAACAGCATTTATATAGTTTTTACCTCTTGTAACCACAGCCACATCCAAGTGATCTGAGGGCGAGGGCGTTTCTATCTGCGCAAGCGGCGAAAGTGATATCTCGCGTGTGTACGTCACTCATTGTTTACACAGAGATTTCAGAAGTGTTACCCTTCAATGTGAAGATCTAAACATATTAGGAAAACGCAATGGAAGACGATTCCGATATATCAACAGACGACGTTGAATTTTTTTCGCAATCGCGCGAGAGATCACTTCCGACGCTTTACGGCACTTGCACAGACCGAAACACCCATGCCTTCAGATCACTTGGACGTGGCTGTGGTTACAAGAGGTAAAACGATAAATACTGTTTGTTTTCTCACACAAACCGCTCGTTTTGTGTCTTAGGCCATCAATGTGTACTTACATTTACGAGTCATTAAATCATGTTTAATTTGGACTTCTTTGTGCTTGCTCTTTGAGGTGGACCCCATATACCTCCATTATATGACTGACAACGGTTTGACCTAAAAATCTAAATTTAAAAATTTGAAAATGTCAAAATTGAAAATACTGCGGAAACAAAGACAGCTACATCTTGGATGCCCTTGAGGTAAGCTAAAACATACCAAAAATGTATTTCAAAGTGAACTATCCCTTTAATGTGTCTTAATTATATCTGAACAAGCCTCAATGAGGGTTTTGTGAAAAGACAGACAGAAAGCTCTGTTACAAACAATATGGGAACTCTTTACTTAAAGCCTTTATGTATAATGCTGTAACCACCTGGGGTGCCCTTGAGAGCCACTCCACACAGACAATTATCACTCCCTCACAAGCTACATCTCACATAACTTACTGTCTGGACTCATCATCACTAATTGCATTCACAGGTGTCTCATTACCTTGTTAGTCTTAGCCTATTTAATTCACTCATGCACTAACTGTAGAGTTTTGTATGTTGTTGCACTGCATTTGCGAGTGTTTTCCCTGATTTCATGTCTCTTTGTTTTGGGATTTCTTGCCTGTTCTGTGGATTACTCTTGTGCCTCTGACCCTTTTTTCTTTGTTTGTTTGTTTGGACTGCCTACCTGTGTTTTGACCTATTGCCTGTATTTTGGATTACGTGTCTGGATTGCCCCTTCATTAAAGCTGCATTTGGACCTCCACCTTCATGTGACAAATGCATTATAGATGAATTCATAATGTACGCTGTAAAGCAGTGCATCTTTTCATAAATAACTTTAACCAAAGTTAAAATGCATTATAATATTGTCAGATTCCTTAGTACCTGAAATGGGTTGTTTGTCTGGTGTTTTAATGCATTATACTTTCTTTAGGCATAACTGTGGTCACATGCAATGCATTGTAAGGTGCATTACAAGGCATAATCAATGCATTTAAAATGCATTATAAAAAAGGTTTAATTAAAGTGTTACCAACAAGACGTTTAAAGGCAGGAGAAACAGCTGTAAACAGCAGACACAGGAGATGCTGGGATGAAAGTTTGTATCGCAGAGGATATAACTATAACACAGTTGAGAAGACATTATGCATAAGATGAGGCTACATGAAGCCTGCTGGGAAACAGTATTTAAACGCATATGTTTATAAGGAGACTATAGAGAGAGATTCTGCGGTAGATGAGCGCTGATAACAATACTTATGAATTTCAGAGATAATAGAAGCATCTGTGTGTGTGTGTTCAAATGAAATCACACAGATACATTTACATAAAACTGTGTTCATCAGTGGGATTGAACAAGAGAAGAAAGCAAAAGAAAATTAAAGTTCTCCACAGGCTGGTAATTTGGTGGCTCATGTTTGTTCATTTATGGAAGCGTCTGTTATCATCATCGTTATTTACATCCCTCAGGAACTTTGTGTTATGGCCCCGAGCTTTAGCTAAAGCACGAATGAAGAGTGTAGTCTCTGCAGCAGATGGGTAAAGTGTGTGAGAGATGAGACATGAGACATGTGGGCATCACTTAATGTTTATGGAACAAACCTGTGTTTGTTATGTACAGATGTAGATATTATTCACTTGCTCTTAATGGACAATATCATATAGGCTAAGTGAAAGCAACATGAGAGGCAGTGCATTACCAACGCATTCTCATCCTTTAACGTCATATAGAGCGCTATATGACAAAACGGCGCTATACTACGCTAAAGGCACCCGTTATCGTTAATATAACACGTGCTGTGAGGGCTAAGTTTAGGTGTGGGGTAGGGTGTACGTGTCATATTCACGCTAAAGGATTTATAACGTCTTGGGTTCGCGTGTTATATTAATGATAACGGGTGCCATGTGCGTAGTATAGCGCCGTTTTGTCATATAGCGCTCTATATGACGTTAAAGGATGAGAACGGGCTGGCATTACAGTGATTTTACCAAGAAGAGTTGTTATGCACACACGTGAAGGCAGAAGCAGAATTAAAAAAAGGTATGATTTTTGAAATAAATAATAATAGTGTACAATAAATATAATTTGTAATATTTAGGACTTTTGACATCATTGTATGACAATGCGATCTATGCAACATTTACTACCACAATGACTGGGTGCTACATGGTTGTTATAAGGTGTTCAACTTCAAAGTGGTTGCTATAGTTTTTTTTTTGTTACAGTAATCATTAAAAAAAACTTCTATAGATTAATAATTCAGGCAAATTATAATTAGCAACATATGAGAGTGAAATGCCTGAGCCTTCAACACCATATCACCACTGTAAAAGAGTAACAGATGTGGTCTGGATGTTTCTACATTTAAAATTCACTGTGATTTACACACTATCCTCTCTCTGCTCATGGGTTTTTAAGTCTCACTGTCTCTCTGTCTCTCTGTGCGGGTGTGATGATAATATATCAGGCTCTCTTCAGGGACTGCTGGCTTTCGGTCCATAATGAGTCACTGGGGGCTTTTTGTGGCTCAACATGTGTGATTCTGTAAATCCTGAAAACACTTTTATCGAACACCAGCCGCACTGAAAAGAAGAAAAAATACAAGTGTCCTCAATTGAAACCTTCCATGGATGTCCACACAGACTGGGGTTTGTGTTGAGCTTGAGCTGTTGCTTTGAAGACTTGCTTTAGACTTTCAGTCAATCATCCAGCGACGGTTTGAAACCACTGGGACCATGAGGAACATGAGGATGTTTTGCGAGATGGGTTGGAGAAAGAATGTGATGTGCAGGGTATTGAGGAAAACTGTATATATATTTTTATGCACATATATTTTACCATTACACTTTTTTTATGTACACCAAAGAAAATGAACCATTCGTTACTTTAATATTGTTGTTGCGGATTTTCCCTGCTATGAAAGGCACTTTAGATCTACAGTTTTTTCTATTTTATTCAGCTGATGCATGTTCACAGTTAATGTTTCGTTGCATTTCAGATGTTTTGCTCTGTTAACTGGTTGTACTCATTCCAGTGATGATTGGATTACTGCACTGTGTAACGTTTCCAAGAGTAAACCAACTGTAAACTGCCTAGTATTTCTGTGTTTTCAGCATCTCTGAATTATTATAGTGATACTGAGTTTTCTTTTATATTCTTCACTGTAACAGTGGTGCTTGACAGATTTATTGCCAGGTTCTTGATGATATTCTCTCATTGTGGGGATCTGATCGTCACAATGTGAACCTGAACCTCCAATAACAAGTTTTTACGCAGTTTCACACCAACCTCACATCCTCAGATCCACCTCGGCACTGTAAATAATTCACAGGAGTAACTGCATGTATCCAACACAGTCAAACCTGCAATGGGAAAATTAATTTATGCTTTCAAGCGCTAATAAGTTCTCAATGACATCACCTCAGTACAAAATCTGTGCTGTGAAAATCCAATCAGAAGTCAGGTAAGATACAAGTGTAAAGGTGTTAATGAAGCAACGTTTCAGCTCCAGACTCCTTTGATGATTTCAGATGAGGTGAAAGATAGCGTCCCCATTTCAGGTATAAACTTCACTTTTCTAATATTTACAATTATGTCCACTTCTAATGAATTGTTAAATTTTACTAACTAAATATTGAGGTTTTATAATTGTGAGGAAATTGGTGGCCTATTAGCTTACTGCTAATACGCTAATAACAAGCTGATGTATCAGATTAGCTGTAGCTATAAGCTTCAGTGACAATTTCAAAGAAACATTTAGCATTAAATACAAATTACAAGATCTATACAAAACCCTTACTTTACAAACACGCACAAAAAAATGTTTAGTTATCTATTTTTATAATGCTAGCATGCTAGGCTGTAAATGCATTACTATAAACATGTTTTCATTCATTTTACAAACTGAAGGACAAGTCAAAATTAATTACTGTGGTAAAAATAAATAACAGATCAAAAGGCTATGATTTAAGCTGTTGTATTTAACTCAGAAATATTCCTTTAATGCACGTTTGAAAGAAGATGGATTAACATGTGTGTGGCTCTTTGCTAGCTGGATTGTGAAGCTTCTTCAAGAATATTAAAGTGTCTCATAAAAGCCAGCATGTGTTTCTAGTACAACGGTGTGGAAGAAATATCATTTTTCTGTAGAGTTTGGACATCTCCAGACAGACTCTGGACTCTCTATGAACTTTAATGAGATGGCAGTGGACATGAAACACACAGAAGGAGTGTGAAATACATTCAAACCGTGTCTGTTTTCTTTTTGCTGCAGTCAATGTTTCTGTCAGCACATTTTGCAAGGCTGGCTTAAAGCCTCAAGTGAGGTGTTACACTGCATTTACAAAGGTGCCAAATCCCCCTGCATTCTGGCAGGTTGTCTGGTACTCAGCTGAACACCCGCCTGAGGGGCAAAACAGGAAAGAGATGCCCCCTACTCGCAACACAGCTTTGCTATTGATTCCTGGAGCAGCTCTGCTTCTGAACGCCTCCGCAGAAGACCACAGCGCTCAGAAAACTCGTTCATGTAGGAGGATACGTTCAAAGGAAGGGGGCTTTGTCTGCTCTGAACAAATGAACTTAGGAAAGAGGCGGACAAACACACTGTATGTTTCATATTTATGATATTAGATGGCTTGTTATGGAGAGCTAGCCTAGCCGTGCAGAATGAAGATAATCTGATGCTTTTATAATTCCAGAAATTATGCTTTTATCTCACTAGTTATTATTATCTCCTATTTCTAACTAATAGATTCAACTTTTTACCACCTTCAGTCAAAAAGCAATCACAACAATATATCTAATAGATTACAAGCTCAAGAGTTTTTTTCTCATGTTCTGAAATTGCAGGTGTTTGACATTGATATTGTTCTCACCTTGATTATCTAAATGGCAATACTGCTTAACAACCCTCACCACACACACTCAAAATGACAGTTCAGAATTTCAATTCTTTTCTTGAGTCAATTCTAACAGTGTCTGATCCAAAACAAAAGGAGGATTTCTAAAACAGATTAGAGGCGGTATTGAATTATTCATCTCACACTAACAAAGAATTAAACTAATTTATCTGCCAGTGACACATGCGTTTTTCTGTGGCAATGCAGACGGGTGCCAAAAGCATGTGGCGGTGACGGGTTTGCATGAATAATAATAATAAATGAAATGCTCAGTTAATAGCAGCTTGATAGCTTGTGTGAGTGAACATGATGTGAGATCTAATTCATACAAATACTCTTTACACTGTCATACTAAAGAAAAAAAAACATCATATACAAGCCTAAGAATGTTTACTGGTATTAGCTGACTGACTTGGTTTCGATTGAAAACCATCAAGCCATTGTAAACTGGATTAAGCTGTTTCTTTTAGTAGGAGTGATAAAAGGCAGACAAGATATGCTAAGCATTAAACTGTTCACATCCTTTGGATAAGTGAGGAAATCCTCTGGGTTTTCATGCTCTTGTGGGGCGCTAGGCTAGTCTTTATCTGTCTAGCTCTGCTTATAATCTCCATATGGTCTATTCTTCTGTATTTCTTCCAAAATATCTTAAAGTTTAATCTTATTTTGAATCAAAATGGTTTCTCTTCAGCTGCAGAACAACTGTAGGATCTTTTTCTCTCTGAGCTTGATCTGATCACAGGAAACTCTCAGAGCATCACTGTGTGGGATTTTTACATTATTCAGCATTGCAGTGTTCAGCAAACATACAGACCTCTGCGTATTATGGTGGATTTTCTGCACTAATTTATGAGCTCATGGAGAATCAGAGGTTAGTTGATTGATAGGGTTTCATTTTCATGGAACAACCTGTCGCATTCGACATATAGCCCATTCAACATATAGCACATTTTAGATATAGCACACTACCTTTTGTTGAACAGCTCAGGATTCTGGATCTTGGCGTCCATGTCATAGACAAAGTGCTCCTGGGAGATGGTGACACTATTGTCAAGACTGTCGTTCTTGCTGATGGTGACGACAGGGTAACCCATCTGCAGGGTCCAGCGGTCCATGACCTGCGTGATGTTGATATCCTTTCCCTCCCGCTGCATGGCCTGTGACACAAAATATAAAACATCAAGCATTGAAGGGTATGTAATGGTGAGTAGAACATGAAATAAATTGTGTCAGATAGTGTCAGTTGAGTGGAAGTGAGTTGTGTTGGTGGGCTTTAGGGTTTAGGGACCACCCAATGAAACATATTTATAAATTCATTCAGATTTCATGGCTTTAATGGGTTCTTATGCACATATTTGGGCTGATTCAGGTTTTGTTTGTCTTGCAAAACTAAAATGGATGTAAATGAAAACCCATCCAGGACTTTTAATTAAAAACTCTTAGTGAATAGAAAGGTGATTAAAATTCACACTGCACACGGAGGAACATTACAAGGCAATTTCCAGTTATCTAACCTCTCTATACAAGAGCAACGCCTGTAAATGAGTAAAAATAGATTTATAAGTCTGATTTCTTCAGAGGACGCTTCTCCTCCCTTTTATAGTAGTAAAACATGAAATTGGATCTCACGGCTCATTAATGTGGAAAGCTCATAATGTGACTAAGTTTTGTCCCTGTAGGAAATATACTGCATACACGTTTTCTACTTACTCTTTGAAAATGCTTATATAAATGACTCATATGAGTTGTTTTCAAAAACTCTGAACTTGGCAATGCTTTATGAACCTTTTCACCTTGGGCTGGTGTATCGATTTTGAAAACAATGATATGAAGAGTAGGTGACTGCAAACCATTGGACAAACCTTCAGAATAATTTATGTAAAAATAACAAATATTAATTTGTTATCCATATACATCAAATATTATAAAGAATTTGATCAAGGAAACTTTGAAACAAAAAAAAACTTGATGTGTAGTCGCGTCACCACCGCAGGAACTTTCCCCAGCAACTAGGAACTGTGGGGTGGTACTAGGTGTGTTTACACCACAGGAACCAGGGTCTAAATGGGTCTAAATCACAGTTTATGAGATTTTCACGCACAACCATTTCTAGGGTTTACAAAGGATGGTGTGAAAAGGGAAAAACATCCAGTATGCGGCAGTCCTGTGGGCGAAAATGCCTTGTTGATGCTAGAGGTCAGAGGAGAATGGGCCGACTGATTCAAGCTGATAGAAGAGCAACTTTGACTGAAATAACCACTTGTTACAACCGAAGTATGCAGCAAAGCATTTGTGAAGCCACAACATGCACAACCTTGAGTCGGATGGGCTAAAACAGCAGAAGACCCCACCGGGTACCACTCATTTCCACTATTTGCAAGAGCTCACCAAATTTGGACAGTTGAAGACTGGAAAAATGTTGCCTGGTCTGATGAGTCTCGAGTCAGAATTTGGCGTAAACAGAATGAGAACATGGATCCATCATTGTTACCATTGTGCGTGGTGCCCTTAGTGTCATTTGGACATCGTTTAAATGCCACAGCCTACCTGAGCATTGTTTCTGACCATGTCCATGGGCCATCATTTCAAAAGAATGCTTTCAGCACCTTGTTGAATCAGTGCCATGTAGAATTAAGGCAGTTCTGAAGGCGAAAGGGGGTCAAACACAGTATTAGTACGGTGTTCCTAATTGTCTTTTAGGTGTGTGTATGTGTAGCCCTCCAATCTTACTCCAATCGTAAATCATTTGAATGTGCTCCTCTAGAACTTTGTTCATAAAACATCATATTTAATTCAGAACAGAAATTGACTATTTTACTTAGTGTCTGTGTGTGTTGTGTATTTTTAAGGTTATTAGAGTATCATGTTTCTAGCAACATCATAACATAAAATTCTACTGGAATCAATTGTGAGCCAAGCCTTCTATGGGTTTCATATAAAGAGTATTGTGTATCAATTGAGGTTTCATTTCATTCCTGATGCAGCTGCGTCAGTGTAAGCAGTAGACTAGGTTTGGATTAGAGAGAATGTCATTGGCTCTACAGATATTTCCAATTATTTCCATTCACGGGATCCTAAATAGTTGCAGCATTTCTTATTTACTGGAGCCAATCAGTAATTATTTACAAAATTGGTTGTAACCATTGGAGAGCTACAGTGTTTCTGCAGCAGCACTGAGTCAGTGTGTTGTGGAGACCCATGGGACTGGAAGAGAAATGTGGCAGCAGAAACAAAGTGCTCTGTCAGGCTCTCTTGCATTCTGCAAACTTCAGCTTGACTAGATCCATCGAGCATGTAAACTTCCCTTCTCTAGTGTAACTGGGACACTCTTCCTAATACCAATTGATTATGACCATTGTGAGTATTAGTTATGAGACTAACTAAGCTTGTATGAGATTACTTTAATTGATTAGTGTCTAGGATATTATATAGAATATGTTAAAGATGATTTTGTTTTTTGGGTATACAAGAATATACTTTCATGCTTGATTGTCCAAAAAAAAACACACATTAATTTTATGTATTCTATGTCAAAACAGTGTCTCTTTGACATAGCGATAACACTGTCTACTCTAATGCAGCTCAACCAGGCCTTGCACCTTTTTATCACATATTCCGTGGGCGTGGATTATTTAAATACGTAACATTGTGACTTCACAAGATCCAGAAAAAAGCGCTGTAAACGAGTTCTTGTAAAAAGATTTATTGTAAAGTGATTTCTGTCAAATAAAATATCTCCCTTTCGAGTGGTCTTTGAGCTTTGTAACCTTGCTGCACTTTTTTATGCTCAAATAGTTCCACACTAACCAAGTTGAAAAAGTGAAAAAGCATAATAGGACCCCTTTAAGGGAAACCGTACAACTTTTCACAACTGTCGATGACACACATTTTGTTTACCATGTGAAGAAGAGGCTCTGCAGGGGCTGATGACAGTAGCTGATGTTCATACATTATGAATCATTTTCTTTAGGATTCTTTCAGGAAGCTACTGTACCTTTGCCCTGGTGAAAATAATTAAAGGAAGTGTAGGCAGGTCCGGCGATGTGTCGTGAGCTTGACAAAGGGCTTTGTGGGCGCTTAGCACTGCCAGATTATTGCCGCAAATTGGATTTCATGAATAGCTAATGAACACAGCGCATATCAGTATTCATTAGATGATGGGCTGTCACGGACTGTTAATGTAGCTAAATTCGTCAGTGCCTCACAAACACAGTCACTGAGAGGATACGAGGGTCCTGGTGACATGAATTCACCTTTAAATCCTTTCTGTTGGGATAGAGAAAATGAAGAAGCGGGCGCCCATCAGCCGACACTTGGGAGAGTGATGTGAATGACAAAACCCTTCAACGATACTGATAGCTGCTAAATGTCCTGCTGTTCCATTACAAACTATAATAACTTTGAGATTACGCTTGAAAGTAATCTCATTAAAGTCATGACACTTTGTAAGATGAGCGCTGAGAGGACTTGCTGAGACTCGTTTGACTTTAAAAGTTCATCTTTGTGCTGATGACTTGAACCCAATGCTCAACTTCACTGAGATTATAGATGACCAGCAGTTTCACTCACTTTTTCTTAGTGTATTAAGCTTTTATACTGTATGCCCTCATCTATATACCTGTATGCCCTTTCTTAAAAAAAGCTTAAATCTTACATATTATTCGATGGATCAGCTCGTTCTCATCCTTTAACGTCATATAACGCTATATAAGCAAAAACGGCGCTATACTACGCACATGGCACCCTTTATCGTTAATATAACACGCGAACCCAAGACGTTATAAATCCTTTAGCGTGAATATGACACGCACACCCTACCCCAGACCTAAACTTAGCCCTCACAGCGCGTGTTATATTAACGATAACGGGTGCCATGTGCGTAGTATAGCGCCGTTTTGTCATATAGCGTTCTATATGGCGTTAAAGGATGAGAATGCGTTGGATGGATAAGGTTAATACATTTTGTTATCTTAGCAATTACATCCCTTTCATCAATTCGATACCTCCTCCGTCCATCTAGGTAAATGAGGCGTATGGAAATGCCACATATAGAACAAAATTGCAATAGTACTAGCACTTTTGCATGTGTGAGGTTATAATAAAGAAACAATCATTCAAAAAAAAAAATGTTTTCAGGTTTTATTGTGATTTATTGTATAAGCTTTGCATTAACATTGCAACTTTAGTTGTCCTGGTAACCAAACTGAAGGGATTATGGGAAATGAAGTTTGCCACTATGGTTGCTAAACCTTCTGTGGTTCTAGAAAATATGGATAAATTGAAGCAGCGAATCTCAGGAAACATACCTGTCAGTGTTTTTGTCAGGAGGAGGGCAGTCTTGACAAAACCCAATAAATACTGTATTTTTGAGACCTGAGTGAATTTTCACCTAAATTAGTGAATTTTCTTTCAACGGTGGATCATTTTTAGATTTTCCTTGGGTTATTCTTGGCTACACCTGAGCTGAAGGGCAAATGCTCATGTTTAATCTGAGAGACTCATCAGGCTTGTCAGCAATTATGTGACTCTTCACTAATCTGGTCTGATAAGATTCGAGTAATTTATAAGTTAATTAAAACCACCAGAATCAGCATCAGCAATACTTCATAATCAGTATCTGTGAACATTTGCATTTAGCAAGTTACAGTGATCAGATTTCGGGATCAATATGTGACCCTCCCCTGTGGAAAACTTTTCATATTCATAACCTCA